>NC_051863.1:11161964-11508506 GCF_015732765.1 Culex quinquefasciatus | reverse complement strand
CTATGGCTTGACCCTGAACATCAGAACACGGTTCCAGTGGACCATTTTTTGTAAACTGGCACATATAACTTGCGACATGTCAAAATCATGGTTTTGTATCGTAAAAGTCAACCAACCCACTGAAATAAAGTTTGGACAATGGCTACTCATGGCTTGACCCCGGAACACGGAACACGGTTCCAGTGGACCATTTTTTGTAAACTGGCACATATAACTTGCGACATGTCAAAAATCATGGTTTTGCATCGCCAAATTCCACCAACCCACTCAAATGAAGTTTGGACACACTGTGGCCACTATGGCTTGACCCTCGGAACATCTGGAACACGGTTCACGTGAATTATGTATACAAATAGTTTGCACAGCTTGTGCCATTGGTTTTGATGCATTTTTCAAACCATTTATTTCATCATCATTATTTCCAAAATCAAAACACTGTCGTACATTTTTGGATTTATTTTAGGTAGTAGTCAGGTTGGCAACAGTGATCGTGCTCAGCACTTACAATTTGCACACAGCAAGAATCGAACACTTTCTCGGTTGTGTTTTTTTCAACACATACGTATCGTCCACAGTTGTGGCAGTTGTGCGTTCCGGATGTTCCGGGAGTCAAGCCATAGTGGCCACATTGTGTCCAATTTTATTTCAGTGGGTTGGTTGAATTTGGCGATGCAAAACCATGAATTTTGACATGTCGCAAGTTATATGTGCCAGTTTACAAAAAATGGTCCTCTGGAACCGTGTTCCGGATGTTCCGGGGGTCAAGCCATAGTGGCCACATTATGTCCAAACTTTATTTGAGTGTGTTGATTGAATTTGGCGATGCAAAACCATGATTTTTGACATGTCGCAAGTTATTTGTGCCAGTTTACAAAAAATGGTCCACTGGAACCGTGTTCTGGATGTTCCGGGGGTCAAGCCATAGTGGCCACATTGTGTCCAAACTTTATTTCAGTGGGTTGGTTGAATTTGGCGATGCAAAACCATGATTTTGACATGTCGCAAGTTATATGTGCCAGTTTACAAAAATGGTCCTCTGGAACCGTGTTCCGGATGTTCGGGAGTCAAGCATAGTGGCCACATAATGTCCAAACTTTATTTGAGTGTGTTGATTGAATTTGGCGATGCAAACCATGATTTTTGACATGTCGCAAGTTATTTGTGCCAGTTTACAAAAATGGTCCACTGGAACCGTGTTCCGGATGTTCCGGGGTCATTACAGTGGCCACATTGTGTCCAAACTTTATTTCAGTGGGTTGGTTGAATTTGGCGATGCAAAACCATGATTTTGACATGACGCAAAGTTATATGTGCCAGTTTACAAAAATGGTCCACTGGAACCGTGTTCCGGATGTTCCGGGAGTCAAGCCACAGTGGCCACATTGTGTCCAAACTTTATTTCAGTGGGTTGGTTGAATTTGGCGATGCAAAACCATGATTTTTGACATGTCGCAAGTTATATGTGCCAGTTTACAAAAAATGGTCCACTGGAACCGTGTTCCGGATGTTCCGGGAGTCAAGCCAGTGGCCACATTGTGTCCAAACTTTATTTCAGTGGGTGGTTGAATTTGGCGATGCAAAACCATGATTTTTGACATGTCGCAAGTTATATGTGCCAGTTTACAAAAAATAGTCCACTGGAACCGTGTTCCGGATGTTCCGGGAGTCAAGCCATAGTGGCCACATAATGTCCAAACTTTATTTGAGTGTGTTGATTGAATTTGGCGATGCAAAACCATGATTTTTGACATGTCGCAAGTTATATGTGCCAGTTTACAAAAAATGGTCCTCTGGAACCGTGTTCCGGATGTTCCGGGAGTCAAGCCATAGTGGCCACATTATGTCCAAACTTTATTTGAGTGTGTTGATTGAATTTGGCGATGCAAAACCATGATTTTTGACATGTCGCAAGCTATGTGTGCAAGTTTCGTATAAATGGTTCTCTGGAACCGTGTTCCGGATGTTCCGGGGGTCAAGCCATAGTGGCCACATTGTGTCCAAACTTTATTTCAGTGGGTTGGTTGAATTTGGCGATGCAAAACCATGATTTTTGACATGACGCAAAGTTATATGTGCCAGTTTACAAAAAATGGTCCACTGGAACCGTGTTCCGGATGTTCCGGGAGTCAAGCCATAGTGGCCACATTGTGTCCAAACTTTATTTCAGTGGGTTGGTTGAATTTGGCGATGCAAAACCATGATTTTGACATGTCGCAAGTTATATGCCAGTTTACAAAAATGGTCCACTGGAACCGTGTTCCGGATGTTCCGGGAGTCAAGCCATAGTGGCCACATTGTGTCCAAACTTTATTTCAGTGGGTTGGTTGAATTTGGCGATGCAAAACCATGATTTTGACATGTCGCAAGTTATATGTGCCAGTTTACAAAAATGGTCCTCTGGAACCGTGTTCCGGATGTTCCGGGGTGGTCCATAGTGGCCATACAAGGCCTGTTTATTATTTGGGATCTGTATCTGATATATATATATTTTTTTGTATATTTTTACGAACACAACGAAGGCAAAATGTGACTTGTAATGTGTTATAGTCTTACCCACTCGTGGAACTGGTTCCGAGGGTGGCCAGAACCGGAACCGGTTGCCACACTTGCTAGGATGGTCCAACATTGATCTAAATATGTTTTGGGGCATGTTCTGTTTATTTACAGTAAGTTTTGTCAATTTTAATTAATTTTCTGTATGGATGGCCAGTCAAAAAAGGTACCCCACTACGATCCGGAATAACTCCGGTGAAAATGGTCCAAACTCGGATTTCTCCCCGGAATCGAAAACTAGAGATCTTTCCCGTTCTTTTGACTACCGGATGTCAAGGATTTGGTCAAACAGGTCAAAAATACGGCAGTTTTAAAGATTTTTCGATTCTTCCATTCAGACGTTTAGCTTGTACGGGTTAAATTCTACAACACATGTTTGATTCGTTTCAAGTTTGGCTACAATATCAGCTACATACTCAGCTTTGTAAGATAAGAACGTGATAAGAAGTTGTCACCGAAGTAGGACAGCGCACAGCTGAGTTGAAACATCGTAAAAGATATGATTTACAATTCTTTGATTGTAACGGCAGTAAATCGTCTAGTCACACTGCAATCTGCAGTTCATTGATTGATAACTGAAATCTACTTCCCTAATTCCGGGTTTAAAAAATGAAAAGTTTTTTGTTAATTTTTTACTATGAATTTTTAAATAGCAAACAACATTCTAAAAACATCCACCTGCTGCGTCTGTTGCACGTGAGTGAGTAGGCTCTAGTGAGCCGAACTTGCATGCAGTGGGTCGTAAAAGTGAGCATGAATTGTTATGTTGGCACACACGCACACCACCACGAGCACGAGCTCAATATTTTCATTCGCTGCTGGACTCCTGCCTGCGAGTGATGAATGAGTCGCGCGTGAGATGGGTGTTTGGTGAGGCGAGCCTTTCACGGGAGATGCATGAGATTCCTTTGTGTGAGAGGGTGAGCATGAGCGGCGGACAGAAGAGCGCGAGCATGAATGACATGAATGATAAATTGCGTTCGGTGAGCAAGGTGGAGATCTCCTCTCGCGGCTCGCGAACGGTCGTCGTGTCAAGTTGTAGTGTTGCCAGGCTGGCTTACAAAATAACGAGTGGTATGGGATAAAATTTAGAGTTTTGCCTTCTGATTTCTTATTAAACATTCAAGGGGGAGCAAAATCTGACGTTTGAACAAACATTTAATGTTGCCATGCTTGCGTTTGTCATAAACGCTTGTTTGATTAAGAATTTGTACGATTCAAAATATTCTATTGGTGAAAATTGCGTTTTCAATTTCATTTGGAAAACACATCATTAATAATACCTTGCTTTCATCATAAGATTTTTTGTATCAAGTCGATGTTATGAATTGAAAGAAGTTAGATTCTTTAGTAAGAAAGGCTCTATCTCACCCCTGGTGGGATTAAATCGGGTTTTTATTTTATATTGGATACATTGAATTTTTAATCTTGTGAATCATATTTCAAACTTTTCGCAAAGATATAATAGACGTTAGAATGTAACAAAAATGATTATTGGTGCTTGTACTGTGCTAAAATTCTAAATATGAGTGTAAAAAAAGCTGGTTCTCCGTTTTTGAATTTGAAATGGGATTTAAACCGAAAATGGGATTTTAAATATTTTTTCTAAGTTTGAACATTGTTGGTGAAAAAATAAAAAGATAAAAACATTCAAAACTCGAAGTTTCAAAAATTAAAAAATTCAAATTCTTTTTGGTTTTTTACTTCTTTTTAATATTATAGTTTTTATTCAGATTCCATAATAAAAAAAAATCGAAATAAAAAAAATATGCATTTCGATACTTTAAAAAATCAATAATTCAAAAGTTTTAAAAGTCTGAATTCTTAAATTAAAAAAAAAATCATTGAAAACAATCAAAAGAGCAGAAAATTAATTTCAAAAATGCTCGATGCTATTTTTTTAAATTCTTACATTTTTTAAATTCTTAAATTCTCAATTTCTTAAATTCTTAAATTCTTTAATTCTTAAATTTTTAGATTCTTGAATTCTTAAATTCTTAAATTCTTAAATTCTTAAATTCTTAAATTCTTAAATTCTTAAATTCTTAAATTCTTAAATTCTTAAATTTTAAATTCTTAATTTTAAATTCTTAAATTTAAATTCTTAAATTCTTAAATTTAAATTCTTAAATTTAAATTCTTAAATTCTTAATTTTAAATTCTTAATTTTAAATTTAAATTTAAATTCTTAAATTCTTAAATTCTTAAATTTAAATTTAAATTCTTAATTTAAATTCTTAAATTTAAATTTAAATTTTAAATTTAAATTTAAATTCTTAAATTTAAATTTAAATTTAAATTTAAATTCTTAAATTCTTAAATTTAAATTCTTAAATTCTTAAATTTTAAATTCTTAAATTCTTAAATTTTAAATTCTTAAATTTTAAATTCTAAATTTAAATTTTAAATTTAAATTCTTAAATTTTAAATTCTTAAATTCTTAAATTCTTAAATTCTTAAATTCTTAAATTCTTAAATTCTTAAATTCTTAAATTCTTAAATTCTAAAATTCTAAAATTCTTAAATTCTTAAATTCTTAAATCCTTAAATTCTAAAATTCTTATAATCTTAAATTCTAAAATTCTTATAATCTTAAATTCCTAAATTCTTAAATTATTAAATTCTGAAATTCTTAAATTCTTAAATTTTTAAATTCTTAAATTCTTAAATTCTTAAATTCTTAAATTCTTAAATTCTTAAATTCTTAAATTTTAAATTCTTAAATTCTTAAATTCTTAAATTTTAAATCTTAAATTTAAATTCTTAAATTCTTAAATTCTTAAATTCTTAAATTCTTAAATTCTTAAATTCTTAAATTCTTAAATTCTTAAATTCTTAAATTCTTAAATTCTTAAATTTAAATTCTTAAATTCTTAAATTCTTAAATTCTTAAATTCTTAAATTTAAATTTAAATTCTTAAATTCTTAAATTCTTAAATTTAAATTCTTAAATTCTTAAATTTTAAATTCTTAAATTCTTAAATTCTTTTAAATTTTAATTCTTAAATTTAAATTTAAATTCTTAAATCTTAAATTCTTAAATCTTAAATTCTTAAATTCTTAAATTTAAATTTAAATTCTTACTTAAATTAAATTTTAATTAAATTTAAATTTAAATTCTTAAATTCTTAAATTTAAATTCTTAAATTCTTAAATTCTTAAATTTAAATTCTTAAATTTAAATTTAAATTCTTAAATTTAAATTTAAATTTAAATTCTTAAATTTAAATTCTTAAATTTAAATTTAAATTAAATTTAAATTCTTAAATTTAAATTCTTAAATTTAAATTAAATTTAAATTCTTAAATTCTTAAATTTAAATTCTTAAATTCTTAAATTCTTAAATTCTTAAATTTAAATTCTTAAATTTAAATTCTTAAATTTAAATCTTAAATTCTTAAATTCTTAAATTCTTAAATTTAAATTCTTAATTTAAATTCTTAAATTCTTAAATTTTAAATTCTTAAATTCTTAAATTCTTAAATTCTTAAATTCTTAAATTCTTAAATTCTTAAATTCTTAAATCTTAAATTCTTAAATTCTTAAATCTTAAATTCTTAAATTTTAAATTTTAATTTTAATTTTAATTTTAATTCTTTAATTTTAATTCTTTAATTCTTAAATTCTTAAATTTAAATTTTAATTCTAAATTTTAAATTCTTTAATTCTTTAATTCTTAAATTCTTAAATTTAAATTCTTAAATTCTTAAATTCTTAAATTCTTAAATTTGAATTCTTAAATTCTTAAATTTAAATTCTTAAATTCTTAAATTCTTAAATTTAAATTCTTAAATTCTTAAATTCTTAAATTTAAATTTTAAATTTAAATCTTAAATTCTTAAATTCTTAAATTCTTAAATTCTTAAATTTAAATCTTAAATTCTTAAATTCTTAAATTTAAATTCTTAAATTCTTAAATTTAAATTTAAATTTAAATTTTAAATTTAAATTCTTAAATTCTTAAATTCTTAAATTCTTAAATTCTTAAATTCTTAAATTTAAATTTAAATTTAAATTTTAAATTTAAATTCTTAAATTCTTAAATTTAAATTAAATTTAAATTAAATTTTAATTCTTAAATTCTTAAATTTAAATTCTTAAATTTTAAATTAAATTCTTAAATCTTAAATTTAAATTTAAATTCTTAAATTCTTAAATTCTTAAATTTTAAATTCTTAAATTCTTAAATTCTTAAATTTAAATTTAAATTCTTAAATTCTTAAATTTAAATTCTTAAATTTAAATTCTTAAATTTAAATTTTAAATTCTTAAATTTAAATTTTAAATTCTTAAATTCTTAAATTTTAAATTCTTAAATTCTTAAATTCTTAAATTCTTAAATTCTTAAATTTAAATTTAAATTCTTAAATTTTAAATTTAAATCTTTTAAATTTAAATCTTAAATTTTAAATTCTTAAATTTTAAATTCTTAAATTCTTAAATTCTTAAATTTTAAATTTAAATTTAAATTTAAATTCTTAATTCTTAAATTTAAATTCTTAAATTCTTAAATTCTTAAATTCTTAAATTTAAATTTAAATTCTTAAATTTAAATTCTTAAATTCTTAAATTCTTAAATTCTTAAATTTTAATTCTTAAATTCTTAAATTCTTAAATTCTTAAATTTAAATTCTTAAATTCTTAAATTTAAATTTTAAATTCTTAAATTCTTAAATTCTTATTCTTAAATTTAAATTCTTAAATTCTTAAATTCTTAAATTTAATTTTAAATCTTAAATTCTTAAATTTAAATTCTTAAATTCTTAAATTCTTAAATTTTAAATCTTAAATTTTTAAATTCTTAAATTCTTAAATTTAAATTCTTAAATTCTTAAATTTAAATTTTAAATTTAAATTCTTAAATTCTTAAATTTAAATTCTTTTTTAAATTTAAATTTAAATTCTTAAATTTAAATTCTTAAATTCTTAAATTCTTAAATTTAAATTCTTAAATTCTTAAATTCTTAAATTCTTAAATTCTTAAATTCTTAAATTTAAATTCTTAAATTCTTAAATTCTTAAATTTAAATTAAATTCTTAAATTCTTAAATTCTTAAATTCTTAAATTTTAAATTCTTAAATTTAAATTCTTAAATTCTTAAATTTTAAATTCTTAAATTCTTAAATTCTTAAATTCTTAATTCTTAAATTCTTAAATTCTTAAATTTAAATTCTTAAATTTAAATTTTAAATTTAAATTCTTAATTTAAATTAAATCTTAAATTCTTAAATTCTTAAATTTTAAATTCTTAAATTCTTAAATCCTAAATTCTTAAATTTAAATTCTTAAATTCTTAAATTCAAATTCTTAAATTTTAAATTAAATTTAAATTCTTAAATTTAAATTCTTAAATTTAAATTTAAATTTAAATTCTTAAATTCTTAAATTCTTAAATTCTTAAATTCTTAAATTTAAATTCTTAAATTCTTAAATTCTTAAATTCTTAAATAATTCTTAAATTCTTAAATTTAATTCTTAAATTCTTAAATTCTTAAATTTAAATTTAAATTTAATTCTTAAATTCTAAATTCTTAAATTTTAAATTCTTAAAATTTAAATTCTTAAATTCTAAAAATCTTAAATTCTTAAATTCTTAAACTTAAATTCTTAAATCTTAAACTTAAATTAAATTCTTAAATTCTTAAATTCTTAAATTCTTAAATTCTTAAATTATTAAATTATTAAATTCTTAAATTCTTAAATTCTTAAATTCCTAAATCCTCAAATTCTTAAATTCGTAGTTTCTGAAATTCTTAAGTTCTTAAATTAATACATTTTTGTTAAGTAATTGAATCCTTAAATTTTGGACCTTTAAAAAAAAGAACTGCTGAATTCTTAATTTCTGTACCTTTTACAAAATGAAAAACTGCAGAATTCTAAAATTCTTAAATGCCACAATTATTGTCACCATTACAGAAAATCCGACTTTGGAACATTTTTGGACTCATATTTTAGGTAAGAGAAATTGTGAGATGAAAATAATACAAATTTCGTGTTTCGATTTTTCTGTGTGACACTTTGGCTAGGATCATCGAGTACGAACTGTATTTAAATTTCTATATCCCTAGATTCATGAATTCTGTTTATTTGTTTTAGTATTTCAATTTAAATTTCATTTAGTTTTTATATCTCAATTTCTAAATGGTTAAATTTCTATTTTTGGGATGGGATAAAATTTAGAGTTTTGCCTTCTGATTTCTTATTAAACATTCAAGGGGGAGCAAAATCTGACGTTTGAACAAACATTTAATGTTTGCTTCAGTCAGCAAAAATTTGTTCGGCGATGAGTTAGTGATTTCTGAGCTTTGAACCGAAAATCAGGACTTTTTTTTTCTTTTTTGGTTTTCTGAATACCATGATTTTCAAAACACCAAAAAGCTAAAATTGTATTTATTGAACCACTGTCAAAGCAGAACTTTATCCATGTACCGCTTCGATGTTGTCCACCTGATTTCGGACATTCACCATTCACCTGTGACATTTCGGACGTTCACCATTCGAACGCCATTTTTGCTTAAAAAGCTGGATAGGTTCAAATTCGAATTAAAAAAAAATGCAAATATTTGGTAGTAGCTTACCTGCAGTTATGTAAAGTATAAATAAATGTATAAAGCATTTAGCATAGCATAGCATTGGTGTCTACCCGTAGTTGCTACTCTGTTATTGACCAGGACCTCCAAGAATTGCTCTGTGGACCACAGATGAAGAGAGTAGGAACCAATCATCACCACTTCGTAAGTTTCAAATGTCCCTATCATGCTAGCCAATCACAGCGCCGGCTGGTAAGACACGGGTAAGTGGATAGGAATTTTAGACCGATACTTGAGTGATGAAGACTAGAGAGCCTATATGGAGAGGCGAAATGTCACTCTCAGGGTTCCAATCGAAATGTCAAATCGGGGTTCCAATCGAGCAACAAGGTCACGTAAGAACAAGGTCGGAATAAATTTAAAATCATTTTGACAAAAAAACGAGTTTTATAACAACCAAAAGTATTGTAAAACTGTTGTTGATAATAATCTGATAGTTTTTGTTATGTTTGTGCTTGTTCGGTGCAAGAAAAGTGCCAGCACCAAAGAAAAACTACAAGTTTTTCAACCTTAAATTTGAATGACTTTGAGTGTTTGAAATTTCTCCCAGAACATTTCATTTCCCTATGTAGGTCCCTAATGAAGACCGCTAAATCGGCTGTGTCTTCGACAAAGTATCACGTGAGATTTGAGGGTGTTAGTAAGATGGGTGTGAAGCCAGGATTCACCGTGGTAAGTGATGCGGCCGGTCAAATCCTTAATTCTTCGTATGTTCTTGGATTCATTTTGGAATTTTTTCAAATCGGTTCACCAAGCTTTTTGTGGTGAATTCTGGTCGTGTTGAAGTTTAATATTCGACTAACAATTATGCAACCAGTAAGTGTCCTTGAATTCTACTTGCATTCAATATTGCATGTCCTGTTCTTAGGTACACCGATTCCAATCAAGTTTCGCGGATTCTTATAGCATTTTCTTAATCCTTCTAGTCAACTAAGCCTCGATGGTCTGGTGGTTAGCATTTTTGTCTGCTGACCCAAAGGACGGGGGTTCGAACCCCGCCGCGAGCTAATGAATTTTTCGATCATATTCAAGTGTTCAGAATTCCTTCTTTCCATAATAGGCTATCGATAGGAGCAGATGGGAATCGAACCCAGAACCTTCCGCGCTTACAAAGCGAACAGTGTAACCATTTAGCCATGCCTAACCCTATAAATAAATGTATAAAGCATTTCTAGCAAAACATTGTAATAGAGCCGAAGCCGGAGTGTAAACAAAGAGTCTATCCTGTTCGTTCCTTATGTAAACATCAACTGAGCGTGAGCAGGATATTACAATATTTTTTTTGATGTTGCGATACTCTTAGCTTAAAAAAAAGAATAATTATTGAGATTTAAATTAGACATTAAGTTGATTTTAATCTTTTTTTGTTTTAGTTCATTTTCAGAGTTTTTTTTTTCGAATAGGTCCTATAAAAATAACTCGGATTAGATTTTTTAAAACGTAAAAGCCATCGGCAAAAAAGCCCTTTTTGCATCGGTATTCGACCTAATCACGATAAACCAACTTCAAAAATAATTGTTCATATACACGTCCTTGAAGTCCTCTAAACTGAACCAAAAACAAATATTTTTTATATCTAGCAAAAAACGAAAATTAGTGTCGGAGGTCACGGTGGCTCTTACAGCTTTTTGAAAACTCCCGAGATATAAAAGACACTAGTTTATAGGACCTTTTTTTAAAAAAAAAATAAATAATCTATATAGATTTGAAAATAAACTCTTTCTTATACCTTCCATGATCTCATGGGCAAACCGTTAGTTCAACCATTTTTCCAGCACTTGTCGTATTTATCAAACTTGGCAAGCCTCGTTTGGTATGATTTGAAGCATTGGGATTCTAATTTTTCTCGAAATTAAAATTAAAAATAAAAGTTTAAATCGTATACAGTAGAACACTGCTAGTTCGACTCATGTCAATCGTTAGTTGTTAGTTTGACAGTTACATTGACAGCCACTAGCCAGTGACCAAGACCTACAATCTGGCATCCCGTCCGGATCGCACTCACCAACTCACAACTCACCGTTCATGTTCGCCGTCGTCGTCGATTCTCTCCCGCGGTGGGTTGTGTCTCCTCATCTCGCGCTGTGCTCCGTCCCCATCGCAAACTCCGGACAGTTCACACACCATCATCATCGAAGCCACCACCAGAAGAAGAGAGTTGGACATTTTTCAAAGTCGTCGGTCGTCGGTCTGGGGGCAGAAAAGAAAAATCTGTGGACGTTTCTTTTTTTTTGTGTGCGCGTTAACAATTGACCCACCCCGCGGTAGCAGGTTCCGTCGACGCGAAAAGAAACGCGGTCCGGAGTGTGTCGTTTGGTCGGTGCCGTCGCGGTCCAGTCGGATTCGGTTCGGGGGGGTGGACGTGCCCACGACGACAGAGTTAGGGGGAGAAGGGGAGGAGTGGTCGTCCCATTTCTGCGAAATTTCCGACCTCCTCCGGAATTTGTCGTGTTGGCCGCGACCGCGGAGTGATTGTGGAGGCCACGGTCCAGGAAAAATGGTCCAAGATTGACGGGGCCACACGGGGATTGTTTGTGGGTGTGTGTGAAGATTTCTTTGGTGTGACGGAATTTGCGTGCCACTTCCGGTGGAATTCAAACTCGGTGTGGTCTCGGGTTTGTGGGGTTGGCCACCGGAGTTGGTGCCCGGCTCTGAAGTCGACATTTTGACGGAGACCCGCGCGGACGAAGCCACGAATTCATGGACGACAAAAAGTGCCAACAGCAGCAGAAACTGGAGTTGTTGTAAATATGCCCCTGGAGGAGGAGGCCAATACAGCAGCAGCAGTCGCGATGAAGATGGCTGGAATTTGTCCGCTGCGGACGCCAAATCGGCCGTAAACGTCAGGAACGCCTGCTAGCCGAAATCAAAGGTGAATAAAACGTCAGATTCGTCAACGCCTACTGAGGCCAAAGCGGTCCCAATAGGGAAAATTTCGAAAACAATGTTTCCAACATTTGGTAAAATTAGGCTACATCTTGAAAATTGTACAACCATCAAAGAGGAGTGTATAAAAGAAGAAAAAAAAAAAGACTCAGAGAGGGAGAGAGAGAGGAAAGTATAAGATCATGGTACCAAAATCAACAGTGTGCGTGTGTGCCTGCCCTGGCTCTTGGTGAGGCTGTGAAAGTGATTCCAGACACAAATCTGGACTCACATACACTCTCAAGGAGACAACAACCCAACCAGCCGCTTAATCTACGCGGTGGTGGCGGCGGTGGCCACGACGAACCTACCCCGCGCATATTACTGATAGGATCAACCAGAAATACCAGAAAATTGCTTTGCGCGAATGGAAAGTGGTCGCCGAAGACGATTTGCTGCTGCTCGCTGCCATCATGGCCGCACGGAACCACTCACACACGGGCCAGGCTAGGGGACCTGTTTGCAATCGTCTGGCTAGTTTATGTTTTGCAACAAACATTGCTGGCCGAGCACTTGTTGAATGGGAATAATGACGGCAGAGGGCAATCTTGGAATTGTTCCAAATGGGCAACTGAATATGGCTTGAGCGGATTGGGGAGTCTCTTGAACTTGACCGGGTAAAATCTGGAACCATAAGTTCAAAATTTACGATACTCGAATATCTGCAGAGTGCTAAATATTTGAGACATCAAAAATAAATAAATAATAAGTTAAATTATGAACCAACATTTTACGGGATTCAAACTGACGACCTTTAGATTGTGAAAAATAAGACAATGATTTTTTTGTGATCCTATTATCCGCAGTAAAATTTTTCCAAGGCTTCCTGATAACCGGGACAGAACTGTATAAAAAAACAATTTCTTAAAAATATTGCTGATTGAATAACCGGTATAACACTGGATTCCAGGATTCTATTTGGCAGGCTTAAAGTAAACAAACAAACAAAGAAAAATCACTTGAATTTTGTTTACCGAGTGCCGATTATGTTTAGTATGATTTAATGCTTTTTCATTTGAAGTTATTTCTTATTTCCCAATTTTAAATATTTTAAGAAGTTCACAATTTTGAATTAGAAAGCTCCAATTTACACAAATTTAACAAGGTTGTTTGTGAAACTTTAATCGTTATCGAATCATGATAATTTTATCGGAGAAAATCGACGATAACTCCTTAATTTAAATTTTTAAAAGCTTGAAGGAAACCGACTTACTATTTACCAGTTAAGCATATCATTTCCATTAAAATTATGCGTTTTTTGACTTCCCAGCAAAAAGTTACTGTAACATCTATATTTCATTAAAATAACAAACCATTTTAATAATATTGTACGTGCATTAGTAAAACAAGTTAAAGTTTGTTTGCATTTGTAATAAAACATTGTTCTTTATAAGGACCTTGCAAAGTTCATTTTTTTTAAATTTGTATTTGAAATGTTTGAATTTACAATTCTGGAGTTTGTTTTGAAAAGGTCCAATAAACCAAATTTTCAGTTTTTGCTTTTTGGGTGTTTTTTAATACCCCTGACTCAAGGCGGTTTCAAAAACACCCAAAAAGCAAAAACTGAAAATTTAGTTTATTGGACCTTTTCAAAAAAAAAAAAAAAACTCCAGAATTGGTAAAACCAACATTCGACGTGATC
This sequence comes from Culex quinquefasciatus, assembly GCF_015732765.1. Classification (NCBI taxonomy): domain Eukaryota; kingdom Metazoa; phylum Arthropoda; class Insecta; order Diptera; family Culicidae; genus Culex; species Culex quinquefasciatus. The sequence continues at coordinate 11,494,795 of NC_051863.1, read as the reverse complement.
GTGCTATTTTGTCGCATGTGCATTTTGGGCTGAAGGCCGTAGAAGGTGTCCTTCACTCTTTGGGCAATAACTGTCAATGATGGTTTTGAATTCTGGGTCCAGAAATAGTAAATTGAAATAGAAAAATACTGATACATTCTGAATCAAGATTTGAATGTTTTGTCTAAAACAAACATGGCCGCCAAATGGCCGATCGGGAATGATGCCTTTCAGAGCCTTAATCGAGTTTCCTTGCCTTTCCTTCGGACCATCACAGATCTCCAAAACTTGATTTCAGTCCTAAGATGTTCAACAAAACCCCCCAAAATTCCATCGCATCGCGCTATCTTGACACACGTTGTATATGCGACAAATCGCCAAAAATAACTTTAGTCAAAGGCAGGGTGGCCACTCAAGTCGCGAAATCGGGAAAGTCGGGAAAAAGTCGGGAATTTGCCAAAATCCGCCAAAAATCGGGGAAAAGACAGGAATTTGTGATTTTTTGTCAAAAAGTCGGGAATCCCAAGCATACTTGTATGAAAATTATTTTCTATCTAAAAATCCTAATAATTGGACCATCTGACACACAGATTTCATAATATTTTTTTCTATAAATCAAAAGGTTTCAAATATATTTGGTTAATTAAACAAGAGATAACATCTCACTAAAACAACCCGTCCGTGTGGATCAATTGATTCTAGATAAAGCTTGATTTTCAGTTATCGGTAAACTTTTATATTGAATAAAATTCAATCGTTGTTCGTTTTGAATAAAAAAAAAAACTTGTTTTACTTTTTGATGAAATTGCAAAATAAAACCCAGAAATTTTTATTTAAGTCATTGCAAACATGTTTAAATCATTTCAATATATTTTTTTTTTTAGATTAAAATCTTATCCAACCGAATTTTTCATTGAATAACATTAAAATAGTTGAATACAGACAGCTAGATAAATCAACATTTTAATTATAAGTATTGTTAAGCTTTCGATTATTTTTCAAAGACTTATTGTTTATGTTCCTACTCTGAATCAAAATAATGAGAACTAAGTTTCTGATGTTATGAATATTTTCAATGTTTTGTTCTTCAGATAAGAAATGCTTATTATTTGACTTTCTGAAAAAGTCGATAATTTGAAATTGTAATTTGAGTGGTCACCCTGCAAAGGGTTATACCTCATTTTGCATAATGGACATTTGGCATAACGGGTTTTCAAGAAGGACGTTTGGCATAATAGATCCAAGACATCAGGGACGTTTGGCATAATGGACATTTGGCATAATGGACGTTTGGCATAACTCGTTCAAAAACCATCAAGGACGTTTGGCATAATTATTACTGTGTTTTTTGTTTGTTTTGTTTTTATAAGTATTTCTCATTTTTACAAAGTAAGATTTTTTGAAAATTTTCGATCAAAATCTTTTTTTTTTCGATACAATTTTTGTTTTTGTCAGATCTTAGATTTTTTGAAAACTAATTATTGCAAAACAACTGAACTAGTGTAAAATGCATTTTAAAACACTTTTTTCATTTAAATGTAAAGAATATGGCTTGTTATTTAAATTTTTATATTTTTTTTATTTTTTGCCCCCCCCCCCCCCCTTGACCTCGGCCAGGGCCGAGGGACAAAAACTTTTTTAAATATTTGCATCGGCCTAAGAGATTATAATTTGTTTCGAAAATTTAGTTATCTCTATATTTTTTCCACAATAGTTAATTGTTTCCTTTTTGAATAATTCACAATAAAGCATTTTAATGAAGTCTTCATACTTTTATTTAAAATTTAGTTTAAAGAAGGAAATATCTCTTGTTAGCTTTATATTTTTCCTCTTTTAATATAATTAGCATTTTTATTTTTTATGAAATTTTCCCTTCTTTAATATGAATTTCAACTTAAAGATGAGAAAAACCCTTCAAATCTTCGACAATGAAGACAATTTTGCTTTTCTTTATATTTTGCAATTAAGTTTTTTTTTTTTGCAATTTTTCCATCTTTTTTTATATTCAACTTAAAGAAGGGAAATTCTCTTATAGATGTTCTCTTTAAACATTTCTATCACTTCTGCAATTTTTTCTCTGTTGGTTTATTTTTTCGCAATATAATTGTTTACGCAAGTTCCCTTCTTTTATTTATTCAAAACCAATCTTAAAGACGGGACAATTAAAAAATAAATAAATGCTGATCAAATTATTTTTTTTTAATAGATGTAGGTAAAAACATAAAAAAATAATGCAATTGTCAAACATTGAAAGAGTGGCAAAATGTTAATCTTTAAAGAGACTTTTCCTTCTATAAATTGATTTTTATATAAAAGAAGGGAAAGTTTCATAAGCAAACTCAATTTTCAAATATTCAAAAAGTATTTTTTTTAGAGATGTTCCCTTCTAAAATTGGAAATTAAAATAAAAGAAGGGAAAAATTCATAACAACTCATTTGCCAAATATTTAAAGAAAGAAAAAAATTATATTCATTAGGTTGAATATTAAAGAAGAGAAAATTGCATTAAAAAACAATAATTGCAAAATATTGAAAAAAAAAAACAAAATGCACAGCTTTTGAATGATTTTGCCTTCTTTATGTTTTCAAATAAAAGAAGTGAAAATTGCTTTAAAAAACTTATAGCATTTCTTTTAAGAAAAGCAAAATGCAGATACATTATTTAGGTTGAATTTAAAAAAAGAAGGGAAAGGGAAAATAGTAAAAAATCTTTATTGCAAAATATTTAAAGGCTGGCAAAACTTACATCACTTTGTTAAGTTGAATTTAAAATAAAAGAAAGAAAAATTTTATACAAAAAAATAGCAGCAAAGTATTTTAAAAAAGAAATATCTTGATATTATATAAACTATTTTTAAATACATTTTTAAGTAAATTTATGCAAAATTGCATTTTAATGCATTTGATATTCAAAAAAGGGGAAAAATTACATCTTTTGGGAGAAAATGACAAAGATACTTGATTTCTTGAAAAAAAAAATCATCTTTTCAAGTAAAATTATCTGTTTAGTTAGAAAATAGGAAAAAAGCTTTACATTATTATTCTTCACAAAAAATAAATACTTTATACTTTATAAAAAATAAATACAAAAAAAGCTAGCAATAATTATGCCAAACGTGCTTGATGATTTTTAAACGAGTTATGCCAAACGTCCATTATGCCAAACGTCCCTGATGTCTTGGACCAATTATGCCAAACGTCCATTATGCCAAAGGTCCTTCTTGAAAACCTGTTCTGCCAAATGTCCAATATGCCAAATGGGGTACACCCATTGAATTTTCATTTGATTAAAATTACAGCCAAGTGATATACAATTGTATTGAGATTTAGAAAATTTAGAAATTACTCCAACCAACGTGGTTCTGCCGCTGGCAATCACCGTGGAAATCCATTGACGTTTGCATATAATGTTGTAATTTCTTCTGTTCCTGTGTATAGTTTTCTTCCGAGCGAAAGGTGGTGGCCACAAATGGCTGTGTGATATCAAGGCAAACGCGCCGCCGTCACCGGGCAGCTCAAATTTCGCCCCCTCGCCAGATTGTGGAAACTTCAACACTGTTTGTCCAGCAGCAAGCTTGTCTTGGCGTATTGAAAACCGCGTGCTTTGGTATGACCATTCCCGGTTCGGTTTGATTTTTTTGTTTGTTTTTGATTTTTTCGATTAATTTTTGACAGAAGTATAAAACATTTCGATTTGTTTTTTTATAAGATTCAAAATACAACACACATCATGTGTTTAACAACACACATTCGTTCACGACTACCCACTCGCAGTCCTCTCCGGTTGAACTCTTCGGTGAGCATGGAGAACATGATCCATCGAGCGGACACGCACATTTCCGCACGTCGTCGCCGACACGCACACACCAGAAACTGATCATTGTCCAATAAGAACAGCAACAACAACATAAACCAAAACGAAAATAAGTGAATGAACAAGAAGAAAGCTGCTGGCGGGGAAAGGCCGTGTCTCCCTTCATTGATTGATGCAATGGAACTTATCATATTATGCCTTCCTTTCCATGGAAATATATGTTTGAGAACCTGGAATAATAAATACATATTGGTTAATTTTAAGGGTATTGTCTCAAGCGTTCCATATTTTTCCTAACACTTACACAAATTTCCAATATCAAGCCCAATTTTTTAGATTTTTAAGCGTTGCAAAACTCACGGGAAACGGGAAATTCTCAACATATTTCTCGGAAAATTTCTGGAATTCTGAAATACATTGAAATTGAAAAAATGTGCGGATCATTTTTTATCAATTAATGGCGAATCTTATTTACAAAACAATTTTTTCTGTACATCATTGGTGTTAAACAGTTAAGAGCGAGTCCACGAGCAAAGCATGCCCATCTCGCATCGACCACACCAATCTGCCTGAAATTTTCAAGGTTTTTTTGCATATAAAAAACAAGCATCTAGCCAAAATATGAGCACTCAACGGGAAGTGGGGCAAATCGGGATACCAAGTTTGAAGGTTTGAAAAACGTCAAAAATCTTTAAAAAGGTGTAACTTGGGCAAAAATTATTTTAATTTCAAAATTCAAAATACATCTAAAAGGGCTTCAAAAATGCAACAAAATGCAGGGTGAAGCATCCCAATTTGTTAAATCTAAAGGGAGTTATTGGCCTTTAAGTGAAAAAATGTACAATTTTCAAACTTCAAAAATTAAGTGTTCCATCCAGATATCAACTCGATTTGACCTACAGCTTGTAGAGCAGTGGTTCTCAACCTTTTTCGTTTCATTCTCCCCTTGACTAATGTTCAGGATCTTCAATCCCTTCCTTGAATAAAAAAAAAATCAAATATCATAATCTTAGATTCAATATTTAGCACAAGATTAAAATTATCATTTAAAATCAAAAAAATAAAAAATAAAATAAAATAAAACATTAATTTTCAGTTTGTGAAATAAACTCAACATTTTTTTTCCAAATATAGTTTAATTATGCTGAAATAGTGTGAGGAATTATAAAAGTATAATTTGAGAATAATTCGATTAATTGTGGGAAAAAAACTTAAATCAACTGCTTATATTTATAAAGGTACAAAATCTCATAAATTTTTTAGCGATTAGTTCAAAAACATATCTTAAATATTTTTATGAAATAACTGTTCCCGTTTGAAAGAATGCTCATCGTTTTATTCAATGAAAACCATTTTTTTTTTAATTTTTTCACAAATATTCTATGCTAAATTCAACTGAATTTTACTGAAATTAATCCGGATTGTTAGTTGATCTTAAAATAAGTATAAAAATCTAACTGTTTAAGTTTGATATTTGAAATCTTAAAAATTAAACAATTTGATTACAATCAATACTCCTTACAGAATCCTAGGGTCTCGTTATTGAATCAATGCAATATGGTGAAAAAATTGAAAAAAAATGAAATAGTAAGGATGACGCAAATTACACAAACATTGGAAAATCTAGTTATCAAAATGAGAAATAAATATTAACAAAAAAAAATATTATTATTTTTTCAAAGAACTGTTAATAAATAGAAGTGTGCACAAATAATCTCTTTAAACTTTACACTTAACTGTAAATTTATGGAAAACTTGAAAATCAAGATTTGCTATTGTTTAAAATACAATCAAAAGTCGAAAAAAAAATTAACAAACCTTTTCTATTTAACATCAAAACAACTTTTGTATAGAAGATTAAAATATCCTCAAAAAAACATTTTTAGTGTTGATAAATCCTTCCCAACCAATTTTTAACCCTCTACAACCAAACCCCGCCTTTAGACGGGCTTCGATCTAAAAAATCGCCAAAAATCAATTTTCCAACCGATTTTTGATCTTTAAAATGCGTTGGAAAGAAGAACTCTTAAAATTTTAGAAAATTTCAGGGTTGGAAGTTTTACTTGTTTTATGTGACTTTGCCAATGTTTTTAAAAATGTCATTTTTTTAGGGGTCAACTTTGGCTGTGTTTTTTACTAACATTTCCTATATTTTCAGTAAAAAGAAGTATACAGTAATTTTTATAGTGTCCCAGACTGTGCCTCTACGCATTTTTTGCAATTTAAATGATGATGCTGCCATTCTATAGCACAAAATGTGAAAAACATGCAAAAAATTGAAAAAGTGACGGTAAAAACGTGAAAAAAATTAGATAGGCAAAATGTAATTATATTAGGTGGTAGAATAGGCCAAATACTACCAAAAACAAACATAAACTAAACAAGATAAATGCAAATTAAAATACTAAAAATAAAACAAGAAAAACATAAAACAAGAGAAGTAAAGTTTTTCGTAGAACGAAAGTTACTCAAAATGACCTCCTGAACAAGGGAAAAATAAATATTTTCGAAAAAAAAAATTTGGGCGGTAGAGGGTTAAAAGCAGTGTCAGACATGGATTTTTTTTTTTGCAATCGCGTTTAAAGGTATTGGATTTATATTGCATCCTCATTCCCCCCTAAGAATGACCAAATTCCTCCCCAGGGAGGAATTCCTCACCGGTTGAGAAACACTGTTGTAGAGGATATCTGGGACTACCATCTGAGACTGAGAACGCGTTGGGTAAGGCAGTTTAACATATTAAATAGATACTTTTTCTTTTAGTGATTTTTGTGTTTGTAAATTTTTGCTCGGGGGACCCCTTAAATCAGGGGTGACCAAAGTATGGCCCGCGGGCCAAACGTGGCCCGCGACGTGATATTTTGTGTGCCCGTGGACCCATTTTGAATGATCATGTAAAATGGCCCGTTGACCACTTGTTAAGTGATTCTATACTTTTTCAAAATTAAGGATTATTTTAAACTTTTATATGCTAATCTTTTTTTAATTTATGTTATTTTTTTTTATTTTTAAATTCATCATCCCGGTACGAGAATCGAACTCACGACCTCTGGATTGGAAACCCAGCACGCCGCTAGTCGAAACCCATCCCCTACCGGTCAGTATTCCCAGTGAGTAGAATTACTCTTTGAAGGGATCTGACTTTGCCGAGCCAGACAGGAATCGAACCCATCACCTTCCGCTCACAAGGCGAAACCCGTAACCTCACGGCCACGGAAGCTCGGCGAAAAAAAGTTATGATTCATCAATATTTTGATCCCCACTTTTGGATACAAATAATTTGTTCAAACAATTCTATAATTAAAACAATTTCACACGTTTCAATGTGCGTGAAATTAGCAAATATCGTCAAAACTTTCTTCAAACATTTTTGGAAATATTAAAAAAAAAGTTCAAGTTTGACTTAGGTTGAATTCTGTAATAGTTGTAAAAATATTAGTTTTCTTCATTAATTTGCAAGTCATAATGAAAAACGTGGAAATCGGAGTATCAAGTTTGTTGCAAATATTTTACAAAGCTTTTGTTGATCAACCCACCCCTCCCCCATTATTTAAAAATGACTCAAAAACCCAGGAGCAAAAATATATTTTCAAAAAAAAAAAAAATCAAAATTTTAAAAAATAAATATAATTTAAGTGCAATCAGCTGAAATTAAGTAAATATGCATTCCTTTGCATTTAGAATCATTTGAGCATAATATTTTTTTCTCAAAAATGTTTTTTTTGTCGAACCTTTTTTTTGCTGAAAATAATGATTGCAGTTAAACTATACGGAAGCTTAAAACTTGTTTTTTCATTGAAATGGTGAAATTTTGGCTCTTAACGATTTTTCATTAGCCTCACTTAACTTATAGATAAAATTACGCCTTTAGATAAATTGTTCAACATGTGATGTCACCATTTTCGAAATATTATTATTTTACATTGATTTTTTTCAAATAACAGAAATTAAATCATGTAAATTAAAATAAAGTAATTTAAATTTTTAAATAACTATTCGGCCCGCAAGCTCATTTGAGTTTCAAATTTGGCCCGGTCTTTGAGCACCCCTGCCTTAAATCAAAATTTCACAATAGAAACATGCAAAAAATATGTATATTCATCTATCTTAACCCTTTAAAAAATTAAAGTTAAATAAAATGAAGAAGCTATCATTTTCTGGTGACATCAAGTATCCTTGGAAACAAACTTGATTTTCAATAAATGTGATTCGAAAATTAATTTTTTATTTTTATTTTTTAATGGATTAAAATTGATGAAAATAAACTTTTGTATGTATGTTTCTATTGTGAAATTGTCTTAGGAATACGAATATGATAAAATTATTATCGGAAAATTTGATCTAAGGGGTCTCCCGAGAATAGAATCATTAAAAGATAAAGCGTCAATTTAATATGTTAAACTACCTTACCCAAAGCGTTCTCAGTCTCAGATGGTAGTTCCAGATGTCCCCTACAAGCTGCAGGTCGAATCGAGTTGATACCTGGATGGAACACTTTTTTATTTGAGTTTGAAAATTGTGCATTTTTTCATTAAAAGGCCAAAAACTCTCTTTAGAGTTAACCAATTGGAATGCTTCTGTCTGCATTTTGAAGCCTTTTCAGGTGCATTTTGAATTTTGAAATTTAATTTATTTTTCTGTCCAAGTTACAGCCTTTTTAAGATTTTTGATGTTTTTGAATCTTTAAAATTTGTGTTCCGATTTGCCCCACTTCCCGTTGACCTAGAGAGCTCATATTTTGGCCAGAACGAGAGGATAGTCGTCACGAAAAGAAACGTGAGGAAAGTGCTATTTTGCGAGAGTATAGTCCTCTCGCGTGTTCATTCGTTCATTCGAACAGTTCATCCTATTGAGTGGCTTATATGGACAAATGACCGCCACTTAGCCACCGAACCATGATGGCCCATACGGCAAAGGCACGGTTCAATATGCCGAAGGTCTTGGGTTCGAGTCTCGGTACCGGTACTTTTTGTTTTGATAGATGAACTTTTTTTGAAGATGAACCCATGAGTAAAGTACTCTCGGTAATTTCGGGATTTATCCTCTCAGTCCGCACACAGTACCATTTTACTACCGAATCGTGCTCTTTATCCTCTCGTATGCCGATGTCCAGTTCTGGGTGTACAAATAACCCCTGAAAATATCAGGCAGATTGGTGAGGTCCAAACGACGTCCCATTCAAAGGGGTTTGCCCAGTTTGTGGACTCGCTCTTAAAAAAATAAATTTCTGCTAAAATTAGGGGAATTTATCATTTTTTAGAAATATTTCATATAATTTCACAAGTAAAGCATAAATGCTCAAATGAAACCACCACGCCACACCCCATTTTTTTTTGATACACATTGTGCTCAATGAATTTCTCAGCTCGCGCACTAACTTTCTTCCACCGAAAAGTGGCTTTCTAGTGATGCGCGTCGGCTTTGCTTTGTAATCTCTCTGCTATTGAACGTGCGCGCGAATCTATCGCGGGTACCGGAGCATCAACATCAACCAGACCAGACTTTGAACGCAAAGTGGTGTACGGAAAAGTTGGCGAATCTGTTGTTCACGTGGTTTGTTCGTTGCTTTACATCGCGAAAGTAGGCTGCAATATGGGTCAGTTCCGGAGGAATCGCAGCCAAAATATCTATATGAATCTATAAGGCATTTCTTTTGCGACTGCAGAAAAAAAACTCCCTGGAAGATCACTAATAAACGCCCACCGGGTGATTTTCCCAGAATCTAAAATCCTCGAGATTGAGTTTGGAATTCGGGCCAAGGACCAATTCAGCGAAGCAGATTTCGCTTTCCATCGCGCGGGCGCACAGCTCAGCCAAAACTTCAAACTCCGTGGACCACCACCGATGAGTCATCAACTGCACCGTCAGCGAGACTCCATCGCATCGCCGAGGTCTAGTTCGTTTTCGTTTTTTGTTTGCCTTCCTTTTGGTCGAGTTGGTTGGTTGGATTTCAATTTGGACGAGACGCTCTCGATGTTCGCAGTTTTATAAAGAGGTCTCTTGGTGGAAGGAGGATGATCAGAGCAGCTCAGGCTGTGCCGAACAACCAGCTCAACTTCTCGAGATAGCTGTCGGCACTTGCGCCGTTGAAACGCGGAGATGTCTTCAGAAAGCTTGTGGTATTATAGTTTTGAGTCTCACGGAGATTTTGGACAGACTTGCTGTCTCGAAGTCAATTAACAATTTTTTCGAAAACATTGTATTTCGATTTATTCAAGAACTTTGAACACGTGGCTTGGATTGCTGTTAGAATTGCCGATACAATATGATTGCGGTGGTTATTTTTTAGGCAGTTATCTTGTTTGTTTGAATAACGGGGTTTCCCAATATGTTTAAACAAAAAGTCCTATCTGCATTGGAAACCCATAGGTGATTTTAAAAATTGCTGTATTATTGAATTTCAGTTTTACCCTTTGATTTGTTTTGCCTTGCTGACGATTTTTTTAATTCTATCTAGCCGATACGTGTCTTTGTTTTTTGACTTGGACGAGACGTGACGTTGAGACAGGTTAACCAGATATGTGAGACTTTTGTGTTTTTTTTTATAAACCAAAACTCTCCAACACGATTGTCTTCTGGCGTGTCTGGTCGTGTCGTTCCGTTTGTCTCCTATGAGTATGTTTTGACTTGGATTACTTTTAAGAGCGAGTCCACGAACAAAGCATACCCATCTCGCATCGACCTCACCAATCCGCCTGAAATTTTCAGGGGTGGTTTGTACATACAAAAATTAGCATCTGGCCAAAATGTGAGCACTCTAGGTCAACGGGAAGTGGGGTAAATCGGAAGACAAAGTTTGAAGGTTTAAAAACGGCAAAAATCTTTAAAAATGCTATAACTTAGGCATAAATCAATTTAATTTCAAAATTCAAAATGCATCTGAAAAGGCTTGAAAAATGCAACAAAATGCAAGGTAGAGCATCCCAATTCGTTAAATCTAAAGCGAGTTATTGGCATTTTTGTGAAAAAATAGCACAATTTTCAAACTCAGATAAAAAACTGTTCCATCCAAGTATCAACTCAATTCGTCAACCATCTTAGACTGTGAACGCTTTGGGTAAGGAGCAGTTCTTTAGGATTTCGGTCATTCGATTTTTTTTTGTATTTTTTAATCCGACTGAAACTTTTTTGGTGCCTTCGGTATGCCCAAAGAAGCCATTTTGCATCATTAGTTTGTCCATATAATTTTCCATACAAATTTCGCAGCTGTCCATATAAAAATGATGTATGAAAATTCAAAAATCTGTATCTTTTGAAGGAATTTTTTGATCGATTTGGTGTCTTCGGCAAAGTTTTAGGTATGGATACGGACTACACTGGAAAAAAATGATACACGGTAAAAAAAATTGATGATTTTTTTATTTAACTTTTTATCACTAAAACTTGTTTGGCAAAAAAACACTATTTTTAATTTTTTTTTATTTTTTGATATGTTTTAGAGGACATCAAATGCCAACTTTTCAGAAATTTCCAGGTTGTGCAAAAAATCATTGACCGAGTTATGAATTTTTTAATCAATACTTATTTTTTCAAAAAATCGAAATATTGGTCGCAAAATTCTTTCAACTTCATTTTTCGATGTAAAATCAAATTTGCAATCAAAAAGTACTTTAGTGAAATTTTGATAAAGTGCACCGTTTTCAAGTTAAATCAATTTTTAGGGGACTTTTTTGAAAATAGTCGATGTTTTTCATTTTTTTAAATTAGTGCACATGTTTGCACACTTTTAGGAAAAAATATTTTTGAAAAGCTGAGAAAATTCTCTATATTTTGCTTTTCGGACTTTGTTGATACGACCTTTAGTTGCTGAGATATTGCAATGCAAAGGTTTAAAAACAGGAAAATTGATGTTTTCTAAGTCTCACCCAAACAGCCCACACCATTTTTCAATGTCGATATCTCAGCAACTAATGGTCCGATTTTCAATGTTAATATATGAAACATTTGTGAAATTTTTCGATCTTTTCGAAAACAATATTTTCAAAATTTTCAAATCAAGACTTACATCTCAAAAAGGCCAAACATTCAATATTACGCCCTTTTAAAATGCAACTAAAGGTCGTATCAACAAAGTCCAAAGAAGCAAAATATAGAGAATTTTCTCAACTTTTAAAAAAAAATTTCAAAAATGTGCAAACATGTGCACTAATTTAAAAAAATTAAAAACTGCGACTATTTTCAAAAAAGTCACCTAAATATGGATTTAACTTGAAAACGGTGCACTTTATCAAAATTTTACTTAAGTACTTTTTGAATGCAAATTTAATTTTACATCGAAAAATGAAGTTGAAAAGATTTTGCGACCAATATTTCGATTTTTAGAAAAAAAAAATCAGTATTGATTAAAAAATTCATAACTCGGTCAATGATTTTTTGCACAACCTGGAAATTTCTGAAAAGTTGGCATTTGATGTCCTCTAAAACATATCAAAAAATAAAAAAAAAATAAAAATAGTGTTTTTTTGCAAATCAAGTTTTAGTGATAAAAAGTTAAATAAAAAAATCATCAATTTTTTTTACCGTGTATCATTTTTTCCAGTGTAGTCCGTATCCATACATACAACTTTGTCGAAGACACCAAATCGATCAAAAAATTCCTTCAAAAGATACAGATTTTTGAATTTTCATACATCATTTTTATATGGACAGCTGCGAAATTTGTATGGAAAATTATATGGACAAACTAATGATGCAAAATGGCTTCTTTGGGCATACCTAAGGCTACCAACTCTTGCTGAGCAGCAAATCCGTATACTTTTCCGACATCGCACCATGGTATAACAAAAAATGTCAAGGAATTATTTAGATAAATTTGGAATTAGGGAATTAGAAATATTTTTGTTAAACGTTCAAAAGTTTACGAAATATCAAGTTTGCTTTTACGAATAATATTGTTGTCAGTGTTTTCACGAAAACATTTCTAGAGCTTTTATTGGAAAGGTCCTATAAATACAAGCATAACACAAGGTTTTCACAAGCTGTAGAAAGCCTTTTGATCTTTTATTTGATAAATATGTTTTTCAAGGAAGTTGAAAAGAACAATTATAAATAATCAAGATTGAACTGAGGAAAACCCGGAAAACGATGCAAGTTATCCTTTTAATATCAAACTGAAAGTTAAACAAAAATGTCTAATTAGCAAAAGCTTTGACCCAATTAAAAAAACTATTAATAATTTGTTAAAATTCCGTACAAATCCGTACTATGCGAAAAATTCCGTACAAAAATTCCGGCCTGTTTAAAATCCGCGGAGAGGGTCGAAAATCCGTACGGTAAGGAAAAAATCCGTACAGTTGGTAGCCTTAGGCATACCGAAGGCACCAAAAAAGTTTTAGTCGGATTAAAAAATACAAAAAAAATCGAATGACCGAAATCTGAGAGAACTGCTCTACATTGGAATTCAACTAATATTAAAAATGATTTTAAACGCAGGAAAATGCATTTAAAATAGTTTTCAGTTGATTAGACTACTATTTCCTAAATTTTTCGGACCGATTTTGAGAAGAAGGTGGCTACATAATCTTTTAAAAATATTTGCAATCGCATCACACCGGAGTAATTTCGCAAATATTTCAATGATTTTCAATTTTGTTTTTTTTTTATTTGGATGAAAAATTGCCCAATTATTTCTTTTGTCAAAAGAAGCAATTTTGCATCATTAGTTTTTGCATACAAGTCTCTATACAATTTTGCGAGCTGGTCATAGAAATGGGCATAGCATATTCGAACAGAAGGGATTTTCTGATCGATTTTGTGTCCGCAAAGCTGTAGGATGTGATTCAAACGTTCAGAAAAAAATAGTTTACATGGAATTTTAAGTGCCTTTTTTTATTTCACTATTTTTTCCAAATGTAGAAAATATGGCATAGATTTCAACCGATGTAAAAAAAGTGATGGTACTGTAAAACCGTTCTTATTTTGCTGAAGATTTGAACATTTTAACTTTACGCAGTTGACCTGGCTGCTTTAACGTTTGTGATGTTTCAATGCAATCTATTGCAATGGGGCACTGCACATGTTAATAATGACAAGAGGATGCTAGGTGTTAATCAACCTAAGGCATTGTCCAGGATGCCCTCGAAAGACTGGCTGCGCTAGGGTTAGATTAGATTAGATTAGAAGATTTGAACATTTCTGGAGTTTTTTTTTTGAAAAGGTCCAATAAACCAAATTTTCATTTTTTGCCTTTTGGGTGTTTTTTAATACCCCTGACTCAAGGTGGTTTCAAAAACACCCAAAAAGCAAAAACTGGAAATTTGGTTTATTGGACCTTTTCAAAAAAAACTTCAGATTTTCTCCTCAATATGTGGAGTATTAATAATATAATAAATCATATAATTGATCCAAAAACTTTTTATTTAATTAATCCAAAACCAGTTGTCAGAACTGTATGGAGACAATTATGGATAAATTTATGAAAAAATGTTTTTTTTTTTTTTAATTTGGAAGACCTTTTTTGTTTAAAAAAAAAACACACACAAAACACAACACATTTTCGACATTCGGAAAGAATTGCTTTGTTTTCTTTTTTTTGTGCTTCTGGCCAAAAACGAAAATTCATTTCAGTTTGGGTTGCGGTTGTTAAAAGTCTGTAATAAAATTGCAAAACAACGCCAACGTATCTCGAAATTCATATTCCCACGTATGTGGGGAGCATAAGGGTAAAATTCGAACTGAACTTTGAAGTTAGATTTCCCACTCTCAGTCGTATATAAGTAAAGTAAGTCAAAGCAAGTAAGTTTATTTTACTGCAACGTTTCCACCGGCTGTTTATTCTTCTTCAGGGAGTTAAATCATACTTCTTTTTGCTAGGAACGCAACTTTTGAGGAACGGTTCATTCCACCCCAGCTGTCCCTCAAATCAGTTCAGGGAAGGTGGAGGGTATATTTTTAGCGTGCACCACGGCGGCGACGACGAAGTGGTGGCGTTGTCTCATTAATGTCCAACAGCTGCCGTAGGTGTCGAATTTTGACCGATCCCAGAAAGAGAAAGAAATGCCACTAAAAGACGTTGACGGGGGCCCTCTCGTCGCTGCCGTCGCGTCAATAGACCACCTTTACGATGCGAGTTTGAGCACACGCTTATTTCGTCATGAAAACACTAAATAGCGTGAAATATTTTTCTAACAAATTTACTCACCAAACCATTAACTTTTTTTAGAAAATATAGCTCAAAAATCAGAAAATTACTGGAAAATCAAATCAAACAAATCTTTCATAACTAAAATTTATATTCAACGTAAAATAAAATAAACAGGGCACCAAGACCAAGCATTGTCTTCTGGAATTCATTACCAGTATCTACCAAATCGTGTACCACTATTGGGAGTTAAGCAGAGCAACAAAAAAACAGCAAGAAGCTTAAACAAAAACCACCTCAAAAAAAAAAAAAAAAACATCATGCTAACATTTTAAAAGACATAAAGTGTTACGTTACCTAATTGAATAAATAAATAAATAAATTTAAAATTATAAAATATTTGGCTGATTTTTTTTCTCAAAAGTTTGCTTTAAAAAAATTACAATGGTGCAATTAAAAACGAATCGAGAATTTTGTGGATGACGAAAAAGCAATAACGACGTAATTTTGGCTTGTGTGCGGTAAATGTTGCAATGCGTAAAAAACAAAGTTTCCGCCTGAAATGTGATTCGCGGCGTTAATGGAAAATAACTCGAAGAGCAGCGCCAATCAGCTGGCTGCCAAGGATGACACCGGACGGCGGAAAAGTTGAAAGAAGTGCGCGATATGTAACAACCGAAGACGGGGGAAAAAATACTCGTGAAAATGACCATCTCGCACGTAGCAAGTAAACAAACTAGTACGGGGATGTCACATTTCGTGATAAGTCAGAAATTCTGATTTAACTCTAAAAGGTGTGTGAAATTATTCGTTTTGTAATTACTTCAAACATTGTTTCTTAATTGTCTAACACTTAAACCTCCAATAATTTCAAACTTTGATTTTTTTAATATTTCATGCCTCTCCGCTGCTAACATGTTCTTGTAGTATATTGGCAACCCAAAGTGCTACGGTTCAAATCTCGCGGTGTACATTTTTATGAGCTAAAAATAGATCGACTTCTTTTTTTGCAGCGCCTCAGACAAATTTGTCAGCGGATTTGGCTGCCCAAGTTTGGGTGCACAAACATTTTTCAAATTGTCAATCACTCTGTGTGCAAACGACTCTAGCAGCCAGATGTGCAGTTGCTTTGCCCAGAAGCTGCCAATGGCAGACAGCCACTTCCAAACCCACCCGATAAGCTGCAGCAGCAGCAGCAGCAGCAAGTCCGGAAGTGTTGTTTGGGTGGCCAGTTGAGACTAGTTTTTCCTCGTCAACGACCGAGACGACGGTTGGCAGAGTGCCAACTGCAACTGAGAGAGTGGAGAGATGTTTTGTATTCTGATTTGATGATGATCAGGGTGAAGAAGTGGTCCGGGACTGTTG
The DNA here is from genome assembly GCF_015732765.1 of Culex quinquefasciatus. Taxonomy (NCBI): domain Eukaryota; kingdom Metazoa; phylum Arthropoda; class Insecta; order Diptera; family Culicidae; genus Culex; species Culex quinquefasciatus. The sequence goes on along the minus strand of NC_051863.1, from coordinate 11,478,557 downwards.
GATATAAGTATGGTTGGCAATCGGTTTAGTATAGTTTCTCGCCCACTTCCAGACCAGAGATTGTTGATGGCTGGACGTTCAAACGGTTTGATTTGATTCGAGTAGGTGTCGATTAAGTAGTTTTCTTATAAAAAAGGGAAACGAAATGACGATCTGTTGAAGTGCTTGGTGATTGAAAGATGAATGCTTGAATACGAATGTGTTATCAATCTAAATAGTGATTTTTATTTGAAGTCAAATTTGAATGGTAGGTTGCCTTTTAAATTAAAACACATTTTTTTATATTCCATTTCCTCCATTTTGGCCGCCTTCTTGGATTAAAAAATTCTAAATCACTTAGAGTAGTTCAGCTGAGTTTAGCTCAGGAATCAAAAATAAGACATCGAAAAAAACATTTTTTTTTGTGATTCGATTATCCGATGTGAAATTTTGCCAAAGCCTTCGGATAATCGAGTATGGACTGCATATTAAAATTCATAGATGACAGATAATGAGATAATTCCTGATGTTTTAAATGTTTCCAAATAAAACTCTCGATTTATATTTGTTCACTTCACTAAAATTATAGTCAATGTTCTTTGTTAACCTTCCTGGGGTGTTAAGAAAAACTCCAGCGTGCATGGCATGTAATTCCATGAAGTTTGATATGCCGCACGTTGGGCTTTTACCAAAATAGCAATTTGGCCACTTCCAGGGTATCCGGAACCGATTCCGGAGTGGCCAGATATGGTCCAATTGGTTTTTTACTTGCTCGAGCGTGCATGGCATGTAATTCCATGAAGTTTGATATGCTGCACGATAGGCTTTTACCAAAATAGCAATCTGGCTACTTTTTGAGGGTATCCGGAACCGGTTCCGGAGTGGCCAGATATGGTCTAGTTGGCTTTTTAATGGTTCCAGTGTGCATGGCTTGTTATTTCATGAAGTTCGATATGCCGCACGTTGCGCTTTTACTAAATTAGCCATTTGGCCACTTCCAGGGTATCCGGAACCGGTTCCGGAGTGGCCAGATATGGTCCAATTGGCTTTTTACTTGCTCCAGCGTGCATGGCATGTAATTCCATGAAGTTTGATATGCCGCACGATAGGCTTTTACCAAAATAGCAATCAGGCCACTTTTTAAGGGTATCCGGAACCGGTTCCGGAGTGGCCAGATATGATCTAGTTGGCTTTTTAATGGTTCCAGTGTGCATGGCTTGTTATTTCATGATGTTCGATATGCCTTACGTTGCGCTTTTACCAAATAAGCCATTTGGTCACTTCCAGGGTATCCGGAACCGGTTCCGGAGTAGCCAGACATGGTCTAATTAGCTTTTTGCTGGTTCCAGTGTGCATGACTTGTAATTCCATGAAGTTTGATATGTCGCACGATAGGCCTTTACCAAAATAGCAATCTGGCCACTTCTAAGGAATCCGGAACCGATTCCGGAGTGGCCAAAAATGGTCTAGTTGGCTTAAGGCTGGTTCCAGTGTGCATGGCTTGTAATTCCATGAAGTTTGATATGCCGCACGTTGGGCTTTTACCAAATTAGCCATTTGGCCAGTTCCAGGGTATCCGGAATAGGTTCCAGAGTGGCCAGATATGATCCAAATGACATGCAATCTGTTCTGGAGCGTATGACTCGTATTTATATATAGTTTATTATGCATTAATCCGTTGCTAAATCTAATAAAACTTATGAGAGCCAGTTTACCGGAAAATTTGTTCCTTTGGAATCGATTCCTAGGAACCAAAGTGGTCAAATCGGGTTTCTTTTTAGAAATATTAGGCAGAATTTTAGACGTTTTGAAAATATTTGTATTTGTTCCATAAACTTTATTATTTTACATACACACAAAAAAATATTTCTGAATGTTACATCATTTATGATGTAACATTTTTGCACGTTATTAAACATTTAAATTTAAATGCAATTTGATGTAAATTTGCAACAAACTATATGTAAAAACACGATTTTACGTGTAATTTAACATTTTACGTCGAATCTCAAGTTTACATCAACTGAGTTTACATTCGATCATTTTTTTTCCGTGTCGAGTAAATTCACATTTTTTTTCTGTGTAGAAAATCGAACTGAGCAGAGCTTATAACAGTTCGATTTTGAATGTATTTTTGAAAAATAACCATACAAATTATTTTCTCAATTGCATTTCCTTGCAACGTTTTATTTCCGCAACATTTTTTCTGATTTTCAAATTACATAAATAAAAATTGTAAACAGTTTTTTTTAACTGAGCAACTCTCTCAAATTACACAAATTAACTTACATTGCTTTTTTTAAATTGTATGAAACTTTGTCCATCCATTCTTCATGTCCAAATAAGACAGCCCCTAAAAGTCCATAGAAAAGTGATGTGGAAACATTCGAAAATCTGTATCGCGGGAAGAAATTTTCTGATCGATTTGGTGTCTTCGAAAAAGTTTTAGGTTATTGTTTAGACTATCCAAAAAAACGTCAAACTCCTAAAAAATATCCCTTTTAAAAGGTTTTTTTTTTTTTTTTTTTTTTTTTTTATAAAATTAACTCGACTTTGACAAACTTTAATTTTTTTTGTCACTAAAACTTGATTTGCAAAAAAACAGGTTGTGCAAAAATTTTTGAACGATTTATGAATTTTTGAATCAATACTGATTATTTTCAAAAAAAAAAACAAAAAATCGAAATATTGGTCACCCAAATTTCATTAACTTCATTTTTGGATAAAAAAATAATATTGGCAATCTAAAAGTACTTTAGTGAAATTTTGATAAAGTGCACCGTTTTCAAGTGATATTTTAGGTAATTTTTTGAAAATAGTCGCATTTTTTTTATTATTATTTTTTAATTAGTGCACATTAGGGTGGGTATGGTTTTGTAGGGCATGCCCATAGGATTTCATGCCAAATATCAGCTCATTTGGTTGTAAACTGGCTGCGCGCATCAGGGTTAAAGTTTACATGGGAATTACTATTTGGAACTTTTGTTAAAACGCTCCTACAGGTCTGGAAAAATCACGCGCCAACTTCTGGTATGGTCAGGCCTAAGGGGAATGGTCTGGAGAACACTTTTCCCGAAGAGAGCATATGGATTCGTTGTCCCTAGACCTGGCGCATCAGCAAACAATCCGATGTCTCCGGAATCAACGGTTTTCCCTGAAAAAGCATCACATTTTCCTTAGCATGCTATGCAAGCTTGATGAACACCGCGACGCCATACGTCATACGGGAAAAGTGTTCTCCAGACCATTCCCCTTAGGCCTGACCATACCAGAAGTTGGCGCGTGATTTTCCCAGACCTGTAGGAGCGTTTGAACAAAAAGTTCCAATTTCCCATAGTAATTCCCATGTAAACTTTAACCCTGATGCGCGCAGCCAGTTTACAACCAAATGAGCTGATATTTGGCATGAAAGTCCCTATGGGCATGCCCTACAAGGGGAACCATACTAAAACTTGATCGGAGAACTTTTTGAAAAACGTACCCACCCTAGTGCACATGCTTGTCCACTTTTGGAAAAAAATATTTTTGAAAAACTGAGAAAATTCTCTATATTTTGCTTTTTTGAACTTTGTTGAGACGAACCTTAGTTGCTGAGATATTGCCATGCAAAGGTTTAAAAACAGAAATATTGATGTTTTCTAAGTCTCATCCAAACAACCCACCATTTTCTAACGTCGATATCTCAGCAACTAATGGTCCAATTTACAAAGTTCAATTATGAAACATTCGTGAAAACAATATTTTCAAAATTTTCAAATCAAGACCTACATTTCAAAAGAGTCAAACATTCAATATTACGCCCTTTTTAAATGTTAGTCTTGGTTTGAAAATTTTGAAAATATTGCTTTCAAAAAGATTGGAAAATTTGACTTACATCGATAAATGAAGTTAAAAATTTTTTGCGACCAATATTTCGATTTTTTGAAAAAATCTGTATCAAAAATTGATAACTCGGTCAAAGTTTTTTTGCACAACCTGGAAATTTCTGAAAAGTTGGCATTGGATGTCCCCTAAAACATAAAAAATAAAATTGTGTGTTTTTTTTTGCAAATCAAGTTTTAGTGACCAAAAGTGAAATTAAAAATCACCAACAAAAAATTTGCCGTGTATCATTTTTTTCTGTGTAGTTTGTATGCAAAATTATATGGACAAACTAATGATGCAAAATGGCTTCTTTGGGCATACCGAAGGCACCAAAAAAGTTTCAGCCTAAATAAAAAAAAAAATCGAGTGACCGAAATCTGGGAGAACTGCTCAAATGTTTTAGTAGACAAAAAGTGTTTACTATTGAGCTTTGGGGTATGACGGACGTATTGTTTTTAGCCAAGGTATATTTTTTTAAATAGCGTTTTCAAGGTTTTTTTTTTGAAAGCATCGATAAAGCACATTAAAAAATAGAAGGAAATAGATGTAAACTTAAATTCAAAATCGAAAAGTACGTTTGGGGCTACCTATAAACCATATGAACACTTTTCTTTTTGGAAATTTGTCCTTACAGAAAAATCTTTTTTGTATGGTGCGTTGACGTGGTTTATGAATGGTCCGTTTGTAAAATTTTGATAAAATGCACCGTTTTTGAGTCATAGGAATTGTTCAAAAATTACGTCCAAAAATTTTCGTGATTTCAGACCAGATTGTTTAGAAAGTACTTTTTGATTAATATTTTTTATACGTCTAAAAATGACATAAAAAAAGCAAACTTGTATGTTTAGCTTCTTTCTCTTTCAACTCATTATACGAGCTCCTTGTGTTATGAAGATTTAAGAATAATAGATCATCACTCTTTCAAAATGTGTGCGTGTGTGTGTGGCGGTTTGTTCGCTTTTCGCTCACACAACACAGCTCATGTGACCCCGATCCAGAAGACGTTTTGCTCCAAATGTTTTCACTCTCTCCTCACGTTCAAACAACCGGCGCACGAACGAACCGAACATCAAAAACTTCCAATAGATACCTTATATTAGATGGGTGGAAGTCGAACGAACGAGTGTGTGAGTGACTGACTGCACGACTGACTGAAGAAACAACCAAGTAGTACCAACAACAACAACCTTTAGTACATCCTCGGGTTTTTTTTTCCTACCATTTCTTCGTGTATTTTATATGATGTTATTGCTCTTTTTTTTTCATTGTGGCTGTTGTTTGGCGCCCTCTTTCTTTTCGACACTTCTCAATCGGATGTACCCAGCGAGTGAGCGTGAGAGAGAGAGAGAGAGAGAGAGAGAGAGAGCGGGAGAGGAAGATGCACTTCCGGTTGAAAGTGTGGGGGGAAATCTTGGATCATCTTGGTTTAGCTTGTATGTGCGAAATGTTTACACATGTTTCAGTACATCACATTAGAGGAGAAAATGTGTGTGTTTCCACAAACGTCTGGAAATTTACGAGGTTGGTTTGGTTTCGTATTGTTGTTGATTTAGTAAAGAAAGATTTTTTCAACCGCTGAAATACATGAAATTGTCCTAATCTTAATTAACAGTGCAAATAAGATAATATTTGCTATATTTAAATATAATTTGTTCGAAAATTATTGAAATTTGAATTGTGAAAAACCAAATCATAAAATAAAACCAACTTTTCAAAATACTCAACCAAAAATTCCGATACTCACAGCTAATCAAAATTGAGAGACATAATTTGCTTAAACTGTTTCAACTCTCCTCACAATTTACACCATATTTATTAGGAAGGTTCGTGACGTGGTTGAGTGACACTTATTTGTTTGCCTTCCTGGCGTGAGTGCAATCATACGAGATAATATTTATTTTATTTTCGAAACCAAACCAAAGAAAGCAGCTCCGACTGCATCACTGCCATGCTGTCCGACATTTAGTAGCTGCAGCTATGCTTTAGCCACGAATTTTGTTTTCCTGCAAACTATGACAGCACAGACAAACGGATGCATTTTTTTTAAGTTCTGCATCCAAATTTTAACGACCGTTTTGAATGTTGGGAAACTCACCACGGCAATTCTAAATTCACCACAGATCAATTTCTTGTCACTGTTCGATTTTTAAGCTTGATATTTTTGACAAAAATTTTCAATTATTTCCATCTGCTTGTCTGTGATAAGAGCCTAGTACTAGTCACTGGCACACCGATGCCAAAGATGAGGTGAAAAGTGTTTCACATTTTCTCCTCCCAATTGGAAAGCGATAATTTAGGCACTCCCCTATTTTTAACCTTTTTCTTTTTTGCTGTTGTTGCTCAAGCACGTCAGCATCGTATCGGAGAGCAATTCCGGTGAGGAAGAGGTGTAGTACGATTTGGCATGATGCGTTTTAGCGCTTCTTACAATACTCGAACCCACTAGTAGTTTAAGGGTGGTGAGACGATTGTTGGACTTGGCACGAATTTTGTTTTGATATTTTAAAAACGACTCTCAATTAAAACAATGTTTTGTTTTATGTTTAAAGGATTAACTGAATCAAGCTAATCATTGTCACCTTAAAATTGTATTTTGTAATTTTTAAGAAACTGTAATAACATAAATGTCCTCCTACCCTAGCTCGTGGAGCCGTTTCAAGTGGCCAAATCTGCGAAGCGGCGTGGCGCTCGGCATACAATTTGTAACAGTTTTTTTCTTCTTTTTAACGCGGGTTTATAATTGGTAATTGAATGGAAGGTTTATTGCTATTACTAGTCGGTTTACCCCCCGGGCCGTCACACCCTCCCAGGCATCGAAGAAACTCATCCGTCTCGTCGATGCCGCGCGATGATGGTCGAAAATGTTGTATTGGAAGATTATAGTCCAAGTTGTGCAGGAAAAAAGATGAAGGAAACAAAAAAGTCTGTGGTTAATGAAACGTACCACGCCGCGGACTAAGCTTGGCGAGCGCGATTAAAAAAGGTTTTTTTTACGTTCGACTTTGAACTAGACTTTGGCTAAGTACACTCTGGTGCCTCTGACCAGAGCGATTGGTGCAATAAAGTAGAAATTGGTGGAAAGTAGCACTATCGTGCCGAAAAGATGAGGGAAATTTGACTTTCGCAAATAAAGATAGCAAATGTTAAAATTTTATGTTATACGTCAACTAGAAATCGAAACTAAATCATCCTAAGTTCAATGTTCTTATATTGGACCTCTTAGACAAAGCTTTTATTACTTTGGTTTTTAATCAAAAACTAACTTAATCCACCTATGTGGTTGATGCCTTCCTCACTTTTTACCAAAAATGGGTAATATGAGTGGTTTGGACACATATTTCAGCTATTTTTTTAGATCCAGAAAAATAAGTACACAGATATAACTTAAGTGGTCATAACTCGAAACAGGGTTGCCAGATTCTTCAATTACCTAACCAATGATTAGTTGGATGATGGATCCGGACATAGTTGACATACATTTAAGTGAGATCCGGCTTCAAAAAAGTACATAAATATCACTTAAGTGGTCATAACTCGAGGCAGGGTTGCCAGATCTTCAATGTTTTGGACTCATTGGAAAGGCCATTCAATTACCTAATCAACGATTGGTTGGATGATGGATCCGGACACAGTTTACATACATTTAGGTGAGATCCGGCTTCAAAAAAGTACATAAATATCACTTAAATGGTTATAACTCGAGACAGGGTTGCCAGATCTTCAATGTGTTGGACTCATTGGAAAGTCTTTTCAATTACCTAACCAACGATGGGTCGGATGATGGATCCGGACATCGTTTACATGCATATAATTAAGATCCGGATATTTGTGAAAACACATTTTTATACATAACTTTTGAACTAGTTATCGAAACTTCAAACAATTCAATAGCGATGTATGGGACCCTAAACCAAGTCGAATGCAACTGGTTCGATCAAAATCGGTTCAGCCAGTGCTGAGAAAACTCAGTGAGAATTTTGGTCACATACATACATACACACACACATACACACACACATACACACACACAGACATTTGTTCAGTTTTCGATTCTGAGTCGATATGTATACATGAAGGTGGGTCTAGGAGCTTTTAATCAAAAGTTCATTTTCAGAGCAGGATTATAGCCTTACCTCAGTGAGGAAGGCAAAACATTAAAATTACTGAAACTTTTATCATTTTTCTACCGCAAACTAAGTTTTTGAATGTATTTTGTATTATTTTTTTTTCCTAATCCATTATTTTTTTAAAATATTTTTTTCAAAGGAACTGCATTTTAAGTATCAATTAATCCCTAATTTCTAGTCTTCATTGAGCAATTGTCTAGACCTCTTCTGATTTTTTCCGCTATTTTTAATTTTGTATTTTTTATGGATAATACTTTGTGCATCAATTTCTTATGTCCAAATCAGTAATTTTACATCTTTGGTTTTTCTCTATACAAAAATGCTATGAAAATATTCGAAAAAACTATGTTTTTTGTTGTCAATTCCATCACAAAAACTCAATTTTGACTGAATTTACCGCTTCAGATTTTTCAGTTTTAGTGGACCAAGTGCATGATGGACAAATTTTGTTTGGCCAAGCCATACATTTTTGAAAAGTTAGTGATTTGTCGATTGTCTTAAAAAACAAACTCCAAAAATTGTCCAATCTTTTAAATGTAAAAATGAATTAGCAATCAAAAGTGCACCGTTATTGAGTTATAATCTTGAATATTAACCTCAAAAAATTAAGGTGAAATTGAACGATTGTTTTACAGATTTTTTTTTAGGGATTCAAAAATTCAATTTTCATTGTTTGCACCGGGAACAAAAACACTCAATAAGCAAAAAAAAATAATGTTTTGTATCGACACTAACGACATGTCTCCGATTTTTACTTTAGGGACGACATTCGAAAGGAAAAAAAAAATTGTTTATTGGACCTTTAAAAAACTACAGCTATAAAAAAAATGTTCAAGCCCTTGTCCACCTAGTAAAATATAAAATTTATAGTATCTTTAAAAAGTACCTACCTTTTCTTGCATTTTTGATATGATCTTTGGTTACTGGAATATAATCGAGCTAGAATAAAAATTAGCATATTGCACTTCACACTGTAACCCAATAAGCCTTCATTTTTTAATCGACGATATCTTGAAAACTATCAATTCCATTTTTAATGTCTGAAACCTTTGAGAACTTTCTCATCATTTTGATTCATTTACATAATTTTAAAAATCACGAATAATATTTTGAATGAAAAAAAAAACACTTTTTCAGATACTTGAAAATAAATATTTTTCTAGGTGGACGAGGACGGACCCAATTTTTGAATTATGAAAAAATATTTTTTTCCCTAAATTTTACCTTAAAAATTTATGAGTTTGAAAACAAATTTGATAATTATTTTGCAGTTCAGTGCGCATTGACATTGGCAGCTCAAATCTGTCACAAATATACTACTAAAATATTCAAATGTGATAAAAATGGTTAATGTGCAATTTTTAAGTTTTATTTTGCTTTTTTTCAAATTTTATTATCAAAATTTAAAAATGAAATGAAAAAGTGTAGATGCCCAACTCTTGCGCCTCACGGGGGTTCTCTAATTTGGGAATGCAACCTTGAAACATTTGTATCTCGGCAAATTTCCAACCGTTTTTGATGGCTCTTGTTGCATTTGATCAGGAAGGATTTCAAAAATTATCTATTGCGAACTAGATCCATAATAGCTTCATTTCCCTAAACTAAAGTGGAAAAGTCATTTTCAGCATTTTATTTATGCGTTTTGAAAATTCTAAATGACAGGGCCGAATGGTTTTACTCAAAAGTCTGCATGGAGAATAAGTGGAGAGCAATTCTCTGAGATTTCGGTCATTCGATTTTTTTTGTATTTTTTAATCCCGCTGAAACTTGTTTGGTGCTTTCGGTATGCCTAAAGAAGCCATTTTGCATCATTAGTTCGTTCATATAATTTTCCATACAAATTTGGCAGCTGTCCATACAAAAATGATATGTGAGAATTCAAAAATCTTTATCTTTTGAAGGAATTTTTTGATCGATTTGGTGTCTTCGGCAAAGTTGTAGGTACAACAAAATTTGTTGATTTCAAATTTTACTTTTTGCACTAAAACATGATTTGCAAAAAACACTATTTATATTTTATTTTATTTTTTTTGATATGTTTTAGAGGACATCAAATGCCAACTTTTCAGAAATTTACAGAATTGGCAAAAATCTTGACCGAGTTATGATTTTTTGAATCAATTCAGATTTTTTCAAAAAATCGAAATATTGGTAGCAAAAAATTCAATTTTCAACGTTAAAATATGAAACATTTGTGAAATTTTCTGATTTTTTCGAAAACAATATTTTCAAAAGTTTAATCAAGACTATCAATTCAAAAGGGCCAGACATTCAATATTATGCTCTTTTGAAAAGTTAGTCTTAATTAAAAAAAAATAAAATATTGTTTTCAAAAAGATTGGAAAATTTTACGAATGTTTCATATTTTAGCATTGAAAATCGGACCATTAGTTGCTGAGATATCGACATTAGAAAATGGTGGGTTGTTTGGGTGAGACTTAGAAAACATCAATTTTCCTGTTTTTAAACCTTTGCATGACAATATCTCAGCAACTAAGGGTCGAATCAACAAAGTTCAAAAAAGCAAAACTTAGAGAAATTTCTCAGCATTTCAAACATATTTTTTTTTCAAAAGTGGGCAAACATGGGCATTTATTTTAAAAAAATGAATAACTGAGACTATTTTTAAAAAAGTTATCTAAAAATGGCTCTAACTTGAAAACGGTGCACTTTATCCAAATTTCACTAAAGTACTTTTTAATTGCAAATTCAATTTTACATCGAAAAATGAAGTTGAAAAATTTTTTAGATCAGTATTTGGATTTTTTTTTGATCAGTATTAGTCCAAAAACTCATAATTCGGTCGAATTTTTTTTTGCAAATTCTGATTTTTTTTGAAAAGATGGCACACAATTTTTATTTATTTTTTCATTTTCTGATATGTTTTAGAGGACATTACTAAAACATATCAGAAAATGAAAAAATAAATAAAAAAATGTGTTTTTTTCGAAAATCAAGTTTAAGTAAAAAAGTAATATAAAAATTCAAAAGAAAAAAAAAATACCGTGTAGGATCAATTTTTCAGTGTCGTCCTTATTTATACCTACAACTATGCCGAAGACACCAAATCGAACAAAATATTCCTTCAAAATATACAACGATAAGTGGGAGGAGCGTGCTGATTTCCGGGTGCTAGTGCTAGAACAACCTCCCTCTGGAGCTGAAAACTAAACCCACATTGTCGGCATTTAAAAGTGCAATCAGAAGCACATTTCTAAAGTAGTTTTAAACTTATTAATTAACTTTGTTTGGGAAATTTGTTTTTCTTTATTTTGGCTCTATTGTAAAATCCTACAGTTCCTTCCTTGACTTGACGAAAAGTACACACTACAAGTTATCGTATCCAATAAAGCAACACATTACAAATTACAGATTTTAGAATTTTCACATATCAATTGTGTATGGACAGCTGCCAAATTTGTATGGAAAATTATATAGACAAACTAGTGATGCAAAATGGCCTCCTTGGGCATACCGAAGGCAAAAAATCGAATGACCGAAATCTCAGAAAATTGCTCTGGGTCTTTTTGTAAATTGCAAGTGTGAATTTTTAAAAATTAAAATTTTAATCTTCTCAATTTCATGCTTCATTTCAGGAGTTCTACAAACCTTGTGCGCGCGTGTGTGTGAATTAGTATCAGCTCCCTTGCAGTGTGGGCGCGCGAATCCTCGCCATCATCATTATTCGTGCCGAGTGTAAATATAGCCAACAGTAGTTGTGTGCCGTCGTCGTTGTCTTTGTCACGGAATAAGCGACGAGAGAGAGAGCCTTAAAAGTGCATGTCCTCCAACATCAGCAGCAGCAGCACCGCGAAAAGAAAAGTAAAAATCCAAATCAAATAAAAAATGATGATGTGAAGTCCGCGTGGCATATGTGTGCGTGTGTATGTGTGTGAGAGAAACAGGAAGAAGAGTTTATGCTGAATAAAAGGTGCAGAAGAGTTTAATCGAATCGTCGGCGTGAAGATCAAGAAGCATTTATGGAAAATATGTGGAAAAAGTGAGCTGCGAAAAAAAAGTGCGAAAAAAAGCAGAGAGATAAATATACATGTATCAAATGTCTGGGTAGAGTTGCGGGGAGAATAGAAGAAGAAGAAGAAAAAGTTGTAATCAAATGCAAAATTCACAACAACAACAACAACACAGGCTTAAAGTATGCTGAGGGCAGCCGAAACAAGAGAAACGGAACGTGTGAGGGAAGAAAAGGAAAAAAATACCCAATAATATTGGAGCGAGCGAGCGAGTGGTGCAGAACGGGCCGGGGCTTGAAAGGTTCTAAGGCCAACTATTCGCCCCTCTCGGCAAGCGGTCCACCGGAGCGTATAATCTCGGATTAATCGCGGGAAATATGCGAAAAATGCCAATTTAACCCAAATAGTTGTTGATGGTCGTGTCGTGCTGTTCTTTGCCTGTTGTGAGAATGTGTCAAGCGAATGCAAAATAATAAATCTGGCAAAAGGAAAAAATAAAAAATAATTGAAAGTGAGCAAAGTGAACAAGAAGAGAAGTGTAAGCTAAAAGGCAAATGCCAAATTGTGCCGCGAAGCTGGTGTCACAGTGCCTCAGTGCTCGGCGTGGTGGCGTGGTTCGAGCCGCCGATCCACAGAGTTCTGATGGTTGTTGCACGTGGTGGTGGTGGCGGTGAAGGCCCAAAGCCAAACCAGCAGCAGGGCACCTTCCAGAATGACTGGTGTCTGTTGGGTTGATCGCAGTCGTCTAGCAGAACACACCGAAACACACGAAACGACCGTAACGGCGACCGCCAGCAAAGAAGCAGTAGCAGCAACAACAACAGAAGCGGCGACAACAACAGAAGCGGTTGCGGCAACTCAGGCAAGCAATCGGCATCGTTACCGTGGCACAGCTGAGCAACGGCTGTGTCCAGCGGGAGAATGGCAACGATGCAGGCTCCGGACGCGATAAGCGACTGCTCGCGGTACATCCTGCAGGTGAGTGCTGGTTGATTTCAGGTTGAACAAACTGTCTAAATATTTGTGGGATTTAGATGATGATGATAGGTTGTCTTATTTTTCAATTGCATGAAGTTTTTGCTATTTCCGGGAATGTCCACCAGCGGCCACCGGTAATGAATTACGGAGTGACAACGACAATATCATAGATCGGCATATCATTCAATTTCATGAAGTTTGATATGCAACATGATGGGTTCCTTCAAATAAGTAAAGTTGGCCGTTCTACGGGTATTTGGGAACTGGTTTCTGGATAAACGAAATTGGCCAACATGATCCAAAGTGGTTCGGCAATCGTGTTTTTTCAACTAGTTTGAGAGATGAATTTAAATCAGTTTTTTAATTTATTATACTGCATTGTTAATATATATGCGCAAACTGTCAAATAGACCTTCAGGATGTTCTAGATTTTAAGATCCGGTAGCCAACCTGACCGTAACATTCAAATTGGAATGCAAATAAGAGTGAACCGATTTAGGGGAGCTGGGGGTAAGAATAATAAGTATACTAATGAATATTACTAAAATGTTTAGCAATACTGTTCCTCATGTTAAATAATGCATATGGAGTCACCTTTGCCAAAAAAAATGTTTGAAATAGTATAAAAATAGCTCAAAATAAACAAATAATTTTTAAACTAGATTATGTCCCTCGAAAAAGTTAAAAAAAAATGCAATGAGTTATTTACAAAAAATGTTTAAAAAAATAATTTATTTGGGGGCAAGACGGCCACCTCCTCCGGGGGTAAGACGGCCACCCGTAATTTGTAAATTTTATTTGATATAGGTTATATTTTTGACGGTTTTTGACTATTAAGACATATTTGTAGATAAAGGAAAAGCATTTTCAATAAAACTATCAATTTTTAATCCAAATGCTGTTAACTAGCGTTTTGACAACATTCTCTACTGTGATATAGCAAAGTTCATTGAATAATATGAAATCCTATCAAATTTTTCATAAAAATCGCTAATTTAATATTATTTACACAATTTTGATTGACTTATTCTAATCGAAATACACAAACTAATTATTATGCATCAATCTGTGTTTGTTTTGTAGTAAAGAATCACAGTTTTTCATAACATGTGGTCACAATAATATGAAATTCACTGAGCCAAAATGTGAAATTTTTTTAACAGCATTTTTCTTCACATTTAAAACTTGATTTTTTTCAGCCAAAATAGTTATGATGTTCAGAGAAGTCTGTTCAACTAACCATGTAGGTATTTGGGTGGATTTAGCAAAGTTATTAAGTTTATTTATAGCACTGACCGTCTTACCCCACATGGGTGGCCGTTTTACCCCGCGTATTATATATATATATATATACGATTTCAATTATTTTTTTTAAAATTGCTGAAAAGTATTGAAAGTTGGTTTTTAGACCAACTAATTTATGTTATTTCTATAATGAACTCGTAGTAGAACAAAATGTACGTAATTTGAGATCCAAACAATCTGTTGTGTAAATTTTATTAGACTTCTCCCTTAGGGTGGCCGTCTTACCCCCATCTCCCCTACTAAAATAAAACTAAAAAAAAAATGCCGGAGATATTTGCAGTTCAGTTTGTCCATATAATTTTCCATACAGATTTGACAGCTTTAAAAATTAAAGAATCTGTATCTTTGAAGGTTTTTTTTATCGAGTTAAAAAAGTAAAAAAAAAATAAAAAAGATTTTTAAGCTAGTTTGAAAAAATGTCGCAAAAATTACGCTTTTTTATATGTTTTAGGAGACTTTTTTTTAAATTCTTTTCAGAATATTCCAGAAAGGGCAAAACATTTTTGACCAATGACAAATGATTTTGGGAAAAAAGTTTTTTTCAAAGAATCCTTAAATTAAAAAAAAAACCTTCCCATCCCGATGTTTTTTTTTTTTATTTCTGTCTCTTAAAACAAGTTTAAAAAAAAACGCGTCAAAACTGCATTTAAAAAAAACTACTCAAAAATTCGTGCCTAATTAAAAAAAAACTAAACAAAATTGATCACAAAATTCTTTGCTCTTCCTTACAGTTATGTCACAAACTTGCAAAATATCAATAAACTTATGAAAAAACCAGGGGGATGCTAAAGGCCGCCATCTTGGGTGATTGAGATTGATAACGCGCGCAAACTGTGCACAGCACAGTACTGTAGTAAAAGTCAAATTACACAGTACTTCTGTTAAACGTTTCATGTGGTAAAAGTACAACTTTAAATGAGGTCATCGGCCTGATGTGTGCTTAATATACCAACTTTAGTAGTTTTTTTGCAAATAAATTGATAAAAATCACCTCTAAAACATAAACTTAATTTTTAACGTACATTTCGGTAAAATTTTACATAAAACAATAATTACTTTATTTTTATTTTATGCCTGCTGTTTTTGTCTAATCTAATCTAATCGAACACAATCGCAGCCAGTCCGAAGAAAGCATCCTGGAAGAACTTAGCGGTTAGATTACGCCCCAAGTCCTTTCTTGTCAGTATTAATAATTGCAGTACATCCGAGTTACCACGAAAATGTATAGCAAAAATTAAAGCGGCCAGGCATACTGCGTTGCATTAACCGCAGAGACAGATTCTGTGAACGGATCACATTTCACAGAATCATCAGGGGAGGAAGGATGCGTGGACATACCGTACCAAACGCTCCGAATATTTTATGCCTGCAGTTTTTGTACTTTTTTTACAGTGCGCAGTAGCTTTGTTTTGGTTACATAACGAATAGTTGAATAATTGAAAGCTCCCTTTTGTTCTGGTGCCGAAGTTGACAGCTTGTGTTGGCTGCGGGTGAGCTGCCTGTAGTGAGATATAGATGTCGCCCCCCCTGGAAAAAACCCAGGTTTCGAGTTTTCTTCCGATTTTTGGTCCCAAAATTCAAAACTTGTAAGAAACCTTAATTTGATTTTATTATTATAATTTTCAATCGATTTGACAAGATTTTTCACCCCTTGATTTGTTTGAAGAAAATTTAAAGGAGGGTTACACAAACTTCAAATAAAATAAGCACAATTTTTTTACCTTTTTCAATTTATTAATAAATAATCTAATTTTTACTAAGCCAGCAGCATTTTTTTTTTAAAGTTGATGTCGCCCACTTAAAAATCACCATGAAAAATCAGGATCAGATAAACATTTTCAAAAAGCGTCAGTTGCAACATTCCTAATATTCAAAAATATCTTTTGTTGTCAAAAACTGGAAGGGGCCATAATTTCGTATAATCGAGACAGGACTGTATTTATTTAATGTTTTATAGCTCAAATTCCCTACTTGAACAGTACAATTTAAAATAAATATTTTCGGATTGTTTTTAAGATTGGTTTCGGGGTCCTTTGGTCAAAATAATTATATTAGTATTTGTATTCTATTCTAATCCAACTATCTTGTAGAAGGATGTTTGTCAAAATATTGTCAGCAAAATTTATATCTTTGAACGAAAAATCATGGTAATTATGGATTTCTGAATCTTAATTTGGTTTGCACAGCAAAAAAATGTGTAAATTTGGAAGGTTGAATATTACCTCTTTTATGAAGTAATTTTACCTCAATTTAGACTGAAAAAACAACATTACACCAGAATAGTGGTAAAATTACTCGTTTTCAGATGTAAAATTGCACATTTTTTCTGACAAAATAGATGTACCCAATTCTGGATGAAATTTTACCATGATTTTTTTTCTTTGTGGATTTTCTTTGAAAAAGCAGTTCAAATATTGAAACCTTAATCATGTCAAAAATATATTTAATTACAGAATCATACAATTTAATCGCTTGAAAAAAGCATGAAAGAGAGTTTATTTCTAACTTGTATACTGCCCCTGTTCGCATAAATGTTCCATATCCATTTTCGTCACCTTTTACACAGAAAAAAAATCATGGTAATATTACATCTGGGAAGGGGTACATCTTTTATGTCAGAAAAAAGGTGTAATTTTACCTCTAGAAATGTGTAATTTTACAACTTTTCTGGTGTAATGCCACTTTTTCAGCCTAAATAGAGGTAAAATTACATCATAAAAGAGGTAATATTCAACCTTAGAAAATTACACCTCTCAAATTTACATTATTTTTTACTGTGTAGTTATTGATGCAGTTTGGTTAAAAATCGTGTGCTCGTTCATTTCTGATTTCTAAAACAAAGTACTGGATGTTTTGGGCTTTTCTGAAAGAGCACACGATTTTGAAGAAAACTGCATCAATAACTCAAAAGCGAAGAAAATGCATATGGGACATTTATGCGATCAGGGACAGTAGAGTTCTCAAAGAAAATGTATTATTGAATGCGATTTTTTTTCAAACCGAGCTGCTTGGAATTTAGTTTGCTCCATTAAATTGAATGCTGTTATACACAACAAAAAACTTCAAATAATTAAACATTCTACAACAACTAGTAGTAACATTAAGACACCAGTGTAACCTGTAACTTCTATCGTGTTCTTGTTTGCTTCGACATAAAAGATACCAGAATGCAAGATATGTTTTCAAATAGTCAAACATGTTGATCAAATAAACGTTAGTTTTTATCATCAACCGTTTCTTCTTGCCTTCGGCAATCGACCGATAAGGGTTCATTTTTGTACGACTCTTACTCTTACAAGTGTTATCACACGCGTCCAAGAACCTTTTCCCCTGTGCCCTTGTCGTTTGTTCAAATCAGAAACGCACAAACAAACGCAACAGAACCAGGTTGTTTACTCCTCAACTTTTTTTTCTATCAGCTGTAAGATTCAGTATCTCTGTGGAGCAGCGTTGTCATCACTCACCGGTTGATGTGTATACACCGCTTATCGTTTTACAACGTTTTATCTTTCTCTTTTTTTGTTATCAAACATTCAGATAACGCTCGGCTTTCATTGCCTCTCTGGTGCGAAGTTTGAAGCCAAAGTCAGTCACCGCAGGTTCTCTTCCATCAACGAAACGAAACGTTGTTCGACCCCGGAATGACACAACTTCTGCAGCCCGACTTGACGATCTTGACCTTTATCAGATATATTGGTCCCGCGTAGCAGAGTGCACACACGTGAATCAATCGCGCACCATTCAAGGGCTTGGTCGTCCCGGCGATTGCATGCAAGTACGCTGCAGGTCTTTATTTATCGATACCTCTGTTGATGTTTCTTCATCAAAGCTTATTCACTATAAGCGAATTGGTATTAGTCAGTCCCAGTAATTGTTACCTGAATCAATGTTGTTTCTCTAATTGTCATACTAACTAACAACATTGTGAGCTACAGCCCAGAGCCCTGCGCACGATTTCTGCATGCATTCCTTCCGAATGCTTCAGCAACAAACGCGGCTATAAAAGTGATCACATTCTGACAGTGCAGCACCACACAACAATCATCACTCACCACCGCGTTTAGTGCCCTTGGAGATAAGGATCCATCCGCGGTTCTCTTGGCTATACCTAACTACAACAACACAGACTATAATGATCTATGACGAATGGAGTTAATCTGTTCTGTTCTGTTGTATTCATTCTAGGCCGAAACGCAGGGGGCTCTGATGAACGCTTGATTCGTCACAAATCCGCTGACTAATGGTACCAGCCGGTAACGCACGACTTGGGTTCAATTACTAATGCGCGGTGCTTAGTAGATTGCTAGCAATTGTACACCCAAATAAAGTACCTTTGACAACAAGTGTGACGCCAGCAATATGCTATACAGGCTTAATTCCTTTGCAAGCTTTGGTTGGCCAAATCGGGTGACAAAAAAAAAAAACAACTTTCAACAACATACTTCTATTGCTATAGAAACATTTAGGGCGTCCATTTTTTTAAGCAGTCATAAAATTTATATTTTCATTATATTTGTTTTGTTTCCAAGCTTAAAATCAAAGATTAAGCTCAATTATATAAATTGGTGATAATCTACACTTCAATCTAAACATAGACGACAGTTTTCAAATACACAGTAAAAAATTGTGTAAATTCGGGAGGTGTAATTTTGGAAGGTTAAATATTACCTCTTATATGATGTAATTTTACCTCAATTAAGGGGCTACATACATGTAAATCGACAAAAAAAAGTCACACTGCCTTGACCAAATCGGCTCAAAATTTTGGTGAAGACTCGTTAAACCGATCCTGTGTGTATGACGAAGGCCGATTTAAAAAAAAAACTTATTTAAAAAAAAGATAAAAATATTTTTGTGTTTTTTATATAAAAAATCGTCAATTTTCGATTTTTGTATTTTTTTTTAAAATGAAAAATGCATGGCTCGTCATGCATACGGGATATGTTTTGGGAGTCTTCACC
Source organism: Culex quinquefasciatus (assembly GCF_015732765.1). NCBI lineage: Eukaryota > Metazoa > Arthropoda > Insecta > Diptera > Culicidae > Culex > Culex quinquefasciatus. The sequence goes on along the minus strand of NC_051863.1, from coordinate 11,459,372 downwards.
CCGAATTTCAGCCAATTTGATCCATCCCATTTCGAGATATCATGGCACCCGTAAATCAACTTGGTGTTTCGAGAAAAACGCTCAAAAAGTTTGACAGTCCGCTTTGCGCACGGCAAAATTTTGAGCCTCAAATCGTCTCTAACTCAGTTTAATCATTTAATATGTTCATGAAATTTTCAGGAGCGATTGAAAATCATCTTTTTAATGGTTTTAATACATTTTCTGTAATATGAAATTGTGTGATTTTCTTCATGTATGTAACCCCTTAAGGCAGAAAAAGTGACATTACACCACAAAAGTGATAAAATTACACATTTTCAAAAGTAAAATTACACATTTTTTCTGACATAAAAGCTATTATATCTGAAAAGGGGTAATATTATTAAGATTTTTTTTCTGTGTAGCTTAAGGGGTTACATAAATGTAAATAAATGTAAAACATTTAAACTTGTTTTAAATCTTTTTTCAAAACATTGAAATATATATTTTCACCAATTAACCAAATAAATTTCAAAATTTTGGTTCATTGCCGAGATATAGCATTTGATTTGAAGTTGGCAGTTTAAAAAAAACGGGTGCCACGATGTCTCAACACTGCTTTGACCAAATCAGCTCATAATTTTGGTGAATACTCGTTAAACTGGTACCGCGTGCCTGACGAAGGCCGATTTTCAAAAAAGTTTATTTTTGAATAAGATAAAAAATATTTTTATGTTTTTCATATAAAATCTAAAGAGCTTTTGATTTTTGCATTTTTTAAATTTGTATTTTTTTAAATCGGGCATCGTAATGCACACGGGATGTCTTGTGAGTCTTCTCCCCAAATTTCAGCCAATTTGGACCATCCCATATTAAGATACCGTGGCACCCGTAAATCAACTCGGTGTTCTGAAAAAAATGTTCACAAAGTTTGACAGTTTGCTTTGCGCATAGCAAAATGTTGTGCTTAAATCGTCTCTTACTCAGTTTAATATTTAAATCAGGAAATTGAAAAGGTCCAATAAACCAAATTTTCAGTTTTTGATTTTTGGGTGTTTTTTAATACCCCTGACTCAAGGCGCTTTCAAAAACATCCAAAAAGCAAAAACTGGAAGTTTGGTTTATTGGACCTTTTCAAAAAAACTCCAGAAATATCTTCTTGGAACTTTCAGGACTGACCATTTTCAAGTGGATTTAATAAATTTTCAGAAATAAGATTTTTTGCATTTTCTACATCTATGTAACCCCCTAAAAGAAATTAAATATAGATTTTTTTTTTATTCTGTTTTTTATTCTGCTTTGGCCAACTGGAGAGAACTGGGACTACAGTCTGAATAGGTACAGGAGATTTTAGAGCAAAGAATTTGGAATCGGTTCTCAAATTGTTGGGTTCTGTTCTTTTTTTATACCGAAGTCTTTCAAAACATTATGCATAAAATTGGCTTAAACATTTTTTTGATCGATTTCGGCGATTCCCGGGACAAATTATTTAAAAAATCCCGGGATTCGGGAATTCCCGGGATGGGTGCACTAGAAACATTAAGTACACAGTAAAAATGAAATATGGTAATATTACACTAGAAAATTTAAAATGTGTGTAGTTTTGCCTCTAAGAATATGTAAATTTACATCTTTTCATGTGTAAATTGCATTGAAAGTCCATCGGAAAAAGGAAATATTTTAGTACTAAAAGTATTTTTTTTTCTTTGCATCTTAGCCTTTTTTGGTTTTGCAGTTTTATTTAAGAGTTTGCTCGATTTGTCAAAGTCAAAAGGGTCTTAACAAGATGTTTATGGTTTCCATAATGGTGAAAAAACTTAAAGTTAAAAAGTAGGGGAACAGCATCTAATTCCAACGTGCCTCTAATGTTGGCAGGTCAGAACTTTGACACTCAATTAAAGCTAATTAAAAGCGTTTTCAACTGAAATCGAATGATAAATAGCTCAATGAGAAGTGAGCAAGCAAATTTCTATCGAATGTTTTGAAAAATTAGTTGTTTAAACAGTGAAAATCAGCAAATTGGATGGAGTTAGGAGCGAGTCCTGAACCTGCCAAACATACGAGAATTTCCCCTATTAAAAAAAAAATGTGAAGAAGGAAAAATATTTTTGAGAGATTTGTGTGCCTTAATTTTTCATGTTTCCACATGTGTTTGATCTCGCAACTAAACTAATAAAAATTGAAATAAATACATTTCAAAAGTGCAAAAAACACTCAAACCGTTCTAAAATTTAAGGATCGATTGAAAATAAAAATATATGGAGAAGAGCTAAACATTAAATTTGAAAAACAGTCACGGAAAACCGAAAATAAAAAAATAGAATTTAACTTAACTACTTTTAAGTGCAATAAATAAAAAATCTTTTTTTCCTGTGTTTTTTTAAGTTCCAATCATAATATTCTATTTTATTGAAGATACCAAATTGATTATAAAATTCCTTCTCATGATATTTTTGTCGAATATTTGCATGTGCGATTGACCCGCAAAATTGACTTTTACAAAATGCGATAAAATAATAAAAAATATAATAAGTTTTGACAACGTTTTTTTAAATTTCACACAAAAAAATGTTGATGTAAAATATCGAAAAATATTTTAAAAGAATCGGCTGTGATTCCGTTAGTCAATTGTTATTTTTCAAAATCGATTTTTAACTTTTTTTTTGTACAATGTGTTACACACAGTAAAAAAAATATCAAGGTAATATTATATCTGGGAAGGGGTACATCTTTTATGTGAGAAAAATTGTGTAATTTTACCTTTGAAAGCGTGTGATTTTACCACTTTTCGGGTGTAATCACTTTTGCAGCCTAAATTTTGGTAAAATTACAACCTGAAATTACACCTTCCAAATTTAAACATGTTTTATTGTGTATTGGTAAAAAAATAAGCTGTATAATTATTGTTGTGTTTAATAAAATTGCCTTTTAGGAAAAAAACTTCTAATTTAAATTTTGAAATAAATATTTTTAAGTGGTGCTGACGAGAAAATTCACAAAAAAACATCAGCGGATTGATTTTCTTGGAGAATTTCGGAAACGGTTTTCTTTTTCGCGATTTGCCTTCCTCTCTTTCGCGGGTGAAAAATGTTCGCCATCGAAAATGATTTTTTTTTGCGATTTTTCCATCCCTGCTGTGCATATAAGAAAAAATAAATATTTTTTTTTCAAGGGGAAATAATACCATACCCTTTCTCGATCAATTTATATTGTCGGGTTATTAGAACTTTGAAACTGAGTTACAACTTTCATAACATATTATTGACTATTTCAATGTAATAAATAACTCAAATAGAAGTGATCAAGCAACTCTCTATTGCTGATGTATCTGAAAAGGATATTTGAATAGCGGAAACTGCAAAAAATATATTTCAATATCGCTTGACCGATTTATTTTTTCAGTTTAAAAATGTTTATTTATTCATTGATCGTGTTACACACTACCATTACCTGTTTCCACTCATTCCAAATATCCTCTCTTATTTAACCTCTTCAAATCGACATTGGTTGTCACGAAGCATCTTTTTCTATCAATCCATGTCACTCCTCGCCTGGGTGTACTTTCAATCGAACTGATTTTCAAAGAGCTCAACCAATCTGCCCCAAAACTTCCCTCACTCAGGTGTGTAGCCAATACCTGCGTCGCGTGCCCATTGCCGTCAGTATTTGTGCGAAGGTCTATTGATTCACGCCGCGGCCAATCCACCGGTGATAGCAAATCGCAACTGATAACAGACCATTGATGCGTGTGTCCCCCGACGTACCTTGGCCAGTTTGAGTACGACTTCGGCGCGGTTCAACTCGTTGCGTTCGGCGAAAGTAAAACGTGTTCACCGGTCAAGAAGAGTAAACACCTCGGGATTAATAACGGCCTACAGGTGGTGCTCGATCTTTGAAGTGTATGTTGTCCCTGGGGAGTGAGTTATCGTGGTGTGCCTGGATGTGTCAAGGTCGTAAAGGCACAGCTGAACCGACCATCAACGTTTGTTTACTGCTGCAGACTGGGCGGTTGTTTGAATTCGCGCTTCCGAAACTAACAACACCCATTAATTCACTGCCAATCACGGCTGTGAAATATGAGTGAACCAGAGGTAGCAGCAGCAGCAGCAGAAGTTCAAGTGTTTGGAAGAATCGATTGCCGCGGATTGTGTCCTAGTGCGCTGATCTCTGTGGCCGGTGTGTTTAGCGTAATGAGCCAAATGATGATGTTCGTGTTGAGAGTAGTGCGAGAGTAAACAAGCAGATTTTGGCGCCAGGAAATTTTAAGGGGGAAAAGGTGCAGCGCACTGAAAGATCGTCGTTGTTGTCTTTAGAAAGAGATTGATGGGGCACGAACGCGGTGGGTTTGTGTTTGAGAGAATAGTAAAAAAAAATGTTCTAAGCAAAAACCGTTTTGTTGATTGCGGTATTAGAGTCTTCGTATTTTTATGTTACGCGGTTTTGCTATCAATCATTTTAAATCTTTTTAAAAGTCATTTCCAGTGCATCAACAAGATTGAATAAAACTTGTTGTAATGTTCAGTGCAATTAAAATTTCATGAAAATTCCGATGGTAGAGCTGATTCTTCAGAGCTTTTTAAATAGTGGAAATTCTATTTTTTTAAGAGTAACTAAATAAAGACAATATTTTAGGAATCGAAAATTTAACCCAATTTTGATGGTTTTTGTTGAAATGCAAACCAAGTGTTTGAAAAAAATGCAACGGCTTTATCCGAATTTTAATTGGAGTCTGAACTGTAATAGAGTTTTTAGTATAACCCTATACTGCCCATTTTTTTCGCAAATTTTTATTCTTCTTGAGCAACTTTTGTCCTACGAAAACACTTACTCCTCTAATTTGCATATATCTGGTTTAGTTCATGTTTGTTTCTGATAGTTTTTGGCTTATTCTGCTACCTCCTATCATTATCTTTAGCCTATCTATTTTTATTTTATGTTTTTACAGTCATTTTTTTTTCAATTTTTTGCTTGTTGTTCGCATTTTTCGTTATCCATTATACCATTAACATTATTATACAATACCATTTTCATTCATATTGTAAAAAAAATGCAAAAAAACATTCTCTGGTACACTACAACAATTACAGCATACTTATTTTCACATACTATAGCGGAAATGTTAGTAAGAAACACAGCCAAAGTTAACTTCAGAATAAATGTAATTTTTTTTAAACATTGGCAAAGTTACATAAAACAAGTTACCCTTGTAACCTTAAAATTTCCTTAAATTTTAGGACTTCTTCTTTCCAGTGCTTTTAAACGTTAAAAATTGGCCCAAAAATGATTTTTGGTGAATTTTTAGATCGAAACCCGTCTAGATGCAGGATTGGCTTTATAGAGGGATAAAAAAATCATAAAATATCGCATTTAATTTAAATTTTAAAGCATAATAAATGTAATCGATGTTAACTATGAATAATTCTTTGAAATTATATTTTTGCATTTAAATTCAAAATGGCACTCGAAGACTTTTAACAAATTTTGAATTATAAGACCACAAATCCGAAAAATACCTAGACCAATTCCAGCTCAAATCGTGATTTTTGTGGTACTTTTGTACCCGACCCTCACCGATTTCAATGAAAACTTGTAGACATGTTATCCTAGGCCTATATAAGCCATTTTTGTGTACATATAGCCAATTGTACTCGAAAATAACATTCTAGAAGACCGCAAATTATTTAAATATTTTTTTCTATTTTGTAATTTAAAAATTACTGTATCTCGAAGCCGTTACATCGTATCAAAAAGTGGTCAAAGACAAACTTGTAGGAAATTGAACGGGCTTTCTGAAATTACACTGAAATAAAAATACACGCCACTTCTATGATTTTTTTTTATTTTTAAGTTTGAAAGTTAAATTTTAAGGTGATGCCACGATTTTTCTACGTTACAATTTTTTTAGGGCTATACAATTGGCTCCATATATATGGTAAAAAAGTGACGTTATCATCAAAATCAAGTGGATATAACTCGAAAGCGTTGCACGATATCAAAATTTATGTAAGATTCTTTCTGATTGCAAGTTTGATTCTACATTTAATAATCAAATCAAATATGGGTCATTCCAGGTCAACTGAGTACACTTTTGGACTCGACCATCCCCGATTTGGACGAAACTTGGAGGGAACGTTCATCTATCAATAGTTAACAGAAATGTCAAGTTTGGTGCTGATTAGACCATCCCTCTATTTTTGGCACCGCCCTCTTTTTTGACGAATTCCTTATGTTTTTATTTTATCTCCATCGTATTCCCTAGACATTTTACATAATAATCAATGTAGACCTCAAACTAAAATGAACTGTTAGCGAGATACAGCGATTTTATTGAAAAAAAGTTTGATTTTGCACTGCACTCTGTCCTATGAATTCAAATTCGAAATATGTTTCTCACATATAAAAACCGAACTATGCGGGATTCTTCCCTTTTTGTTGAAAAGTACACCATGTACTTCCACGTGCTGCGCAAAATCATAGTTTTTGTCAGTAGTATCGCCTTATCTCGCCAATAGTTCATTTTAGTTTGAGGTTTACGTTGATTATTATGTAAAATTGTCCGGGGAACACGATGGTGATAAAATAAAACAAATAAAAATATAAGAAAAAGGTCAAACTGAATTTTAATACTTAAACCGTCAAAATATATATTATTAGTGGGCATTTAAGTCTTAAAACTTTATTTTTATCGAATTCCTTGGACAATTTTCTATAAAATGCAACCTGTAGAAAGTTTTTTTTCTCAAGTATTTGTAAAGATATGATTAAAAGAAAAAAAAAGTTTTTTAGAAAATCGTCAAAAAAGAGGGCGGTGCCAAAAATAGAGGGATGGTCTAATCAGCACCAAATTTGGGATTTCTGTTAACTATTGATAGATGAACGTTCCCTCCAAGTTTGGTCCAAATCGGCGATGGTCGAGTCCAAAAGTGTACTCAGTTGACCTGGAATGACCCACTTTTCTTTTTTCCACTTTCTTCCAAAAATAATGAGAAATGATTTTTGGCCAACTCTTGCAATTTTTGTGTCAGTTATTTTACATTAAAAATTAAAAATTTCAAGAATATTTTTTTTTGTTAAAACTCGAAATAAAAAATAGGACTTGTATGAAAGAACTTATGATGCAATTTTTTGTTTTGTTATAGAAAAGGTACGTACACACGAAGCTTCAACCAAACAAAAAATACAAATTCGTTTCATTTTAAACTCATTTTTAAAGTTATAATCATATGACTTCCAAAACAAAACCAGACATTTTAAAAGAAGAAATTACATCAAATAGAAACAATCGATAAAATTATCAATCTTGATATTTACTTAGTACATTCTTCAAGTAAACATTCAATTCGATACAGCTTAGCCTAAGTGGCTCTGAATTCTAATGTTATTGAAAAAGAATTTTAAAAATATTTATTTTTGGAATTGTTTTTCAATAGCATAAGAAAAAAAATTTAAAGGATTTCAGGAAATTGTTCAAATATCGAATAAAACAAAGATGAACAACAAAAAAATCGTGTTATGTATTTCCAGGTGTTAAAAAACCTCCATAATTTTTAAACCTCAAATTGTTCCTCAAACCCACCCTGCCCTCAGCTAATCCAATCCTCTTCGAAATTCGTTACATTCTGCATTTGTTACTAATCCATCCGGCGGCGGCGGCGTCGATCGTCAGCCGCCGACCCGCTCACAATCATGGTGATGATGATGGCGCTGAATTCGGGGTTAGGGGAAGGCACGAGGATCGACCCCGTCCAAAGCTCCAATTAATAATATTTATGACACACCGCGTAGAGCGCATCGCCCCCACTTCCTACTCTGTTCCCAATAACTTTGGGCTGTTTTCATTTAAAATGGTTCGAGTTGACCACACTTATGGGCCAAATCGGATGATCGTTTTGGAAGTCCACTATGGGACGTCGTACCCTACACTCAGTTTAACATTAAATTATGGTCTGAAATGTTATTAAAATAAAATTACTCAAAATCGTATTTTTTTAACATTTTGATAAGCGTTGTATTTTTTTTAAACTAAATATACTAAATTTTAAATTGAAGGTTCTAATTCTGCACCTGAGTGCACATTCTTGGAACGGTTGATCTGGGGTGGATGATCATCGCCGTCGCCGGGTGTGAATTTTATACGATTAGTGTTGGCCACACGAGATATCGGATCGGTTGCAGATCCTGGCCTGGCTGATGAGGTTCAGTCTCGCTCGAATCGTTGGCCAGTATCGCACGGTCGTCGTCGCCGTCGTCGGGAAGAAACCACGATAAACAGCTTCCTGCCGAGCGAGAATTGCTCGAGAACTCGCAACCAGCTGGAGGCCGTTTCATCGACACACCATGTTAGTGTGGTACAGAGTTAATCGTCAGTTTTGATCGTGGCTCAGCTGAGTGAAGTTGCTGGCACTCGACTTACCAGTGGCAAATACGTTACAATTTAATTGATTCCACTTGGTCGAATCGCCGAACCGCCAAGAGAGTGATACAAGAGTTTCCGGTGAAGGGGAAATGAATCACGATTGGCGCCTGGTGAATGTCAAGTGTTGAACCGTGGCTAAGGCCAAGGAAAAGGGAGGAAACAAAATCCGTCAAAGAAGAACGTTGCAAAAGTGTCAACTTGTGGAAAATTTGCCGAGGAATTTGTAGTGTGACCCGGAAATTTACGCTGGAATTCCAACGAAAAAAATAAAGTGTGTTCAAGAAGAGTGCGATATGATTGTGATTCATGAAATCAAGCGATAACGATTCGTTATTAGAGCAATTTGCGGTGGTTGTGTGTTTTGTTTGTAGCAAAATTAGACTGTTTCTCAGGAAGTTATGAAATGTTTGGTTTATTTTAATGTAAAATTATAATTAAAATTAAAACAAAAAGTTTTTTGCATGATACGTTAACTTAGAGCAACCAAAAAAAAACAAAAACACAATCAAATTTATCTTTTTGGATTTTGTACTATTTTATTTTGTCGGTGTAACTGCGATATTGTGATTCTAGTTTTACTGTGAAAATAAATCCTGGTCACATTCAATAAACGCATGTTGGAAAATTTTACCTCTTTTTCTATGTAATTTCTCCTCAATTTAAGCGGAATAAGTGAAAATTCACATAAAACATGTTAATTTACACATTTTTTTTGTGTAATTTCACTTATTCCACAAAAATTGAGATAAAATTACATTGAAAAGAAGTAAATGCAACCATACATTTTCCCAATATTTCAAAATTGTACTTTGAACGTATGAAGTTTTTTTTGTAGTTCAACAGTGATATGAAAAAAAAAGTTTAAAATGTTCAAAATATTTGCACTTTATTTTTTTATGACAAATAACAGAGCAGGGTTTATGAGACTTAACACTAAACAGTACACAAAATCAAGTAATATTTAATCGGAGAATTGTGAAAGATTTTGCTTCAGAACAACATATGTAACACAACCCCTAAAATAAAAAAAATACATTGTTTTTTTGTGATATTGAGGTAATATTACATCGAAAAAGAGGTAATATTCCTCATCAAAAAAAATTTTTTTAGTATTCTCTTTCCACTCAAACTGAGGTAAAATAACATAAAAACATATTTTTCCTACACCTTCCAAACATTTTTGTTCATTATTGGTGCGCTCAGTTTCCTAACAAAGTTGACTGTTGGCTGCTAAAGTGATGTGAAATAAAAAAATATAAAAATTTAAATAACAAGCCATAGTCTTCACATTTAAATGGAAAAAGTGTTTTAAAATGCATTTTACACTAGTTCAGTTGTTTTGCAATCATTAGGTTTCAAAAAATCTAAGATCTGACAAAAGCAAAAATTGTATCGAAAAAAAAGATTTTGCATCGAAAATTTTCAAAAAATATTAAGATTTTTTAATAAACCCAAACATGCTAAAAATGATTTTTAAACGCAGGAGAATGTATTTTAATTTGATTTCAGTTGGTTGCACTTGAATGTTCATTGAAATTTTGAAGTTTATTGTAAAAATATTTTTTTTGCCCCTGATTTTTCGGGCCAATTTTGAAGGGGGGGGGGGGGGGGGGGTGACAAAAACTTTTAAAAATATTTGTACCAGCCTTATGAAAAAATAAAATAAAAGAAACTGTAAAAAATTGTGTAAATTTGGAAAATTTAAAATTGGAAGGTGCAATATCACACAGAAAAAAAAATCATGGTAACATTATATTTGGGAAGGGGTACATCTTTTATATCAGAAAAAAGTATAATTTTACCTTTTTCAGTCCAAATGGAGGTAAAATTACATAATAAAATGAAGTAATGTTGCACTTTCCAAATTTACATTTTCCAAATAAACAAAAAAAAAAACAATTTTTTACTTCTTTTATGATATTACATTATAAATGAAGTGATGTTGTACCTTCCGATTATACATTTTCCAAATTTACACATTTTTTTACAGTTTTGTATTTTATTTTGATTTTTCATAATAATTTCAACAGTTTAAGACATAAAAAGTGGAAAAACTAGTCGAAAGTGGTAAATTTACTCTTTTTCTGACATAAAAGATTACTCATTCCCTTATATAATTTTACCATGATTTTTTACTGTGTAGTAAACTTGAAAAAATAATAAAAGAGATCATGAAACGATAAAATTTCAAAGTTTATTGAAAGTCCATGAAGTCATTGAAGTATTTCAGTTTATTTTCAAAGTTTGATGCTTTTTTTTTAATTTCAGTAATTCAAAAGCTTTTTTAATTTGATTTACTTTTCTCGTTTTTCATTCGTTATGTTTTTTTTTCTTAAGCTTGAGCTTGATTATCAACTGTTATCAACCCTTAACCATTTTGATAAAAGAACCTTTAATTTTGTCTTTATGAGGGATGCGGTGATCTGACTTATTTTATGTATGTTTTTTTAATTGCTGTATTTTTAGTAAAAAAATGATTAAATATACTTTTTGTAACTTTAAAGCTATGATATAATTAAAAAGCCAAAAGGTGCAAACATGATAGGAAAAATACGAAACATACAAAATAGGTAACTAGAAGGTCGAAGAAATTCAAAAACAAACATAAACTTCACGAGATGAATGCCAATACTTTTTTTTTTTCCTTGGGCATGAGTAAGGACCTCGACGCCGTTAGCAATGTTGGCTTTAAAATAAAATTTCGTGATAATATCACTTCCCCCCAGCCAACATTTTTGCCATGCGAAGCGGGCCTCGACGCTGTGTCTAGGTTTAATTCCTAGCTAGGAGCCATCAGTGTCTTAAGAGGTGGTCCCAAGGCCGAGTAGGAGTTCATGAAGCAAATTAGTCGTCTCCCACCCCTTTTAAATTGAAAAATGAACTCTGAAACCAGCGCTTACTCACAACAGAAACAGAGGCCTCTTCTAGGCATTGTAGGATAGAATAGATTTTGAAATTTATTTAAAAAATATTATTACGTGGCATTTTGATATGTCAAAATTTCCATAGAGTCTCGGTCAATCAATAGTGCGATGATATCGGACAAAATTCGTTAATCTGTTGAACTAACGGTTTTCGGATTATGGTTGTATCGACCATTGTTGCGAATCGAGGGTCTACTGGAGCCTTGACGATCAAATGGAGCCTAACATTTCAAAAGGGCGCATGGGTTTTGTGAACAGGAGTGTGTCTCCTTCACTCAAATGACAGTTTACATAAGGTATAATAGAGATGCACTCTTGTTTGCAAAGCTCTATGCCCTAATGAAATGAATGGCATGAAATAGTCGTCTTAATTACTAGTGTTCGACTTATGAACTGTTCATTTATGTTTATTGGTTTTTGGAAGCGGCAAGACTGGTTTAAAAACAAGATCCTTTACCTTATTTGGCGTTATAATAAAACATTCGGGGATTTGAGATTAAATTTACTTTCAGACAGTTTAGTTTAGGTTGTTGATTAAAGTTAGATAGTTTTCCGTAGATGAATAATTGGACTTAAATGATAAGTTGATTTGAACGAAGTGTAGCATTTCATTGGCAGATCTGTTTCTAGTTGTAATGTACGACAAGACTATTGACGGACGTGACAGGTCGGCAGTTAGTTTTCATCTTTTTTTCTCTAGTATTTTTTATTTCTAGTTTTTTTTATTTCAGATTTTCTTTATTCAGTGTTAAACTTAGATTATCGTAACTGCTCAAATCATTCAAGTTCTTACTACTCACATCAACACTAATTTTCTTTCACCTCCCCCCTCCCGATCCCCTATATCTTCCGGTGGTGTTCATTTGGTATGCAATACTAGTTCGGCCACTACCCTTTTTTCCACAAGAAACCGGACTTGGACTGACTTGAGGCCGCGTCCCCCACCTTGCTCCGTAAAACGAAAACGAGATGAATGCCAATACTTTTCAGTAAAACTAGAACTAGAAAAATACCAAAAATCTAATCTAATCTAATCTAATCAGACCCTAGCGCAGCTCATCTTTCGAAGGGATTCTGGAGAGTGCCTTAGGTTAGATGACGCCTAGCACTCATCTTGTTATTTATTAACATTTGCAGTGCGCCATTGCATCGGAATGCATTGAAACATCACAAGCGTTAAAGCGGCCAGGCCTACTGCGTAAAGCCGTATCGCAGAGATGATTCGTAATTGGGTTGAGTTTGAGCACTGAGTGTTCGAACAACAACACAATTCTGAATCGACAAGGGAGGAAGAAGCGTGGGGACACACTACCATACGCTCCGAGATTTGGTTGTATTCGTTGGGAGCACCATGCTAAGAAGGTTTGGTACTCCGGGACCCTCTGGGATGGGACATTGTATTTCCACGAATGCCCTGGACACTATTTGCCGTGGTTATAGCGCCACAACTCGCTCTCTGTAACAGTTTTCCTAATTCCAGTCTAAGCTCACCAAGTCGTCATGGCCTAATGGTTAGCATTTTTGCTTACCAATCCAAAGGACGGCGGATCGAACCCCGCCTCGAGCGACTTTGATTTTTCGTTCATATTCAACATTTCAAATTTATGTGTTCTTAACTTTCTCGTTGGGAGCAGATGGGCATCGAACCCAGAACCATTCGCTTACAAAGCGAACACCGTAACCAGTCAGCCACGGTCGCTCCTTTTAGGGCTAGAAAAATACCAAAAAGGAAAAGAACAGTTTTTCGTCAAACAAAAGTTGCTCAAAATGATAATTTAACAATAATTTTTAATTTTGAAAATATTTGATTTTTTGTGTACCAAACAATAAGTCCAAGGCTATTCTAAGATACTGTTCCGCTACTAAAAAGAGCGTTTCGAAATGAGCGATATATGCACGACCGGCAGTATTCCCCATCATCATCGTCATCGGTGAAGGCCACAGACTGTTGAAAGTGTGGTGGGCAAAGAATTCACGCTGCGACAACGAAGAACCGTCCAAGAAAAAAAAAATCAAGAGTAAGAAGTATAAAAAACAAAAAGAAGAATCTCATAAGAATGAACGAATGAAAAAAGGAACATTCAACGCCAATAACGGAAAAAGAGTTATACGGGGGTGATATGTTAGAGAAGTGCTAAAAAGAGAAGTGAAAAAAATATAGAAGAAAAAAAAAATCAACCGTCGAAAGAACAACACAGCAAGTGAAACGCGAAATCATCTGAATACAAACGAGGCTTGCGAGTGTTGGTGAGCTCGCGCAAAGTCGTCAGTCGCGAAGTTTTGTGTACACAAGTCTCAGAGCGCCACACAAAAGCTGCTGACGAAGTGGATGGAAAAGTGGCGGATAACGAATACCACCACACACAAAACGCCACCCATGGTAGGAGTGACAACAACAACAACAACAACAAATGCACTCGGCTGGAGAAAAAAGCAATCGTTTTGACCAGCGCTTCTTCTTCTCCTTCTACTTCGTCTTGAAATGCTTCTTCTTCATCTCATTTTTGTTGAAGGCTCATGTGGGAGCAGCGCGATAAGGAAATAAATATAGACATGGCTGGCAGTGGCGTTGGTGGTGGTTGTGCTGGTGGCACTAACGAGAGCAGTGATAATAATCGTGAGAGCGCCAGGCGGAGCAGGTTGCTTTACTACGATGATTTCGTCACGCTGGACTCGACGGTTATGATAAAGGTGAAGAGAGTGTTGCTGATTTGTTATTTTTTTGTTACTTCTAGATTTTAATCCGGCAAGCAAAAAATGAATTTTCAATCAGTTAATCGACATTGATCCCACTCGATGGGAGGTGCATTCTGTGACTAATCGGCTCGATACGAGTCATAATTTGGAAGCACAGCTGGTGATGTAGCCAAAGGACCCGAGATTCGGGGTTGCGATTTGAAATGCTTTGGGAAGGTTGCACTGATTTATTACGGGTCATTGTTGCAATTTAGGTCAGGTTTTTTTTTTAAATTTTCCATGAAAATGTTAGTATTTGTAGTTTCTGTTATTTAAGTTGCAATTATAATATCAATTTGATCAAAAACTTAAATTCTAATTCCAAGCCTAATTTTTCAAAATATTGAAACAAAAATTACCACAGAATGCTACTTAAACTATAACAGTTGCTACCGTCGAGTATTTGAGAAATTTCGATGAATTCTCTAGAATATTTATACTTAAATGAAAATAGACGTTATACAACCATCTATTCCAAAAGATTTTTAATAAAAACTTCTGTTTTACAAAAAATATGTCTCTTATTGTTTAAATTTTCAAAAATGGGGGACAAAAACTTGAAGTAATTGGCCAAAACTCCATTTAAGTACACGTAACTTATGACAGTGTTGCCAGACTTAGAACATCAATCTACAATTTGAAATATCTTTTGAAAGTCGAAAGCAAGTGATCAACAATGATTTTTGAAAAGTTTTTTGTGGGCTATAATAATTTGGGCAGCGAATGACCGAAGTAAATTAAATAATAATGACTACAAAAATATGGAAAATGTTTAATTGTCACATTTTTTTTGCTCTTAAAACAAATTCGTATAGTGAATAGACGCATTTGCAGATTTCTGGCAAAAAAAAACTGGATTCAAGTTTTTCAATAAGAAGTTTTTAGTTTACATTAAGCGTGATTTAAATATCTTAACAGTTTTTGCTGTTTCAAGTACAAAAATCATGATAAAAATAAAAAAATAGCGTTAAATTTGATTTAAATTGGCAATAAAAATCATTGTTCGAATCGATCAAGCTAAAGAAATATAATAATTAAGGCTATCAGTGAAAAATCCTCACCATATCTCATTTTGAATTAGTTTTATTTTTTTTTTCTAATTGGTCCAATGCCATTTCTTTAGAGATTTTAATGGACTATACAGAAAAAATAGGCACACAGATTTATTTTGCCGATTCGCAAATTAACTTTTTCAACAAACAATCAATTTTCCAAAATCTATATTTTCTAATTTTGGAAATTTTGTGATATGTTTTAGTAGGGGGCAAAAATTTAGGCGACGAGTTTCAATTTTCAAATCTTTGTTTGATTTTTTTGTTGTTTTGGGAAAAAATAGAACCTACTTTTATTTTAATTTACAGTTCAAATGTAAAATCGAAAAGTACTTTACAGAAATTTTGATAAAGTGCACCATTTTCGAGATATGGCAACTTATAGTTTGGGTTTGACTAAAAATGTGCCGCTTTTCGTTTTTATAAAGGTGGGTCCCATAAATGACCACCTCTTAAAATATTTTTTTCAAAAAGTTCAGAAAAAAACAATAAACAGAAAAATTTATGTTTTGAAATTTGCTCCCAGAAAGCCCATTTTTTAATACCAAATCTCAGCAACGAATGGTCCAATTTTCAATCCCTTAAATGAAATTTCCTGTTCCTTCGAAAGAGTATACAGTCCAGACTCGATTATCCGAAGGCCTCGATAAAATTTCACTTTGGATAAAGGAATCACGAAAATATTTTTTTTTTGCAATTCCGTCGTGAAACTACTTACTTTTCCTGTCACTCTTGAACGACGAAATAGCCTACTATCTATAAAATAAATGCTGAAAAGTTCTACTTTTCAGCACTTGTTTCGAAAAGTAACACTTTTCAACATTTTTTTGATTTAAACGATTAATTGACAAAAAAAAATGAAAATTTGACATAAAATTTCACTCAGTGTGTGTTTTTTGGAATTGCAAAAAATGTTGTATGGAACTCGTTGCAAAACTTGATTTTTTCAGCACTCTTCGTATTTATCCAACTCGGTGAACCTCGTTGGATAAATGTACGACTCGTGCTGAAAAAATCCTCTTTTGCAACTTGTTGCAAAACTACTATTTCGTTGTCTTATTTTTGATTGTTGAGCTTAAGTATGACCCCTAAACTATGCTAAAGTAATTCAACATTTTTAAATCCAAGATGGCGGTGAAACGTCGGTCCCGGTTTTTCCTGTCTCGTCAGAGGCGCTGGAGCAGAAATCCCACGTTAGAGGAAGGCCATGCCCCGGGGGGCGTAGTGCCAATAGTTTCGTTTTTTCATGGCGGTGATCCACTATTGAAAAAAAAATATCCATTTGAAATTTAATAGGCAATCAACTATTCAAATCTGACTAAAATGGGGTCGCAGAACTCGAATTTGATGTTTAAAAGAAGAAAATGAAATAATACGAAAAACATTTTTTTGTGTCATGTTTCTATTATCCGAGTGCCATACAAACCTCCGGATAATCGAAACTTCGTATAACCGAGGCTTCGGATAATCGAGTCTGGACTGTGTTTGGAAAATTTTGGTAACTAACATTTCAAAAGGGCGTAATATTGGGGAAATAATATAATCTTGAATTCATTGAAATTTTGCACTTTACTTTTATGTTGTTGACAAAGCAGTAGTGGGCCGGATGTAATGTTTGATAATAGTTGGAAAAGTAAAAATAAAATTCTCATGAAATTATTTTTATTCGGTCCCTTTATTAATAATCTAATGTTGCAAATATGATTCATATATTTAGATTTTAAGAAAGAAATGCACTTTCAAAAATATTTTTTTATTTTTTTTTTTATTTGAATTTTTAAAGTTATATTGTTATTGTCTTTGTCGATTGCAATTAACACTTGTAGCCCCAACGGGGTCAAAAAAGTTGGAAATGCATTTTTACCGGCTCATACAACCCTTGAAAAAAAAGTTGGAAATGCCTTTTTTATTATAACTTAAGGTAGACGCATCTGTTTTGGATCTACCTTGTTGGAGGTGATTCTTGACATTCTTCCGAATCGAATGCAACAAGAATCATCCAAATCGATTGAGTTTTCGCCGAGATACAGCCGGTTGAAGTTGCAACGTAAATTTGCTATATTTGAATACTAAAGCAAAAACTAAAACTTAATGTTCCTATTAAAAATTTGGTCTCAAGTCTATTTTTTCAAATTTGGACACTGAATTTATTTATTCAATATTTCATGAACAGCCATGAGGCCCAATCATACAACTATTTTGAAAAGCCGTCGCGGGCCGGATGAAATGGCTTCACGGGCCGGACTTTGGGCAGGCCTGATTTAAGGTGACCGGTCAAAACATCACTTTGTCTATTTTTTTAAAATTATTCTTAAATTCAAAACTAATTTTTTTTTATATTATTCGTTTATTATCAATTAAATTATTAAGTTAAATTAAAAGGTATGTGCCTTATGTTAACATACTTTTTAATTTAATTTAATATTTCACTGACTCTAAAAATTCACCCAGACGACGATATTGAAACTTGTTTTCTTTTATACTTGCGGCAAACACAATTGCATTTTTAAGCCAAACAATTTAACAACATGATTTAAGTTAACACAAAAGTGGAAATTGAAAATCTAAAGTTTCATTTGAAAGGTCCTATAATCTTAGTCATTTCAAATAGAAATATGTGTTCATAAATAAAAAAAAAATCATTGCATTGTTCGAAACTGAAATTTAGCTTTTAAAAATGATAGCAGCCACAGGTTTGGATCTTGTCTTCGGACAATTTAGAGTGGTTTAACTTAAGGGGTATTTCAGAAATTATACCCCCACGGGATACCGAGATAGCGCTTCAGTGTCTTCCAAAAAGTAGCAGAGAACGCCATTTTTAGCAACATTGTTGAAGGGTTCAAAGGTCTATCTTGAAACGGAAAGTTTTTGAGCCATTAGAGTGATCCTGAAAAAAAGTTTTTTTTTTTAATTTTTTGCTTAAGGCTTACTATCGATGCGTGTTGGTGTCTTCTAGGCATTTGTAGAGCTCATCAAAAAAAATATGTATCTTCCAAGGGAACGAAAATCGGACAATTTAAACGAAAGTTACAGCCAAAAAACGATGAAAATACGCCATTTTAAGATGTAAATAACTTTGAGAGGTTATTGAGTTGGACTTCGCTCTTAGAAGGCCTCAAAGGTCTTTTTTGTTTGACTCATGTCAACTTAATTTAAAAATTTATCTTTTTAATCGTATTTGGTTTTAAATTTTGATAGATTTAAACAATATCTATTGGTTTTAAATAAAAACCTCAATTTAGCAGTTTACAATTAAATCATGTTTATAAAAGAAGCAACACGTTTTAATTGAAATATGTCAGAGTAATTTAAAAATTTACCCAAATTCAGCCCGTCCTCTTGATGATCCAATTCGAATCACCAAAAAGCGCCCCATCTGGTCACAAATTCAAGGTTTAAATTTCTAGCTGTGGAAGCAGCCTCAGCACCTTTTTAAAATCGCTAACAGAATTAGCATTCCACAGTCTGCTGACCACGCTAATCGGTATCGTTAGTAGACTATGGTCGTTCGCACCACTTTGAATATAATGGCACCATCTTTGGTCATGGGAGCGTAATCTTGGCTGATACCGAAATCGTAAAACCGTCACACACTGCAACTTGACTGAAGCAGAGAGTCTATTCGTGCTCTCTAGCTGGTCAAAAACTCAATTAATGAACAGAGCAGTTGCAACCACTTTATTACACGGTTGTCTTAAAATTCGTTTCCGTCAAATGTTCGATTCTCTAAATAAATGTGCACTATGATAAAGAGAGAAAAGGCTGTCAAGGAAAAAAAAAACAAAACTTGTGTTCAACCAAAAGAACATGACCACGTTGGAAAATCAACGCCAAGCACGAGCGCCAAACCGCCAAAAATATTTAAATTAGTCAAATGACAGGCACTAATGTTCGAATGTAAATAATACGTGTATTCTGCTGGCGCGTCTCTCTCTCTCTCTGGGTCGCACGGTCCCAGATATTCACAACCGGTTGTTCCCCAAAAGAGCGGCAGCAGTGCCAAGTCCCGGCCGATCTAACGTTATTGGCTTTTGAATATTTCCCAAAGGATGGATTTTTTTTGGGGAGTTCAATTCCTAAACTATCTGTTTTGGGATAGGCTTTTTACAAAATTACAAAAATAAACAACTACATAATTCAAAAATACAAAAAATACAACAATTAAAACAATAAGGTTGGAACACGTTCTCAACTATTAAAATTCCCAAGCAGTCACCCTGTGCGCAACCCTTCTTGCCCTGGACCGTTTTCTACCGACTCGCAAGTAACAACCTATCTGCACAAGCAACCGCCGAAGCCGCCGCCGCCGCCGCTGTAATCGATAAATAGTTTGAATTTCCGGCCGCTATTTTGCAATTACCTACCTTTTAGCGGCGCAGATTGGCGATGGAGGTGCTGCTGCTGCGGCGGCGAGAAAAAATAATAAAATAAAAATGAAAGTGCTATAACTCGTTTTGCTGCGCCGCCGTTCGTTGCTTCGGTGCGTACCACTGCTGGATACTGTCAAAGAACCAACACTCTCTGGTCACCGGGCGAAGTAGTGACCAGCTGTCATATGGTGGATGGACTCGATGCAACTAGAGTTGCTAGGTAGTTGGTGTAGAGATTGGGTACCGTCTTCATAGATTGTCAGACCGACATTTTTTATACTTATTAAAAAAAATCATAAAATAGAGTTGCACATTTTTTCCAAAATTTCCTAATGTTTATTTCAATTCTCCGCTTGTCTGTGTCACAATGAAATGAGCTCTAAGTGTTTGGAGTATTTCATAATGGCTGAGGAAATAAGTCGTTTCAATTATGCTTTTTGCAGAGTGAACCAACAATTTGTCATTGCAAATATTTTTGAAAGGGTGGCTGTTCAAACAAAAATCTTACAATATTTAGAATCAGAATTATGTTTTACAAAAAAAAAACGAACAAATTCACTAACTTATCTTTGCTTTTGTTCTGTTCACAGGTGTACGTTGGAGCACTTTCCCTGCACTATGAGGCACTCAGTGTGGAGGCCTCCAAGCAGACGACGGCGGAGGAAATCGTCTCCTGCATTGTCGAGCGGCTAGGGTTGACGGTAAGTTCTTGATGAAAAACATCTTTTTAGTTCTTTTAGTTGTGACAATTCTCTGCCAACTCAAACGAAATCGAGAAAAGTTGCACCGACCCCTACTCGATTTGCGTGAAGCTTTGTCCTAAGAGGTAATTTTGGTCCTTGATTACGAATCCGAGGTCCGTTTTTTATATCTCGTGACGGAGGGGTGATACGACCCCTTTTATTTTTGATAAAAAAATTAGACTGAAAAATCAGGGGGCAAAACAAATATTTTTCCCAAAAACTTAAAAATTTCCATGAAAACAGAAGTCTAAGCAACTGAACACAATCTAAAATACATTTTTCTGCATTGATAATCATATTTAGCATGTTTGGGATTGTTTAAACATATTTTGTTTTTTTTTTCTTTTTTTTAAATGAAAGTCCAATGTACAGCACCGCAATCTTTTTTTTCGAAAAAAATAAAATTTTCCTCGATACTTAGATATTTTGTAAACTAATGATGGCAAAACAACTGGACAGGTGTAAAATGCATTTTAAAACACTTGTTAAAACCAGGGCTGCGGGATTAGTGCGCTGACCACGGGGACGCGTTGTCTTGTTTTTGCATGCTCATTTTCATTTCTTTTGTGTCGCTGTTTGTGTGCTTGGGTGCGTGGTTATTATAATTAAATAATGGCATCATTAGTGCGCTGACCACGGGGACGCGTTGTCTTGTTTTTGCATGCTCATTTTCATTTCTTTTGTGTCGATGTTTGTGAGCTTGGGTTCGTGGTTATTATATATAGGTGAAGGGATTTTATTAAATGATCATTATATAGCATTATTATATTTATTTGATTATATAACCACACTATAATTTACACTTAACACATTTTACAAAACACATATGAAACTATAAACAGGAGCGTTTGGTACGGTATGTCCACGCATCCTTCCTCCCCTGTAGATTCTGTGAAATGTGATCCGTTCTCAGAATCCTCTCTGCGGTAAACACAACGTAGTAGGGCTGGCCGCTTTAATTTTTGCAATACATTTTCGGGTGTTCTCGGATGTACTGTAATTATTAATAATGACAAGAAAAGTGCTTGGGGCGTAATCTAATCACAAGACTTTCCAGCATGCTTTCATCGGACTGGCTGCGTTTGTGTTAGATTAGATTAGATTAGATTAGACTTGTTAAAACCAGGGCTGCGGAATCGGGTCATATTTCAAGCGACTCCGACTCTGACTCCGACTCCGTCTTTCTGGGATTAGCCGACTCCGACTCCGACTCCGGCTCCGGCTTTCAGATCCAACCGACTCCGACTCCGACTCCAACTCCGGCCCACCAACTCTAGCCGACTCCGACTCCAGCTTTCAAAAAATGGTTGGCTCCGGCTCTGACTCCGACTCCACATATTTTTAAATATTTCAAAAGTTAGTTTACTATTATTTCGAAAACATTGATAAATAGGATTATTTAAAAACTCTTTAAGTTGAAAAATCTGGAAAAAAGTTTCTAGTTTTACTAGTTTTAGACGTTATTGAAACAGAAATAAAAAAACGCCAGTTTTCAAGGCATTTTCAAAAGAACAATTTGGTAAGTAAATTTGGATTTATTTACTCAAACTCAAATTTTCATTCAATTGATTAAAAGCTAAAATATTAAATTGTTATTTTTTTAATGATCAATAAAAGAAAGCTGGCCTTAATGATTGATTTAAAATATATATTTAATTTGCTCACTTTTAAGTTGACATTTAGAAGAAGCACAGTGACTATCAGAGTTACCTTGTATTTTTAAATAACAATTTTAAACGAAACATTTTTTTAAATCTCCATTGAAATTTTTAAGACGCACATGGACATCACGCCAAGGCTGAAGAAGTTTTTTATCACAAATCAATGTATCTAAAAAAATATTCGTGGTAAGAACGCTTAAGAGGTCCTTTTCAAATATCCGTGACCTAGAAAATATGTTACCTCGGAATTTTGGATTTATTTCAATTTTCATTTTTTTATATATATTTAAAAGGAGGCGCGTGATACTTCTTGCATCTTCACCTAAAACGAAGCTTTATGAATGGTCGTGCGCCTCCATGAAAATATATGAAAAAAAAACTTAGAATTGAATGAAAACATAAATCCACAGCATAAATATTTTCTAGGTCACGGATATTTTTTTAATCTTGAAATCCTGTCCTATCCTGAAATCAGAAATTTTCGGCTCCGACTCCGACTCCGACTCCAGCTAATAAAATTTAGCCGGATCCGGCTCCGACTCCGACTCCAGCTGTTCGAGTTTTTACGACTCCGACTCCGACTCCAGGCTTCCCAAAAAGACCCGACTCCACCGACTCCGGCTCCGACTCCGACTCCGACTCCACAGCCCTGGTTAAAACCATGGCTCGTAATTTAAATTTTGCGACTTTTTTATTTGTTTTGCCTCTTCTAGGTTATTGCCGATTCGAAAGTTGAGCAGTTCTCTACGGAATCGGTCTTTTTTCTTTAATTTTAATTTTTGTATTTTTTAATCCGGCTGAAACTTTTTTGGTGCCTTCGGTATGCCCAAAGAAGCCATTTTGCATCATTAGTTTGTCCATATAATTTTCCATACAAATTTGGCAGCTGTCCATACAAAAATGATATCTGAAAATTCAAAAATCTGTATCTTTTGAAGGAATTTTTTGATCGATTTGGTGTCTTTGACAAAGTTTTAGGTATGGATATGGACTACACTTCATTTTTCGATGTAAAATCGAATTTGCAATCAAAAAGTACTAAAGTAAATTTTTGATAAAGTGCACCGTTTCCAAGTTATAATCATTTTTAGGTAACTTTTTTGAAAATAGTCGCAGTTTTTCATTTTTTAAAAATAGTGCCCATGTTTGCCCACCATTGAAAAAAATATTTTTGAAAAGCTGAGAAAATTCTCTATATTTGGCTTTTTTGGACTTTGTTGATACGACCCTTAGTTGCTGAGATATTGCCATGCAAAGGTTTAAAAAAACAGGAAAATTGATGTTTTCTAAGTCTCACCCTAACAACCCACCATTTTCTAATGTCGATATCTCAGCAACTATAGGTCCGATTTACAATGATAAAATATGAAACATTCGTGAAATTTTCCGGTCTTTTCGAAAAAAATATTTTCAAAAAAATTAAATCAAGACTAACATTTTAAATGGGCGTAATATTGAATGTTTGGCCCGATTGAAATGTTAGTCTTGATTTTAAATTTTTGAAAATATTTTTTTTAAAAAGATCGGAAAATTTTACGAATGTTTCATGTTTCAACATTGTAAATCGGACCTATAGTTGCTGAGATATCGACATTAGAAAATGGTGGGTTGTTTGGGTGAGACTAAGAAAACATCAATTTTTCTGTTTTTTAACCTTTACATGGCTATATCTCAGCAACTAAGGGTCGTATCAACAAAGTCCGAAAAAGCAAAATATAGAGAATTTTCTCAGCTTTTCAAAAATATTTTTTCTGTAGTGGGCAAACATGGGAACTATTTTTAAAAAATGAAAAACTGCGACTATTTTCAAAAAAGTTACGAAAAAATGGTTATAACTTGGAAACGGTGCACTTTATCAAAAATATACTAAAGTACTTTTTGATTGCAAATTTGATTTTACATCGAAAAATGAAGTTGAAAAATTTTTGTGACCAATATTTAGAATTTTTTTAAAAAAATCTGTATTGATTCAAAAAATCATAACTCGGTCAAAGATTTTTTGCCCATTCTGGAAATTTCTGAAAAGTTGGCATTTGATGTCCTCTAAAACATATCAAAAAATAAAAAAAATAAAAATAGTGGTTTTTTTTGCAAATCCTTAATTTAAATTCCTTCAAAAGATACAGATTTGGATTTACAAGCCTAGGTTTCAACATTTGGATGAAAAAGGTGTTTTAAAATGCTTTTTACAGGCGTACAGTTGCTTTCCAATCATTAGTTTTGAAAATATCGAGGTATTGACGGATTTTTTTTTCGCTATAAAAGACTTTTCGTGGGACTGTACATTGGTATTTCATGAAAATTTAAAATGTTTTCAAAAGAGTTCAAACATGCCAAATATGATTATAATCGCGGGAAAATGCATTTTAACTGGTTTTCAGTTGGTTAAACTTTAAATTTCATTAAAATTTTGAAGTTTTTCGAAAAAAAAAATTTGCCCTCTGATTTTTCAGGACAAATATGAAGGGAGGGGGGGCGACATAAACTTTGAAAAATATTTGCTACGGCCAACACAATAACAAAAAAAAACTCTTGGTTTTAGTTACCTGTTAGGACGGAACAATTTATTTTCAAGTCGAAACAAACAGAAAAAAAACTAAAATTACCATCAACATTCCAACATTCCTTCGAAAAAAGGTTATTGAATTGCAATATAAACCATTTAATACAGTTGTTTTTTAACCATTTGTTTTCAAAAAATCTATGCTTTGACGAAATATTTATTTTTCGATAAAGAACTCTTTGCTATAAATTTTCCCAACATTTAATAAAAGTTCAAAATATTTTTAAACTGGTTCTTCAAAAATAATAACACGTGAACTATTGGCGAGATACAGCGATTTTACTGAAAAAGTTTGATTTTTTTTATTTTATCGAATTTCTTGGACTATTTTCTATAAAATGCAACCTCTAGAATGTCTTTTGCTCAAATAGTTGCAAAGTTATAATTAAAAGAAAAAAAAAGTTTTTTAGAAAATCGTCAATAAAGAGGACCGTGCCAAAAATAGAGGAATGGTTTAATCAGCACCAAACTTGGGATTTCTGTTTACTATTGATAGATGAACGTTCCCTCCAAGTTTGGTACAAATCGGTGAAGGTCGAGTCCAAAAGTGTACCCAGTTGACCTAGAATGACCCATAGATATTTTTTTCAAGTTCCTTTGAAAAAACTTTTGAATTATTTTGATTGGAAATAATGAATAATAGAGATCTTGAAAAATCTAATTTCACATAGTTTGTTGGATCGCCTTATTTAACAGATATTATCTGTCTTATTTAATAGAAAAATATAGTGCAAACATTTAGAAAAAAAATTAAGGTTTATGATTAATCGACTGATCCACGAATCAAACAATGTTATTATCACTAGTGCTTATTTTTCATTTAGTATGTTCTAAATTTCTTAGTTATGCAATGATTTTAAACGAGGTAGTTAGATGCTCAGTTGGAAACAAACAAAAAAACACATGATAACTGAATGGTCAATCTGCTTCGTGTTTACAGATTGCCCAATTCAAAGCAAAGCTTCCGTTAATGTAAACCACCCAGCAATATTTATTGCCATTTATTCTGCAATCAAAATAAACAAACGTTAAGATTAAGATTATTGGGATAGGGACATAATTCACACCCCGCAGCAACACACCAGCAGGTGTGCTGCTGCTGCAATCGTGCATAAAAGTAAACAAAATCATTGAGTCCGGTTGCTGATGTTTTTATTTCTTGTTTTTTTTTCTCTCCAGGGCAACAACTACGAGCTGGCCGAAGTGGCCGGCGAATGCAAGGAGCGACGACTCTCGCCCCACGAAAAGCCCGTCTCCGTGATGCTGCTGTGGCCGATGCACTCGGAGAAAGATTTTCATAGGTAAGTGTAGCGTGCAGTGTTGACCCTCCAAAGGTGTAAAATATTTGTTAACGAAAAGTTCATAAAGCAACAATGAGCCAATATTTTTGAAACATTTTCCCTGACAGCTGGCTACATTGTGCAAATTCTTGCAGCCGTCAAAACAGGAAGCTCAATTACTCCCAATTCACCGAACTTAGCAGCACACACACGCACACGTCTAGTAGAGGTACGCTGAAATGAATCATCTCATCGATGGCAATGGCTAGCCGCCAACTGTCTGGCCCCGGGAATGACACGAAACGTGCCAGTTCCGATGTGGTCCAGTCAGAGATTGACAGCTGCCGGGCCGCCAGTTTCTTCCCCGCCTAAAATGTGGACGGCGAAGGCAAACATCCAATTTGTTATGGTCAGCTAACGTTTTGAAAAATATGTTCCATCTGCGCGGGAAATTGGTTCACACGCAATGTTTTCCTCTTGATTTCGAGGGTTTAAAAAGAGTTTTTTTTTTGTGTCTGTGCTGTGATTAGTATTGAGCGATTCGTGCGAACTAATTAGAGATTATCACATTTTGAATCACCTTGGCTTGTGTTTAGAGCGTGAATCATTCCTGAACTTCATGAATCAGGACAGAAATCTCGATGTAGTGTATTTAGGTTTACCGAGATGGATTAATATAACAAGTGCTGAAAAAATCGACTTCAAGTGCTTTTTTTAAATGTACTTTTTATTACGTTGGTAGTAATTTGTTGTAGCTGCAAAATTACATTTAGCAAAGGTTCATATTTTCCTATGTTCCAAAGGAAACAAAAGGTGTTGATCTAACCTTTCGCTGCCCGGAGAAACTATTTTCCGCCACATTTTATTGCCTGGAACCTTAGTTTCGCTTTCTTTCGTGGTTAAAATTGAAACTAAAAGACACACACACACACCTTCACTTCATGCATGGAGCCTGAGTCTCGTCCGCACCTTCTGCTCGTGGAACGAAGACAACCCGGAATCGATTAGTGTGTGTAGGTGTGACATTGTGCAAGTATTTGTGTATGTGTGAACACAACAGTGTTCTATTTTCAGCCGGAGACCCGCGCTCTTACTTGGAAATGTCGTGACACGGTCACGAAGAATGTTGTGGAAAGTTGAGAATCGCTTGTTTGACTTTTTTTAAACGTTCAACGTTTTCAAGTGTTACCTTTTTTTGATTCAAAAATGTTAATTAGGATTTTTAAGTCATTGTTGACCTGTCGTTCTTAAATTTCCTAAAGCAATTCTTGAGTTTTTTTAAGTCCTATTAACAAATTTTTTACTATTGCTTTTTTGTGTTTCTGAAACCGCATTGAGTGAAAATATTCAAAAACATCCAAAAAGCAAAAAATTAAAATTTTGTTTATAGAACCTAATTTTTAAAACAAAAACTCTAGAATTAAAATTGTACTTTTTTAATCCAAATATTTTTTTTTGCTTGTCAAAACATATGTAATTTTATAATAAAAAGTGTACAAACTAGTTTTTTTTCTCAGCGTTTCCAAATTAATTTTGTAATTTTCTACTTGGGAATGTATGTAATATCTTGAAATTGTCACACACTGTCAAGGACTGAGAAAAACCTAAGAATTTTTTTTATCATTTAAGTTATGAAAAGTAATTTTTTTTTGTAGAATTCGACTTACAAACCGGGAAAATATAAGGCTTCAAAAAAATCGCCAAACTCTTCTTAAATGAATTCTGGAGTTTTTTTTTTTTGAAAGGTCCAATAAACCAAATTTTCAGTTTTTGCTTTTTGGGTGTTTTTTAATACCCCGGACTCAAGGCGGTTTCTAAAACACCCAAAAAGCAAAAACTGGAAATTTGGTTTATTGGACCTTTAAAAAAAATTCCAAAATTCAACATGGGTTTGCTCTGTAAAATTATTATTTTAAATATTCTAAAATAATAATTGGCAATACAGTATTCGACAAAGTGTAATAGAATCGAGTTATAGTCCAGATTCGATTATCCGAAAGCCTCGGAAAAAAATTACTTCGGATATTCGAATCACGAAACAAAAATTGTTCGTTACCCAATTTTTGATTGTCGATTGCCCCTAAACTACACAGAAAAAAAATCATGGTAATATTACATCTGGGAAGGGGCATTTCTTTTATGTCAGAAAAAAGGTGTAATTTTACCACTTTTCTGGTGTAATGTCACTTTTTCAGTCTAAATTGAGGTGAAATTACATCATTAAAAAGGTAATATTCAACCTTCCAAAATTAAAGCTTCCAAATTTACATTATTTTTTTCTGTGCACGCTTAAATGATTTAGAATTTTTAAACCCAAGATGGCGGCCAAAATGACGGTGAGTAGGCAATCAACAACTTAAATTGCAATCAACTACTAAAATGGGGTCGTAGAACTCAAATTTTATGTTAAAAACAAGAAAATGAAAAAATGCGAAAACAAAATTTTTTTGTTCGTAATTCGATTATCCGACATCCCATACAAACCTTCGGATAATCGAAACATCGGATAATCGAGGCTTCGGATAATCGAGTCTAGACTGTACTGGGCACTGCTTTTATTTCTGTTGAGCATCTAGTTTTTTCTCTAACAAACTTGCATCTAAAATTTTAAATAAATGTTCTATATCATGCCTGTTTCCCAATCAAATTTGCGTATCATTAATAAGAAACAAATTTTAAAGTTTCAACAACCATATGATATAGATTATTATGATATGGAAGTTTTATAACTTTTTTCGAATTCAATAAACACAATTGAGCAGTTCTCTCAGATTTCGGTCATTCCATTTTTTTGTATTTTTTAATCCGACTGAAACTTTTTTGGTGCCTTCGGTATGCCCAAAGAAGTCATTTTGCATCATTAAATTCTCCATATAATTTTCCGTACAAATTTGGCAGCTGTCCATACAAAAATGATTTATGAAAATTCAAAAATCTGTATCTTTTGAAGGATTTTTTGATCGTTTTGTTGTAGGTATGGATATGGACTACACTGAAAAAAAATTATACACGGTAAAAAAATTTTTGGTGATTTTTTATTTAACTTTTTGTCACTAAAACTTGATTTGCAAAAAAACACTATTTTTATTTTTTTTTTATTTTTTGATATGTTTTAGAGGACATCAATTGCCAACTATTCAGAAATTTCCAAGTTGTCCAAGTTAAATAAAAAATCACCAAACATTTTTTTACCGTGTATCATTTTTTTTCAGTGTTTACAACTTTGCCGAAGACACCAAATCGATCAAAAAATTCCTCCAAAAGATATAGATTTTTGAATTTTCATACATCATTTTTGTATGGACAGCTGCCAAATTTGTATGGAAAATTAAATGGAGAATCTAATGATGCAAAATGGCTTATTTGGGCATACCGAGGGCACCAAAAAAATTTCAGTCGCATTAAAAAATATAAAAATTAAAATTTCAAAAAAAAGACCGATTTCGTGGAGAATTGCTCAATTATCAACAGAATGAATTTTCATTTTTATTTTGAAATGTATTTCAATACGATTATATAATATAATACAAATGTTACTGTCAACCTTTTGGTGGAGTTAAAATTGTGTTTTGCTTATGATTTATTTTAATTATTAAGGAAAATTTATGTGAAAATTTTGTTATTTTAAACAAATATTTATTAATTTAGAGTTTATCCTTGAGAAAAATTCACAAATATTTTCTTTGACAATACTCAGATTTGATAATCCACACAAAGTCCATGCACCATCAAAAAAGTTGTTTCAATGGTGTTTAAAAAAAAAATGCGTTAAAAAATTTATTTTGAAATCCGGGCTGACTTTGATATCTATATTTTTATTGTTAAAATCAGATTTAAGGTATTCCAATTTTATTTATAAGTCAAATGTACCATCACTAAGGTTGCTAGTATAGTTTCAAAGAAAAATTCAATGTCTATATTTAGTCAACTATGTTTATAAGCTTTTTTCAATATACAGCTTAATTTTAGGTAAAATTGTTTAAAAGTCAGAATTTTGCCTGAAATTCGTTGAAACTAGTTTTCTTAGTAAAATTATCGATTCATATTGCATTTTAAACTGAGTTTGAAGCAGTGCCCGCCCGTGTGGATCAATCGGAACGCGATCTGGACTCACAATGCAGAGGTCGCTGGTTCGAATCCCGAATGAGTATTCGGCGCCGTCGCTCCGTGTCATACTCTCCTACACTTAGGAGCCCAGGGCGGCGAAGTCCTTGTAGATAAAAGAAGGCACTAGTGGTTGGTACTAGCAATGGTGGCCGACAGCTATAAAGTCAACTTCGTGTGTCAAAACACATAATATTTATTATTAACAAATCTAGAGTTTTTTTTGTATAGGCCCTTTAAGCTATTGTGTTTCATATGTTTATAGGACCTTTTCTAAAAAAAAAACATCGAGAAATGTATGTTACCCTCTAGTAATAATTTTTTTTCCAAAGAATCCGAAAATGCATTCCGCTTTCCGATTCAAATTCATGTTCATGAAGAAAATATTAATATTTTTAGAATATTAAAATAATACTTTTCAATGAAAATTTTTGAAAGGTTAAAAACAAAGCTGAACAGTGTTCATAACATTTCTTCAATTATAGTTAACTAACTTTTTAAATTTTTCGAAATTTTATGAATACTTTTTCTACAAGAACTTTGAGCACTTCTCTACCAAGGTCAGTATGATTCCATACTATTACGTACGTTTTTAATTTGTAATCTTCTTTTTGTTATCATATATCATTATGTTAATTTTTTATGTAAAAGAAATTGTATGATTTATTCGAAAAATATAATGTTCAGAGTTAGTTAAGTTTGTTAGGTGGATATAACATGGAAGCAATAAATGAAATTCATTTTGGTTTTAAATTTTATCCTCCATCTGAAAATAAAGTAAAAAAAATACTTTATGTTAAAAAAATTAATTAAAGAAACAAAAGTAGTATTAGTTAGTTTTAATTTGAATTCTAAAATTCTTTTTTCTTTACGACTTTTGTTATGAGCTTCGTAATTGTGGCTCCGTTTTCCCGTTGTTTCAACAGGCTGGAACGTTTGGTACGGTATGTCCACGCATCCTCCCTACCCAGCAGATTCGATGAAATGTGATCCGTTCAGAGAATTCTCACTGTGGTCAACACAGAACAGTAGGACTGGCCGCTTTAATTTTAGGGATATATTATTGGATGATTCCCATACCTGGCATTCAATAAAAAATCGATAGTTTCATTAGTTGGAGATGCAACATACCATTATGGATTACTTGAAACTAATTGTTTTGAACCACTAAGCCGAATATGCTTGAAATAAGTTTATTTTTCCCAATGTAGAGGCTTGGTTCTGCATTATTTAAAATTTTGGATAAATACACAATATTTGCTCGAATTGAGAAAAAACATACAGCTTTTCTAGTACTGAGAACACGCGTGTGCTCAGCAACTAATGAATGACTAACGCTCCAAGCACAACAAGGTCTATGGTGTGTGATTTAGTAGCTCTGCAAATCATCACCTTCATCAACCAATCAACTAGCAAGAGTGTGTATGTGGTTTTATGAGTTGCGTGTGTATGTGTGTCACTAGTATTTTGGGATTTGGACTACTGAGGGGGAAGGAGGAATTGCACGGTAGGGGAGAGCAGCTGATCCAGATTTAGACACCTACACTCAACCAAGAGCGGGTGACTTCCAGGGGGTTTTGAGGAAAAGGTTATAAATGAACGCAAGCAAAACAAAAAGATGAAAGGTATCGTGTTTTTGGGAGGAAAGATGGGGGTGGAAATGCTTTCGATATAATTAGATGATTGTGGAGCGTTTCCTTCGTTAGTGTGTGCGCGTGTATGTTTCCGAGGATGAGTTTAGTATCCTATTGCTAAAATTAGAACGTATGAGTCTTTCTTTGTCTTTCGCGCAGAAAAAGTGAGAATTTTTACACACATTTTTAAAGGTGTACCAGCTGCAGCAATTAAACTTTCAAAGAAATTGTCGATGAGGTCATGCCTGCCCTCTTCCCACATTGTCGAGCAACGCATGGAACCCACACTGAGACTGTCTCCCAGTTCAGAGGTTGTTCCTCGTGTGCGGTTATATGGCCTTTCCGATTGCGGATTTAGCGCTTTCATTCATGTGTGGAATCCATCAACCATTCGAATACCAAGTCGTATAGCAAGTGGGGCTTGGGAAAGTATTTACCTCCATCCTACTGTATTTACCACCGTGTTGGGCAGCACGAGGATGCTAATAGACTGCCGACACACATCAAATTAGAATCTATCGACTATTTTTAGTTTGTTTATCTAATCGAAAATGATACTTGGAAGTGGATCGAGTTTCGTCAAAATTCTCGATGCAACTTTGTCTGGGATGTGTTAAATCATGTTACTAATAGCATTATTTTTTGTTCTATTTTCAGATTTTATTTGCGCGAAAGGCAAAGCGATGTTCCTTGGCTAGATAATTACGGACTGGATCCACAGATACTAAGAGACTTTATACCATTTCTACTTCAGAAAGAAAATAGAGAATACCCTGATTTGTGCCAATTGCCAGGTACGTCTAAAATTGTATCCAAGTAGAAGATTTGCCACTAACAGCTCATTCCCCCTTCCCTGGTTAGATCTCAACGAGGCGACGCTGCTGGAGAACCTGCGGCAGCGCTTCGAGGCTGGCCACATCTACACCTACGTCGGCAGCATCCTGATCGCGGTCAACCCGTTCAAGTTCCACCCGATCTACAACCCGAAGTATGTGCGGCTGTACCAGAACCAGCGGATCGGACCGATTCTGCCGCCGCACATCTTCGCGATCGCCGACAACGCGTACTACAACATGCTGAAGGAGAAGCGGAACCAGGTGAGTTTTGGGCGATTTTGGTCTTTGCAACCTTTTCAACTTGATCTTCCATTTTTATCAATAGTTGTAGTGTTCTGGGCGATCAAAAGTGTTCTGAAAAAACGATCATCATCCGATCCCAAACGGCGATCGTATCTGGCGCAAGAATTTTTCCCATTTTCCTCCCTGTTGTGCCAACCAAGAGTTAATATGGTGCGATCCTCGTTATTTTCCCACAAAACACGGGGCACACGAAAACAAGCCGCGGCCCGAAAGGAAAACAATCATAACTCATCACGTTTAATAGACGTATGAAAATGTGTGAGGCCTGTCTGACAGTACAAAGGTCTACGGCAGAATTTGAGGTTGAGGAAAGAAGAAAAAATATCGGGAGATCCATTGCAAGTCGCAAAAATCTCAAAAACAGAAAAAGTCATTTTTGATTTTTTTTATATATTTTTGTAAACCAATGAAGCAAAGGCAAAGGTAACCCAAGCTCATCACTCCCACGGTGATGCAGCCCCTCAGCACAGCTGAGTGCTTTCACTCTTTCGAGCAGGGTTACCAGATTAAAACTATGAAAATCAAATAAAGGTGAAAAATCTGGCAAGCCTGTTTTTCAAAGTGATGAGCAAAAATGTTCTAAATTTTATCTATTTTATCTATTTTTCTGGCAACCAATTTCGCACTTCCAGATTCATCTGGCAACCCTGCCTGTGAGGGCGACGACGCCGGCACCGGTGCGATTTTAAATTAATGTGTTTTGACGTGGTCGCGAGTGGCCGCGCCGTGGTCACATGATCTCGACGACGGCGGCGTCGTTTGCATCGGTGTGGATTATCGCACATGCCCCATAGTAGAACGGTTATTGTTTCCCTCGAAGACAAACTATCGTGAAAAGATCATCAAAAAATGCAAGAATTTTCTGCGAATAGAACAAAATTAAATTCAAAATGAATTTTAAGTTAAAGTAAGCAAGATCGTCCAAACAACCCCCGTCATAACATCAATCGAAAACATTCTAGAGTCAGGACCCTCGATGACGACAGCGCTGGCCGATGCTGGGCGGTTCGGGGGGAGTTCGATCAATTAGCAATGTATGACACAATCTAATTGTGCTTGTTAAAACAGAACCCTCCGACGCATCATTGTGTGGAGCTGGAGAGGAGACCATCTAGCAGTAGCGCTAGCACTCAATTTATGTGCATTAAATGTTGTGGCACTGTTTCGCTTGGGTCGCTTGTTTTTGCAGTTCTGCAGTTCTAAACGCTTCAGACGAGTATAAAACGTTCTGCGAGCTCCGTAACCCCTAGATAGAACAGGGGGCATTCATGAACCACCGTTGATGAGCCTCATTTTGTAGCTAATGGATTTTGGTTCTAGCCACGGTGTGCATCAGTTTATCAAAAAGGGATTGATTTGTTTGGTTTTCAATATATTGGTATCCGACCACTATTATCAGCGTGAGAAGCTTTGATATTATATTCTATGTTTTTTTTAGTATAATACCGTCTTTAATTGTTTTTACTGACATTTATATCTTAATTTTTATTTCGTTTCCAAGAAGAGAACGACGTTTCGCAAATTCGCTATTCTTTTATTTTTTATTAGAATGTAACTTTGTCCATGCATTCTCTATGTCAAAAGAAGCGATTACACATCATTAGGGCTAGTGATTTTTAACGACTCAAAAATTTAAATTTCGTGGCATGCCAATTACAAAACATTGGAATTTCACGGTACTCGAAAATCTTCTTTAGAGCAATTTCAGCTCAAATCAGGAATTTTTCTGGTACTTTTGTACCCGACCCTCTCCAATTTCAATGAAACTTTGTAGACATGTTATCCTAGACCTATATAAGCCATTTTTGTGTATATGGAGCCAATAGTACTCGAAAACAACATTTGAGAAGGGTGTAAAGTATTTAAATATTTTTGTATTTTGCAATTTCAAAATTACTGTATCTCGAACCCATTGCATCGTATCTAAAAGTGGTCAAAGACAAACTTGTAGGAAATTGGACGAGCTTTCTGAAAAAAATACATTGAAACAAAAATACACGCCACTTATATGAGATTCTTTTTCGTTCAAAATTTTTGAGGAAATAGCTTAAGATGTTACCAAAAGACTGACGAAAAATGCAGGATATGTTCCTCCTGAAAAAATACAAAAATCATTTACTAAAACTGTTTTTTTGAAGAGTGGTCTAAACGTCGAAATTTTCAAAAACCGGTAGTGGGAATCGATTCCTCAGACAATTTTACATAAATGTGTCCATATTGACCATTGTCTTATGTCCAATTCTTGGGAAGATACAGCGGTTTTAAAAAAAAAATCTTGAAAAATGGGTTTTTTGATGGTTTTTGGAAATTTCTATATGACAGACTGAATTTTTCAATCTGGTAAATATTTTTACCGGAAAGCTCGTCCAATTTCCCATAACATTTCAATTGGATGTAAGAGAGACATACCATCCTGTATTTTTCGTCAGTCTTTTGGTAACATCTTAGGCTATTTCCTCAAAAAATTTGAACGAAAAAAAATCGTGACATCACCTTTAAATTTAAGTTTTCAAAAATCAAAAAATCTCATATAAGTGGCGTGTAGTTTTGTTTCAGTGTATTTTTTTCAGAAAGCTCGTCCAATTTCCTACAAGTTTGTCTTTGACAACTTTTTGATACGAAGCAACTGCTTCGAGATAAAGTAATTTTTAAATTGCAAAATACAAAAATATTTAAATACCTTACACCCTTCTCAAATGTTGTTTTAGAGAACTATCCATATACACTAAAATGGCTTTTATAGGTCTAGGATAACTTGTCTATAAAGTTTCATTGAAATCGGAGAGGGTCGGGTACAAAAGTACCAGAAAAATTCCTGATTTGAGCTGGAATTGCTCTTTAAATAAATGAAATAATATGTTTTTTAGCATTATTGTGTAGATAAAAGTTACTTTTAAAATTAATAATAGCTCAAAAAACTAAATATTACACCCTGGCACAAAATATTCATTGCAATTTTTGTATGTGTTCAATTTTATCCAGTTTAGCATCTGAAAGACTTTTAAATTTAAATATTTATCAAAATAATTTGCTAAACTCTCTCCAAACGAAAACTAGAAACCTATGAATGGTAAGAATTCTTACTTCAGCTAAAGTAGAATTAAAATATTTGATTATTTCGAATAAGTTTAGGTAAAACTCCATTTAAAACAGTTTTTGCAGCATTTGATATGGAAAATAAAAAATAAATAAACATTTATAAATACTTCCAAAGCGCAAGTTTAATGAACAAGTATTATATTTTAAAATTGAAATACAAATTAATTTCTACCTCAACATCCCGAAGCATTTTAAATTTTCCTATATTGTAGTTTTGTAAGTGCAGTACAGAGTTCTGGGGAACCTTTCAGCTGTGTATAAGGCTTCTATTAATAAAAGTTTTATTCCTAGGGACCATCCATAAACCACGTGGACACTTTTTTGTGAATCTGTTACCCCCCCCCCCCTCGTGGACAATTGTCCTTACAAAAAAAAACTTTTTTGTATGGATCGTGGGCAATCGCCATACCCCCCCCCCCCCTAAAGTGTCCACGTGGTTTATGGATGGTCCCCTAAAAAAAGGGGACTAAAAAAGTCATCTTTTCGCTAGAGTTTCTGGCATCTTTGACGCAAAATCTAATACCAAAGCATTTGAAAAGAAAAGATTTTTGGAAAAAAATTAAATACAGTGGACTCTCTCGTTGTCGATATTGAAGGGACCGTCGAGAACGGGAGATATCAAATTATAGAACAAAAAATCAAAGCAATCTATTTGAAGGGACTGAAAAATTTATTGACAACTGGAGCATTATTGATATCGAGAAGATCGACCGCCAGAGAGTCCACTGTATTGTCAAACAACACATGGCCTTATGCCAAGTTGTATTTTTATGCTCATGGGAGGGCCTCGTGGCGCGGAGGTTAGCGGCTGCGGCTGTCGATCCCTAAGTTGCTAAGGGGCGCGGGTTCGATTCCCGCCTTATCCTCCTGGCCTTCTATTGTATGGGGAAGTAAAACGTCGGTCCATTTGCGTAAAAGAAGTTTCGGGTGACTCACCACACATAAGCTTCGGACGTCTAGAAAGTGTATGTGTATGAATAAAAAAGTTAAAATCTCTAGGTAAGAAAAGTAAAGTTTATCGAAGAAAAAGATTGCTCAAAATCACCACTTTTAGAGTAGGAATAATTAAAAAAAAACAAGCAATAAAACGTGACTGATCTGCAATTTAACGTTCTAAAATTGAATAATCTTCTAAATCCGTTTTCCACTAAATTTTTGCAGTTGCTAATTTTATTTTAAACATTTTGCCCTATTTTTGAAGCTTTACTTAGAATGTGCTTTGTTTTTAAAAAATAATATCATGAATAATAAATAATAATATTAATAAATTAAACTGTGTATCGAATTTTCTTTTTAAATATTCAAGTCTACATTTTGTATGGTAATAGGGTCCTAAAGCCCTATATCATTTTTATGTACAACCATATAAAACACGATTTAAAACAATTTCTGATCACTTTTTTCATTTTAATGCAAAACATAAATAAATTGGCAAGACAAGTTTCAGACTTAAGGTGGTAAATGGTGTCCTTCACTTTTGGGGCAATGACTGTCAATGGTGATTCTGAATTCAGGGTCCAGAAATAGTAAATTGGAATGACAAAATAATCACTATATGTAAAATGCTTCCACGAACATCACAAAGAAACCTATTTTTTGATTGAAACATTCTGAATCAAGATTTGAAGGTTTTTCTAAAACAAACATGGCCGCCATAAGTACAAACAACACAACAAACCAAGCCTGCTCCGAAGAAATCGCTGGCGGCGTTTAGACTCGCAATCCAAAGGTCGTGAATTTGAACCCTGATGTTGGAAGGTTCTTTTGAGTAGAACGAGGTTTGGGTGCCCTCCTCATTCAAGCCTTTGGACTCCTAGGTTCGAGCAGAAACTTGCAATAGATACCACAAAAGACCCGGGGGTCGTGAAAGTGGATGGTTTGATTTTTTTTTTTTTGTATTTAAAGAGCCCAATTCTTTCGAAATATTTGAAGAAATCAGAAGAGCTTTTTTTTCTTCAATATATAGAGTTGTGCTACACATACTGACCACCAATTTACGTGTAGGTGTCGGTAGCTACCGGCTAAACGGTTGCATCCTTTTTTTTCTCGCGTGCGCCCCCACAAATCTGTTCTAGGCAGCATCCTGTTTCCTGTTCCCGTTCCCCCAGGAGTCTGTGTAGGCTTACAGTTCCAGGTATTCTCGGGGTTGCACAATGGCATGACGCTCGCTCTACCAACCGTTACAACTTTTACGACGCCCACTTTGATTGCGCCCACAATGCTCTGAGGCTCCGTGATTCCGCGGGGGTGTGTTCGAGCGATAGGGTGGAGGGACCTAATTGCAATTAATGTTAAATAAATGACATGTTAGTTCTGGAATGAAACGTTTGCTCCAGTTTCGTCCTAATGCAGGACATTCAATCACTGCTCGTGACACACCTGGACAGTAGCAGCGGCGCGCAACAGTGGCCACATGCAAACTTTTACATTAGTCGGACCCCGCATCACATTGTGAGTTTGTCACGGGGTGGGGGTGCTAAATTAAAAGCATGCACCTGCACATTGAGGTTATTGGAAAGGGCCATGCACCGATAGTTTGTGGTACTTTGATGTGTTCATTATCGAGAAATTATTTTTTATGTGAATTTTAATGATTTTTCATTCTTTTTTGCAGTGCATTGTGATCAGCGGCGAGAGTGGTTCCGGCAAAACCGAGAGCACCAACTTCCTGCTGCACCACCTGACTGCGCTCTCGCAGAAGGGCGCCCACGGGTCCGGCGTCGAGCAGACCATTCTGAGCGCGGGTCCGGTTCTGGAGGCGTTCGGAAACGCCAAAACGGCGCACAACAACAACAGCAGTCGTTTCGGGAAGTTCATCCAGGTGAACTATCGCGAAAATGGGATGGTCCAGGGTGCGGTCGTCCAGAAGTACCTGCTGGAGAAGAGTCGGATCGTGTCGCAGGGCCATTACGAGCGCAACTACCACGTGTTCTACTATCTGTTGTCGGGGGCGACCGAGCAGGAGCGCGTGTCGTTGCACCTTCTGCCCGCCGAGAAGTACCACTATCTGAACGCGAAGAATCTCACGCTGGAGAACTGTGACGAAAAGTACGAGTTCTCCCGGCTGAAACAGAGCATGGAGATGGTGGGCTTCTCGGCGGAAAAGCAGCGGCGACTGTTTGCGGTGTTGTCGGCGGTGTTGCTGCTAGGAAATGTGGAGTTCTTCCCGAAAAAGTCCACGTACCACCACGACGAGAGTGTCCAGGTGCGGAACCCGGAAGTGGTCGGTCTCATCTCGGAGCTGCTGCGAGTCAAGCAGGAAACGCTGCTGTCTGCGCTCACGTCCAAACGGGTTAAGGCCAGCGGCGAAACGCTGATCATGCAGTACAAACTGCCGGAAGCGATCGCCGCTCGGGACGCGCTGGCCAAGTGTCTGTACGGGGCGTTGTTCGACTGGATCGTGCTGCAGGTGAACCACGCCCTGCTCAACAAGGACCAAACCGTGCACACCGGCCACTCGATCGGCGTGCTGGACATTTTCGGCTTCGAAGACTTTGGCCTGCAGAACAGCTTCGAGCAGTTGTGCATCAACTATGCCAACGAGCATCTTCAGTATTATTTCAACTTGGTAGGTTTGAGTTCGAATTGAATCTGACCAGAAGCCCTAAGCCCTTCTTCATTCCAGCACGTGTTCAAGTACGAGCAAAAGGAGTACAAGCGGGAAGGCATCAAGTGGACCGACATCGAGTTCCTCGACAACTCCGGCTGCCTGCAGCTGTTCGAGTCAAAACCGTCTGGTCTGCTCTGCATCCTGGATGATCTGTGCAAGTAAGCTCGATGCAATTTGTCGCTTGACTTCAAATTTCTTAATCACAACACATTCTATCTTCAGCTTCCCGGGAGCCACCAACGAAACCCTGCTGCAAAAGTTCAACAGCGTCCACAAGGAAAGCCAGTTCTACGAGAAGCCGCAGCGCAAGGAAAACGCATTTATCATCAAGCACTACGCCGGCAAGGTCAAATATCAGGTTAGTTTGGTCGTAATTCGTAGTTTCACATTTTTAAACTCCGACTAACATTTTTTTAGGTGGCCGAGATGCGCGAGAAGAACCTGGACCTGATGCGGCAGGACATCGTAAGTGTGCTGAAGAACTCGAGCATGGCGTTCGTGCGCGAGCTGGTCGGCGCCGACCCCGTTGCCGTCTTCCGGTGGGCCATCCTGCGGGCCTTTTTTCGCGGCTACTTCGCCTTCCGGTCGGCCGGCATCAAGCACCGCAAGGAGCGCGCCGACCAGTCGTTCAACAAGCTCGCCACCAAGAGCCGCTACCGCGCTCCGAACGAGAGCATCGTGAGGTAAGTTCGCGGTCTCCGAAATCGCGTGGGAGGTTCCGAGGTTGAGGGTCATCATCGCGCTGCAATTCGTACCTTGTGCGACTCTTCTCAAATGTTTCGAATTTGTTTCTTTTTTCGCACCCATTCTTCGCCTAGTCATCTTGTGACGGTTTCCTCGGTGAACCTTACGATTAATCGAATCGCGTAAGTGGAGTCCCCTTCGTGTCCTTTTGTCTTTTTCTCTCTTTCTCTTTTTCTCTGTGTTTTGTCCTGGCTATTGTTTTTACCCCGTTTTGCCTCCATTCCCCCGGATGGTTGTGTTGTCTTTTATATATTTTCTGGTTTATATTGATTTCGTTACCGCGTGTAACTTTGTGATGTGGCGTTACACGTGGGTTGTGCCTTGTTGAGTCTTGTCGTTCGTTATATTCGTGCTCTTTTGTTTTTTGTTATTGGTTGCCCTTGTTGTGTCCCGTTCGAACGGTGTTGTGCTTCTGTTGTTGTTCTGGGGGTTTGTTTTTTGGCTTTCAAACGAGTGAAATGTTATTCGCTCCCAGGAGTTTTACAGTGTGGATTTGCGATTGAAACAAACTTCAAAGACCTAAGGTTTCATAAGAAATGAATCAATAAAATACAATTTCAGAAAGGTTTATTCAATTTGAAGTAACGGGTTTGGCATAAAAAGTCTGAGTCACTTGGAACAATTGGCATAACTGGTCAAAGACAATGAGTTATTTTGAATAATTATCATCGCACGGGACAAATATCAGGCAAATTTTCGAAAAAAAAGCAGGTCTGAAAGTATAAAACTAACTGAATTCAAAATTTCATGGCTTATAAGCCCGTTAGCAAGTATGTCACTTAACACTGGGACGCCCAACGCATGTCCAACTTACACGGACGCCCAAGCCTCCCAAAAAAGTTGGAACGGTAACTTCAACTCGCTGGTTCTCGGGCATTACTCAACCAGTCGGGACGATTCAGATCCAGAGATTTGTAAGAATGTCTAGATGATCTTAAAATTTTGCAGAACTTGATTTGAACAAATCTGTAATTTCTGCGACCAAAAACATCGTTCCACCTTTTTTTAAAACGACTGCCTCCGCGGAATTTTTTTCACTTTTCGTTTCTTTAAAATCAATAATTATGCTTTGATTCATGCCTAGAAATGCTAAAAGTTTATAAAACTTTTCAATTCTGTTGCAAATTTGAAAGAATACACATTTAAAATTTAAAAAATCAAAAATTTCCAAATTCATAATCACAAATTCAAGGCTTGAAAAAAATTGTCTTATTAAATTCGTAAAATAAAAATTATTTTTCTTTGATTTTTTATATTTTTTAAGTATTTTAATTATTTTATTTTGATTATATTTTTTAATTATTATTTTTTATTATGATTTTATTTTTTACAGGTTTTTTGTTTCAAGCCCTTTTTAATTTTGAAGCAAGAACTGTCACAAAATGCTTTATACATTCTAACAGGAAGACTAATACCAAAAATATGTAAAATATCTATAAATTTATGAAAAAAAAATATTTTCCTAATGTTTTATGTCTTCTTCCGATCTGTGGTCCCAAAATTCAAAATTTGTTTAAAGTCAAAAAGTTAACTATTTGATTAAAATTCTAAAATAAATGTTATACAATGTATTTTCAATAATTTTTAACCAATTGTATAAGTTTTTCAATGAATTTTTTTAGGGGAATTTCAGCAAAATTTTTTAACAAAACTTTTTTTCTTTAATTATTTTTTTTATTTCAAAAACATATTTTTTTATAAAATATTTTCTTTCAGGATTTTTTT
Source organism: Culex quinquefasciatus (assembly GCF_015732765.1). Classification (NCBI taxonomy): domain Eukaryota; kingdom Metazoa; phylum Arthropoda; class Insecta; order Diptera; family Culicidae; genus Culex; species Culex quinquefasciatus. The sequence goes on along the minus strand of NC_051863.1, from coordinate 11,417,593 downwards.
AATTTATATATTTATTCTTTTCTGAAGAATATTTTTTTCAAAGTTTTTTAGTTTGTATTAGTTTTTTTTTTCTTATATTTTAAATTTTTATAAAAATCTGGAGTTTTTTTTTGTAAAGGTCCAATAAACCTAATTTCCAGTTTTTAGCTTTTTGGGTGTTTTTGAAACCGCCTTGAGTAAGGGGTATTAAAACACCCAAAAAGCAAAGACCGAAAATTTGGTTTATTGGACCTTTTAAAAAAAACTCCAGAAATTTATCTTTATTGTATTTTTAAATTTTTTGTTTTATATTAGTTAGTCGTTATTTTTTTAATGGTTTTTTTGTTTCAAGCCCTTTTTCAATTTTGAACAAAAGTATCACAAAATTCTTATTCTAACATTAATGCTACTTACGAAAATTTGCAAAATAACTATCAATTTATGAAATATTTGTTATCCTAATGTTTTATGTTCTTCCGATCTGTGGTCCCAAAATTCAAAATTTGCTCAAAGTCCAAAAGTGATTTATTTTATTAAAATACAAAAAATAACGTTTGACAATGTATTTTAAATAGTTTACTATCAACTCTGCACGTTTTTCTATGAAAATTTAAATTTCCTCCCCTTTGAGTTCTCATGGAATTTGAACAAAAACTTTTAACAAACTTATTTTTGTTTTAAATATTTTCTTTTCGTTTTTTTTTTAATTTATATATTTATGCTGTTTTATATAAAAACGATACTAAATCCACCCTTAGGTGGTTGGCGCCTTCCTCACATTTAAAGGGTGCTATCCAAAATACAAAAAGTGCGTAAATAACACTTTAGTGCTTATAACTTCTGATAAGGTTGTCAGATCTTCAATGTTTTGGACGCGTTAGAAAGGTCTTTTGAACACCCATCCAACGATAGGTCGCATGATAGATCCGCACCACTTTTCCATCAAAATATCTGAGATCCGGCCTCCAAAAAGTGCATAAATAACTCTGAAGTGCTTATAACTTTTGATAGGGTTGTCAGGTCTTCAATGTTTTGGACGCGTTGGAAAGCTCTTTTGAATACCTATACAACGATAGGTCGCATGAGAGATCCGGACAATGTTTTCATCAACATATCTGAGATCCGGCCTCCAAAAAGCGTATAAATAACACTTAAGTGCTTATAACTTTTGATAGATTTGTTTGATCTTCAATGTGTTAGGCGAAAGGTCTTTTAAATACCTTTCTGAAATGTATAGCATGACGGGTATTCTTACAAAAACCACCCTTTTTACAATCTTCCTGACTTTTGTTAAAATCGTTTTTTTTAGCATAACTTTTGAAGTACTTTACTAAACTGCATAATTTTTAATAGCGACTTATGGGACCCCAAGACGGATCGAATGACGCCAAAACAGACAAAATCGATTCAGCCAATGTCGAGATAATTGAGTGACAATTTTTTGATCAACATCCCACCACACACACAGACATTTGCTCTGAATTTGATTCTGAGTCGATAGGTATACATGAAGGTGGGTCTAGGAGGTCTAATTGAGAAGTTCATTTTTCGAGTAATTTTATAGCCTTTCCTCAGTAACGTGAGGAAGGCGAAAATATTAAAATAAAACTTGTTTTAGTTTTTTATCTTTTTTAAAAGTTGCTTTTATTTTTATTTTTCTGTTTTTTTATTGGTTTTATAACTTTTTTTGAGTGTCTCAATTTTTATTATTTTTTAATATATCAATTTTTATAATATTTCAATAAAGCCAGATTTCAATTTGAAAAATAGTGTCCATGGCTGACTTTCTCTGTCGAAAAGTATTTCTTTTCAGAACAAGTTTTGAAAACTTGAACTTTTTACCACTCAAATGAGTGATTTCTAATATTTGTCCTATAACATAAAAAAAATCTTGATTTTGGGATTGACAATCATGCTTTGTGATTTTTCATATAAAACATATTTTTATTCTAAAATATAAAAAAAAAATATCCAAATGTACGTAAACAACCTAGTCACATAAACCATCTTGTTTTACTAGACTGATTATGCCAAACGTTCCTAATGGCTAGGACCAATTCTGCCAATTGGGGTTTCAACTCGTTTCAGTGTGTATTTCTAATTATATACAAAGTTAACACCTAAACTCCCAAGTTCGAGAAAAAGGATTTATTTTATAGAAACTTTACCTTTTCCTCGAGCTAGGAAGTTTAGGTGCTAATACAATCTCTTGACTTCAGGGATTCTATTTGAAAATGCGTGTGTCGTTTGCATTTTTGGAAATTTCCGTGTGTGTATTTTTCCTTAAAACTGCTGTACATAAAATTTGGTCTCATTTCATTATTGTCACATTCATTGCAACATTGCGTTTTGGATTTCTGATCATGTTTTGAGTTTTCCACTGTTGTGTCACAATTCCACTCCTCAGCTGTACAAAACATTTCTTGCGCCGGCTTTTGTGTTACATTTTTGTGAGTGTGTTTTTGTTTTGTTTTCTACGAATCTATTCCATCTCCGATTTCATGCGCACCTCTCACCCTATTTTTTACGTGTTTAATTTTATTTTCTTTTTACTTTCAACTCATCAACCACCACCACCAACACGATCACGCCCTCCCACCACCATATCCGAACTCTCATTGTAAAATAAAAACAATGCAACAACGCACAAACCTTCCATCACCCCCTCCACCAAAAAATCAACCCATCGAACACATCGCTATCTGCGCTGGGCCATCCACGAATGTGTCGAAAATCCAGCAAACGAATCAGTAATGCCATGCACGACATCACCTCGACGGCCGGATCGAACAACAACAGCAACAGCGTCAGCTACCGCCAATCGCTCGGTCCCGGAACGGTCCAGTCGTCGTACAACAGCACCAGCGGCGGCGGTGGAACTCCGCGCCGGTCCTGGTCCAGCTATGCGTTCAACAACAAAAACTTCCCCGACGGTAAGCTAAGCTACGAAAGCACCCAGAACCAGCCACCGCAGCAGACCTCCGGAGCGTCCGCGTCCTCCGCGCTGTACTCTGTATATAGTAGTAACGCTAGTGGTAGCATTAGTAGCGGCAAACAATCGGCAGCGAACGCCGGAAGTGTCGGAACCAGCGGGAAGCTGTCGTCGTCGTCGTTGGCCGCACGGAGCCGCTTTGAACGCTCGTCGCAAGATGTAATGGCGCGCGCTTCGCAGATTGTGATGTAAGATTTTTGTTTTGTTTTTAGTTTGTTTTATTTTGCTTTTAAGATTAATTCGCCCAACCCTATCAGCATCACGAGATCATTCGTCACCTCCACGTCATGATGTTTTATTATTGTTTTGTTTAGCGCTGTGTGTTTTTAGCTTATTGTGAGCCTTCTACTTAGAACAACTTCTCTTCTCTTACTTTCTCAGTTTGCAACGAGTGCACGTATTTGTACTAAATGTATATTTCCATTTATGTATACAGGTCTTTTCTATTCTAATTTGTTTCATTTTCTCCAGTACTAAAACTACTAAATTTTCGACGTTACTCATGCTGAAAATTGTTTCAAAGTATTTATTTATTTATTTAACAGAGATATTATTTTTTCGTTCGTCCACAAACGAACGAATGAACACAACACAGTCATTTGACTCTCACCAGTTTGACATTCTACCGAATTTCCACCTTGACTGCATTCAAATGATTGCCAGCACCGCACGAACAAGAACGAGAAGGGTTGAGAGAGAATCGGCTGCTTGAGTGTCGAGCCCGTTTTCGATCGTTTCAACTTTGTGTGCGTGTTCACTGACGGTCGCTTCGAAATTTTGTTCTTGGCGGGTGCGCAATCAAATGACGTTTTCAGATAGGAATGCTGTGCCTGACTGAAAGCACATTCAAATGACGATCAGTTTTAGTCACTGACCGATCTATTTTGAACCTTTTTTGTAAACAGCCAAACAGAATGATCATTTTGTACAGAATTATCTGCGTTGAAACTGACATTTTTTCATTTAGAATAAAAATGAAAAACATTTTAAGGTTTTTTTTACTTTATGAGGCTTTGAATTTGCATTGTTACAGTTTGTAATGTTATACAAATTTGTAGTGCAGACAATAAACATAAAAATGCTTTTAGCCATCACGAGTTATCGTGATTTTCGTAGAAATGTTTTGAATTTAAAATTGCATTTCCTGCATTTATTGTGATTTTTAGTATAATTGAAACTAGTTTAACAATATTTTGATTTGTAAAATATTGTAAAAAATCGATGTACATTAAAAAAAGTTTTTTTGGGCAAAAAAAGTTGACTGATTCTTTTTTTTATTTCTTGGATGTTTTGATTTAAAAACATTATATGAATTTAATTTTTATTTTCAAATTGTTTGGATTTTAGAAATTGCTCAATTTTTTAGTTTTATGTTTTTTTTTTTACTTTTGAAAATTTAATTTTTTTATAATTTTCAGAAATTTTGAAATTTACCGGGGTCAAGGGGGGGGGGGAGCAAAAACAAAAAAATAAATAAAAAATTAAATAACAATAATAATCATCTCAACATTTGAAGCAAAATGTGTTTAAAAAAAGGCATTTTACACTAGTTCAGATGTTTTGCAATCACTAGTTTTCAAAAAATGTAAGATTTGACGAAAACAAAAATTTTAGCTAAAGAGCAATTCCAGCTCAAATCAGGAATTTTTCTGGTACTTTTGTACCCGACCCTCTCCGATTTCAATGAAACTTTGTAGACATGTTATCCTTGGCCTATATAAACAATTTTTGTGTATATGGAGCCAATAGTACTCGAAAATAACATTTGAGAAGGGCGTAAGGTATTTAAATATTTTTGTATTTTAAATTTAAAAATTACTGTATCTCGAAGCCGTTGCGTCGTATCAAAAAGTGGTCAAAGACAAACTTGTAGGAAATTGGACGGACTTTCTAAAAAAAATACACTGAAACAAAAATACACGCCACTTATATGAGATTTTTTGGTTTTTAAGTCTAAAACTTAAATTTAAAGGGTATCACGATTTTTTTTCGTTCAAAATTTTTGAGGTAATAGCCTGTCAAAGACAAACTTATGGGAAATTGGAGGAGCTTTCCGGTAAAAATATTTACGAGACTGAAAAACCAAGTCTGTCATATAGAAATTGCCAAAAACCACAAAAAAACCCGTTTTTTCAACATTTTTATTTTTAAAACCGCTGTATCTTCCCACGGATTGGACATAGGATAATGGTCAATATGAAGACTTTTATGTAAAATAGTCTGGAAAATCGATTCCCACTACTGGTTTTTAAAAATTTTGACGTTTAGACCACTTTTCAAAAAAACAGTTTTAGTAAATGATTTTTGTATTTTTTTAGGGGAGACATACCATCCTGCATTTTTCGTCAGTCTTTTGGTAACATTTTAGGCTATTTCCTCAAAAATTTTGAACGAAAAAAAATCGTGACATCACCTTTAAATTTAAGTTTTAGACTTAAAAACCAAAAAATCTCATAGATGTGGCGTGTATTTTTGTTTCAGTGTATTTTTTTTTTCAGAAAGCCCGTCCAATTTCCTACAAATTTGTTTTTGACTACTTTTTGGTACGATGCAACGGCTTCGAGATACAGTAATTTTTAAATTACAAAATACAAAAATATTTAAATACCTCAAGCCCTCCTCAAATGTTATTTTCAAGTACTATTGGCTTCATATACACAAAAATGGCTTATATAGGCCTAGGATAACATGTCTACAAAAATTCATTGAAATCGCAGAGGGTCGGGTACAAAAGTACCAGAAAAATTCCTGATTTGAGCTGGAATAGCTCGAAAGAAAAACTTTTTGCGATACTAAACATCGAAAGTTTTCAAAAGATTTTAAAATTAACCCAAACATGCTAAAAACGCTGGGGAATGCATTTTTAATTGATTTCAGCTGATTTCACTTAGATTTCTATTGAAATTTTGGAGTTTTTTGAATTTTTTTTGCCTCCTGATTTTTCGGAACAATTTTGAAAGGGTGAGAAGGGGGAGGGGGTGACAAAACTTGAAATAAAAATTTGACTAGCCTTAATATCACTAGCATGTCTAGATCCTCGAGGAAGGAGGGCATCCATATGAGCGTTTGAAAAATTTCATCGTTTATGGACATCCCCTGACCAATTTTAGAAAAAAATTGCTTCACCCTGTGCACGCTAGTGCTTAATAGTGCGAATTAAAAAATATCAGTTTCTTAAAATTTTCGGATCCGTTTCTTAGTGTTTTTTTTTTTAATTATTGAAACTTGTGACATTTCATCATCAGGGGTGAAATTGAGTCACAAAAAATGCAGGATGTGACATCCTGATGAAGGTTATTGCAATTTTTTAAAATAAATCTATTTAAAAGTTTCAAAACATTAAAACGAACTTCAAAAACTAAATTCAAATATTTCACAAATTTCAACATTTTAAAATTTTCAATAATTTAAAAAATGAGGTACATAAAAAACTCTTTTTCTTTCAAAAAATTAAGAATCTCAAAAATTAAAAAAAATCAAGCAGGATTTTTAAAATAAAAAAAAAACCAAGAAATGGAAAAAAAATTAAAAAAAGCTATAAGGCCGTTGCAAAAAATCTCAACATTTGAATGAAAAAAGGGATTTAAAGTGCATTTTTCACCTGCCCAGTTGTTTTGCAATCATTAGTTTTCAAAATATCCAAGCATTGAAGAGATTTTTTTTCGCCGAAAAAAAACCTTTTTGCGGTGCTGTACATTGGAATTCACAAAAATTGAACATATTTTTTATCGATCCCAGACATGCTAAATATGATCTTAAACGCAGGAAAATGCATTTCTAACTGTTTTCAGTTGGTTAGACTTCTATATCCTTTGAAATTTTGAAGTTTTTTGAAAAAAAATTTTTTTGCTCCCTGTTTTTTCGAACCGATTTTGAAGGGGATTTGCGACAAAAACCTTAAAAAATATTTGCAACGGCCTAATTTTAAAATACATTTTTTTTAAATTCCACATTTAAGAAAAAAAACTCACTAAGGTCAATTCAAATTGAAAAAAATATCCATTAAAAGGTTTTGTGTTGACTTTAATCACAGATGCGTAAGAACAACTCTTACCCCGGTATTAAAAAGTTCTAGATGACTTTATCCTTTTCGATAACCCAATTGTACCCAATATTAAATACATAGAAGCAATAATTAATTCATTAGCACCAAAGGCTATACTAACAGCAAACATTCATGGAAAATAACGCCACTATCGTTTGATATCGCAATGAAGTTGGTTGCAATTTTGGTGTTCTGTACAGGGATCTATCTGGCTGTTTCTGTGGAATTTAACCATATTATCGAGTTGACATTGAGTAGATCACAAATCACGGATGTGGCATTTGTCGGCATTGATCATAATATTCTGGATGCTATTCTGCGTTCTCAGGGCAAACTAGTGCACGTTTGGCTGATCAATGCACGCCAAGCTACAACTAAGAGAAGCTGTTCTTTGTTTTTAATTCAACTACCGAAATCAAAAACTGAGGTAGGTGCAATTGGCACTTTTATTGTACGGCTCACAGCATTTGTTTGAATTTCAGATCTCTGAAGTAGCATGTTTCAATCATGCGGGATACTTTGTATTGATTTTATTTCAATCGGAAAATGTCCACAAAGTTATTTCCGAAACTTCCCAGTCTCTGCGAGAACTTGGAATTATCAACGCTGTTTACGTAATTCATGGGAAATCCAGCACAAATGTTCAGCTTGTTTCGTACGATTGGGCTCGTAAAGAACACATCAATTTCTCAGCTAAACAAGCGGTGGATAATCTATTCGCCAGAAAACATGGCGTCTTTCGTGGATACCGATATCGAGTACTCTTGAAAATTTTAGTTCCTTATTTCTATGTAGAACACGATCAGCTCAAAGGCTTTGACGTGCAGTTGCTGGACACCATCAGTCAGGCACATTTGGCGACCGCAGAGTACACCGATCGAAGGGATGGTGAAGAAAACATTACATTAGCTTTTGGAGACTCTGATCGACGAGCAACATTTGACTTGAGTTTGTTCAGATCACGTCACAACAAAAGCAGTAATTTGGACTGGACGTATCTCCCAGAATGGGATGAGCTGTGTATTTCAGTTCCAAAACGCCATCATCGGTTGGGTCTACTCCAGCTGACTAAACCATTCAAATTTGAGCTTTGGATTGTGGTTGTTGCACTTATGGTTCTTAAATTCCTGTTGAACGGGGTCAAGTTGAGGTTGATAATTCTGGCTTTCGTTATCTTGGAGTTCAACCTCACGGAAGGATACCTCGCCAAGGTGATTCAATTTCTATCCGATTTGAAATATTATGAAGACCCAAAAACCATTGAGCAATTGATTGAACGAAACGAAGTGTTTGCCGTTTTTCCTCAAGAGCGAGTTATACTAGAAGAATTCAAAGGAATTGTTATGCATACCATCGAAAACAAAAAAGAAACGTTAATCGGTGAATACGCAACAATTCACTACTGCAAAACTGCGGAGGTTTTCGAACGCAGCGAGTACAACTTTAACCCCCGAACCAACGACAAACTGGTCATCATCCTCGAGAAACGGCTCAGATCATACGCGAGCTGCTACGGATTTGCGAAGAATCACCCGATTCGGACTCTTTTCGAGCACTACATGAGGCTGGTTTTCGAGTCCGGGATATGGCGCAAGATCTACGGTCATTACACCACCATGGGAGGACACTTTAGTACTTTGCTGAGACCAAACGAGTATCCGATTGGGTTTGAAGATTTGGTGTCGCTTTGGATCCTGCTTGGGTTGGGATTGGGGAGCGGGTTTGCTAGTTTTCTGGCAGAAATTTGCAGAAAACGTTAAGCAACAAAGAGTTGCTTAAGTGTTGTTCAAATTATGACAACTGTCACTAAAATTTGGTTTATCAATTTGCTATCAACCAGCGATGAATGATTCTTCATGACAAAAGTTTCACTGAACACCCATTGAGGGAGAGTAAAAAATCGAATCCGATCGACACTCTCTTCTCTTCATTGCGAGAGTTTTAAGATTTCTGGGGGAAATTCCGATATCACTAATACATTTACTTGAATATACGGCAGCTACGAATGCAAACACCATTTACAGCTTTTGAAAGGCCAATCAAATTTTTAATAAATTCACCCAGCAAAGAGTTAAAAGAAAACTTTCATAACTCTTTCGTAACGTGAAGACTTCCATCATTGTCATGATTTTTCGTTCAAAGATATAAATATTGCGTCACTTTTAATAGTGCCCTACACATGCTGATTCCTATTGGTAACGATTATCCCATTCCTTGTAAAGTTATGGAAATCGTCATTAATCAATGATTGCCAACTAGGACGTCAATGACTGTGCCACAAAATTATATAAATTTTGAAGCAAATTTTTTTTAAATAAAAAATTCCTTCAGTGGCTTCAAGATGGCAACAACCGGCACATGCTGATTCATTTTGGTGCTGAAATTCGTTAAATTGAATTTAATACAACATATTTTATAGTGATGATCGAATTTCTTCGAAAATGATCAACGGCTTCACCTTAACTAGGTCCGATTTTAACGAAATCTGTGTTGACAGTTACTTAAAAATGAGTTATTTAAAATGAGGGAATAAATCTTAAAATAAAGCCATGTTCTTTTTTTTCAAGTATCGACTAAGCACTTATTTTTCTTGGGAGCGATTGAAATTCATTTCTCTGTAATATCGTACGATTACAGCTAAAAAAAGATTATTCAAATTACAGTCATGCCTCGGTTTTGCACCGCATATGGGGGATGCAAAACCGAGGCGTGCATAACCGAGGCACAGAGCTTATGGGATTTTGGCTATATGGGATACATTGGCTATAGTCGTATGAAAAACCATGCAAACATCAAAAAATTATAGTTTTTTGAAATCAGGATGATGTCAGCTATCCATTAAAATTATAATTTCATGAAAATTTTCACAAAAAAACGTATTTTTCCTGTTTTTTGAAAATGCATTTTTATTCTCTAAAGAAACCAGAAATATATGGTTATTGCAATATGGGTATCAAATGATCTTTTTTTTCGAATTTTTAATAATTTTTTTTAAACACTCAAATTTTCACAAAACTACGTATTTTTGAAAAAAATAATACTCAAAATTTCAGTTTTTACAATATGGGTATCAAACGATCAGGATTTTTTCATACATTTTGAATGTAAAAACAACATTTTTGAAAATACTCAAAACATTCACAAAACTACGTATTTTTGAAAAATACTCAAAATTTCTGTTTTTACAATATGGGTATCAAACGATCGGTATTTTTTCATACATTTTGAAACTTATTAAATAATTAAAATACTAAAAATTTTCACAAAACTATGTATTTTCGTAACAATATTCCAAATTTCCGTTTTTACAATGTGGGTATCAAACGATCGGTATTTTTTCATATATTTCGAATGTAATAACAACATTTTTTGAAAATACTCAAAATTTTCACAAAACTACGTATTTTCCAAAAAAAATCAAAATTTCAGTTTTTACAATATGGGTATCAAACGATCGCGATTTTTTCATACATTTCGAAAGTTATTAAAAAATGAAAGTACTCAACAATTTCACAAAACTACGTATTTTCAAAAAAAATAATTAAAATTTCAGTTTTAAAAATGTTTTGATACCCACATCGGGATTTTTTCATACAATTGTAAGCAGTTTTGTGAAAATTTTGAGTATTTTCAAAAAAAATTGTTTTTACATTCAAAATGTATGGAAAAATGCCGATCGTTTGATACCCATATTGTAAAAACTGAAATTTTGAATATTTTTTCGAAAATACGTAGTTTTGAGAAAATTTTGAGTATTTCTAGAAAATGTTGTTATTACATTCGAAATGTATGAAAAAATCCCGATCGTTTGATACCCACATTGTAAAAACTGAAATTTTGTGTATTTTTTTTTAAATCGTAGTTTTGTGAAAATTTAGAGTATTTTCGTGTTTTTAATAACTTTCGAAATGTATGAAAAAATCCCGATCGTTTGATACCCATATTGTAAATACCGAAATTTTGAGTATTTTTTCGAAAATACGTAGTTTTGTGAACATTTTGAATATTTTCAAACAATGTTGTTATTACATTTGAAATGTATGAAAAAAATCCTGATCGTCTGTTACCCATATTGTAAAAACTGAAATTTTGAGTTTTTTTTCGAAAATACGTAGTTTTGTGAAAAGTGTTATAAAAAAAATGATTTTACATTCGAAATGTGTGAAAAAATTCCAATTATTTGATATCCATATTGCAATAACAATAATTTTGAGTATTTTTTGAGAAACTTTAAATTTTCAAAATACATGAAATTATAATTTTAATCGATTGCTGACATCATCACGAATCCAAAACACTATAATTTTGTGATGTTTGTATGATTTTTCAACGAATCAAAACAGGGGCAGTGCAAAACCGAGGCTTGCAAAACCGAGGCATGTCTGCAAATTAAAATTTGAATATTTTAAGAAAGTGTTAGGAAACATGTTTCTGTTAAAGTTTGGTAAAATAAGTTGTTTAAACATTGGAATCTCTCCTACCTTTGTTTCGCAATTTGTTGGTTGATTCATCCCGAGCAGACGGAAATAACCTTGAAATAACATTTTTTGATATTTGAAAATACTAGGCCAATATCATTTGATGTTATTTATAACAAGATTTGTTATTCGTCGCTATGATTTTTTTTTGTTATTTGATTCTTATAATAATAACAGAATAATAACATTTGTAGTTATTCTTCGAACAAATCTTTGTTATTATTTTTGTTATTTTAACAATCAATCCGATCATCCCAGTAACAGTTGGAGGTCTTTTTTCATAACAAAAAATGTTATTCCAAAGTTGGTTTGGCTTTCAACCAATATCAGAAATTTTGTTATGATAACATAAACTGTTATTAAATCCTTATGCAAAAATTGATTTTTGAAGAAGATTCCATAACACTTTCTTTTATTTTAACAGTATTTGTTAATGAAATGGCGTGAATTTTGTTATTACAGTCTGCTGGAATAAAAACAACTGGCTTTAGAAAAATCATAATCAAAATGATTAGTTGATTTCTGGAGTTTTTTTTTTTTTTTTGAAAATGTCCAATAAACCAAGCTTTCCAGTTTTTGCTTTTTGGATGTTTTGGAAACCGCCTTGAGTCAGGGGTAATAAAAAACACAAAAAAGCAAAAACTGAAAATTTGGTTTATTAGACATTTAAAAAAAATTCCAGATTTAAACAAATTAAAAATCCAGAAAGCTTTGCTTGCGCATTTTTGGAGGTTTCCGTATACTTAGAATTAGGCAATTCTTTAGAAAAAATAAATATATTTGGCCTATTTTACAAATAGGATAGAAGATTTCTGAACTGTTCAGTTTTATCTAGCCAATGGTTCGTTCAACATAAAAAATAATAATCCAAACGCGTTCTATCAGTAATTCCTCTTTATTGAAAATAATTTTTCGTTGGAAAGCGTGATCAGAAATTAAGCTAGTCAATTTCTTAAACTCGCCATCTAACCCCCTCTCCCTTTTTCTTCTTCGCAAAGGAAAAACAAATCGTTCCGCCCGCGGGAGCGACCGAAGAAGGGCCTCAAGAACCTGCAGTCGGTGAAGACCCTTTCGGCGGGGCAGAATCTCAGCAACAACCAGACGGCGATCAAGACGCGCAAGCAGCCACTGACCGTGACGGCCCAGTTCCAGATCTCGCTGATTGCGCTGATGGAGACGCTCAACCAGGTGACTTGTTGAATTATTTTATCGTAGATTTTGCTAATTTGATGTTTTTTGATTTTACTTTATTTTAGGCGAATCCATTCTTCATCCGATGTATCAAGTCCAATCCGAACAAGATTCCGAACCAGTTCGACGATGCCACCGTTACTCGACAGGTAAGAAGCAGCTGTGAGCGAAGACCATACCTTTTGTGAGGAGCTGATAAAGGTCCATCTTTTTTATTTGGGCAAATCCTATAGGAATTTAGAATGCAGCTTTGCAAGAATTGCATTTTTTAAGACCATTGTTTCATAGAAAGAAGGAACAGGACATCTGGCGAAACTTTCAGATCTTTGATTACTCAATATGGCTTTTTCAGCTTTCTTCGATGATTCATGTTAAAATTCACTTTTTAAACTCCCCTTAAAACAAAGCGGGTGTGACGTAATCCCCACCAAATCATGTTTCGTGGGAAATCTCCTAATCTTGGCAAAACGTGCGCAAACAAACCCGAGCCGATCGTAAAAATCCTTTTCAGCTGTACTCGTTCATGATGCGCGTAAAATAACAACTCTCTCTCCTCTGAGCTGAGCTTGTACTCAAGTGCACATTATGCTAAACAGACATTGACCGGGATTATGAGCGATAACGGAAAGAGTTGAGCCACGAACTTCAGTGGCTGGCTTTGACTCAGCTGGTGACGGTAGAGGGTACTGCAATTACCACCCTCACCACCGGTACTGGTTTTCGTTTACCTGAACCTCGTCTGGTGTAAAGTGAACAGAAGAAAGAATTTCTATTCTCTCTCTTCCTTTGCACTGAAACCGTGATCCAAACTGTTCAAATTTCAAACGGCTCAAGCTTTACTTGCCAAAAGACATGTCATAAACAACCCGGACCCATTTCGTTTCCCTTCGGGAAACCTGCCCAACATTGTTCGACCATTGCCTGGGAAGATTCCATTTCTCTGGCTCAGTCGCATTCTCACCTCGGCGAGGTTCAGATCGAGGAAGAAACCTCTTCCAAAAAATAAAATAAAATAAAAATCAGTGACATAGACAATAAACCGGACTAATGCAGTGATGTGGCCAACGGCAGTTCGCGTGCTGGTCGTCACCCCGAGTGTAACGTGCAATGAAACCCCTGTTGTGTTGTGTAACGAAGGCACCCTCAACCCGATTGGCGAGGTCGAACATGAGTGGTGGGCCCTTGGCTGTTAGAGTGGCACTAGTGTTGATACTGTTTGCGGTGCATACCGTGGCGATTGGACTACTTATGCTGACCGGACTGGTGCTGCGGCTCAAGATGACCATCACGGTCGGGGTGGTACGTACCTTCTGGAATTTTGGAATGATATTCAAGTTATTACGACTCAACATTTGATATGTAATTCAAAAGTTAATTATAGAATAGTGTTTTTTTTTTGTTGAAAAGGGAATTAAAAGAACTTTCCACTGAGTCTAAAACCGGATCAACCTTAACTTTATGAAAACTATGTCCAGATTCATCATCCGACCGATTGTTGGATACACTCCACCCCCGGTGGTTGGTCACTTTTTCGTTTGACACTTTTAGTTTAAATCCCGTTGGTTGGTCAGAATCAAACTAAAAAGTGTCACTATTTACAAGGCGCTCACGCACACTATCAAAACAAACGTTTGGTAGTATGTGAACTCCGTGTAAAAGTGCTGTCAAACTAAAAAATGACTGACAACAGTTGGTGTCAAACCATCGGGGTTTGAGTGTAGCTAGACAAATGACCTTTTCAACGAGCCTAAAAGCTCGAGGACCTAACAATCTTGTCCCAATTTATGGTATATTTTTAGGCCTAATCCTAACTCTTCAAATACGAAGATCGACTATGTTGGTATGGAAGTAAATGCTTACTTGGTTTCCAAAGTGTAAATAATTCAGATCAAAAAGCTTTCCGAATCATTTTTGTGAATTATTTTTGATCAGGAAGGCAGAAACAAATATCTAGCCTTGTATTTAAGAAGTTCGTAAGAACTTGTAAGTGCCTTTTTATCTTGTCTGAAGCAAAATAATTTATAAACAGATTCTCCACGAAATCGCACGTTCCATAAAAAAAAGTGGAAAATTGTTCACCCCTCTTCCCACCCCCTTTGAAAATTATTTGCCAGATTTACACAACACACTACTAATACGGAGCGTTTGGAACGGTATGTCCACGCATCCTTCCTCCCCTGTTGATTATGCGAAATGCGATCCGTTCACAGAATCTGTCTCTGCGGTTAATGCAACGCAGTAGGCTTTAACGCTGTTTATGTTGTTTTATGTTTTTCATTTTTAGTATTTTAATTTGCACTCCTAGGTTCGATCAGTAACTTGCAACAGAGATTACATAAGACCTGGGGGTCGTTAAAGAGGATGGTTTTATTTTTTTTAATTTGCATTGATCTTGTTTAGTTTATGTTCATTTTTGGTAGCATTTGGCTTATTCCATCACCTCCTAACATTACATTTTGCTTATCTAATTCATGTTTCATGTTTTTACAGTCACTTTTTTAATTTTTTTTTCATGTTTTTCACATTTTCTGCTATAAAATGGCACCATTATCATTTAATTTATAAAAAAAATGGGTAGAGGCATAGTCTGGGACACTAGAAAAATTACTGCATACTTCTTTTTACTTAAAATATAGTAAATGTAAGTAAAAAAACACAACCAAAGTAGACCCATAAGGGTTATTTTTACAGCGTAAAAATATTTTACAAAGTTGTAGTGCAGACAATTACAAAACTGTTGATGTTTAGTTTATGTTTATGGATTTTTCTTTTAACCAAGGTATTAAACTATGACAAACAAACACGCACTTTTTGACAATTTAGCAGTTTGCCTGCAACGGGTAAACAGACACCAATGCTATGCTATGCCATGTTTAGCAGTTTGCCTGTATTTGTTGGCAGAAACGCCAGCCTACATACATTTTGCTTGGTTCAAGTGTTTGGAAAACTGTTAATCACGCAAAAGTGCGAGTTTGCTTGTTTGTCATAGTCTTATACCTCCTTAAGATACATACAATCGGTTGGAACAGCGGAAACAATGACTTTTTTTTTTAATTTTAATTTGTGCTGAACATTTGCAAAATAAAATTGCAGCAAAAAGTATTTCATATTTATTTTCACTACATATTAATTATATTTCTATGATGCACAAAAATACGAGAAATACATTGTTGGTTTCCGGTCAAAATGCATGCGATTTCAGACTATATCCTGATTAATGATGATATACTTTAAATGCCCAATCATCACTCTTATAAGACCGATTCTTAGCGAAGCTACACCAAAATGTCACATTTTTCAATTTTCAATGTGATTTTTAATATGATAAAAATCCTTTTTATTATGATGCAATAATTGCAATGTGCTTTAAATGCGTTTTCTTATCTTAAAAGCCAAGAATATTGAACAAATGTGGTCTGCAAGCCATTGAACGGGAGAGGAGTTTTTTCATAAATCTGCTCCTTTCGTTGTCCCGTCACGAAAAGAAATGGCTGGCAAAAACTCAAATTTCAACCAATTCTTTCAGTTCAAGGAGCAAAAGATTCGTTTTTTAATTTGTGATAATGTGTAGAAGAGCAAATGTTTTTAAAAATCAAACTGGCAAAACTGTAGCGATTTTTGTAGTGTTCCTTTTAAAAGTCCAGTTTTACGATGTTGTCCCGCCACGCTACATTTTTATTTCAGGAGAAGCACAGGTACTATATGTTTAATTCTGCATGATATTTCTTTTTAGGAAAATCAATTATCTTTCCAAATATGTTATAACATTGGGGGGTTTCTTCTTTTATTTGGCCACTACAGCCAAAACGCTGAAAAAAATTTTGAATTTTTTTGAAAAGGATCCGAAGAATCGGTCATAAGCATTTTTATTGTATGTTGTAGGCAAGGTTGAAAAAAAATCTCTTCGAGCGAATAATGATTGCCTGAAGAAAGGCCCTCTGAGTATGCTTTGATCTCGTTTTTCCTGACTGCCACTTGATCGTTGGGTGTGGCAGAGACGAATAAAAATTAGAATGATTGGGTTTAGTCATCAACTTGCTGCGATCAAGATCCAATCTTGCCCCTTTACTGCCAGCAGTCATGGGTTGTTACAATCATCGACAGCACTCTTGACGAATGACAGCTAGTCGTGGCAATTTGAGAATAAAGATTATTCTCAGCAGTCTTATTCGTGGGGTGTAACAGGCAGCGATTAATCGCAAAATTAATCATAGTCGCCAGATTTTCAACACTGGTTGTAGGAGTCAGAATCGTAACTTTAAAATAATAAAGTCATCATAAAAGTAAAGATACATTTTTTATCGCATAAAACAGACTTCAATATCAAATGATCGACTACTTCTCATCAAGAACTTTATTTTGAAGATTATAAAAAAATATATATTTTTTGTCACGATAAAAATGACTGCTTTGGATATTTTCGAAGCTATTTTTTCTAAAGAAAAAGCAGGTCACGCACACGAAATATACCTTGAAAATGCATCACGCAACTTTCCTAAAAATTTCCGGGTTTGGCACTTGATTGGTCATTGAAGTCTCCACGCTTCTTCGGTTGTTTCCAAGCTGAGCCGTGAAATTTTCCGATCTTTTCGAAAAAAATATTTTCAAAATTTTTAAACAAGATTTTAAAAGGGCGTAACATTGAATGTTTGGCCCTTTTGAAATGTTAGTCTTGGTTTAAAAATTTCACGAATAGTTCATATTTCAACATTGTAAATCGGACCATCGGTTGCTGAGATATCGACATTAGAAAATGGTGTGTTGTTTGGGTGGGACTTAGAAAACATCAATTTTCCTGTTTTTAAACCTTTGCATGGTAATATCTCAGCAACTAAGGGTCGTATCAACAAAGTTCAAAAATGCAAAATATAGAGAATTTAGTGATTTTTGAATTTTCATACATCATTTTTGTATGGCCAGCTGCCAAATTTGTATGGAAAATTATATGGACAAACTAATGATGCAAAATGGCTTCTTTTGGCATACTGAAGGCACCAAAAAAGTTTCAGCCGAATTAAAAAAAAAAACACCAAAAATTAAAATTGAAGAAAAAGGCCGATTTCGTAGAGAATTGCTCTTTTCTGGGAAGTAATTTGACTCATATTTCACAATTTAATGTGAATAGGCTAGTGCTAACCAACCTAAAAGGACATATGCTAACTGGTGCTAATGGAAATATAATTTTGTAGGTTAAAAGTTATTGAGTATTCTGCAATAGCCAAAAAGGCTTGCAATTATAAAAATGTTTGGAATCCATTAGCACGAGACAACGCACTTTTTTCTTCTTCTCAGAATTTGGACGTTCGGTAATTTGATCTTGATCTCTTTTGAGAAAAAAAGTGACGGCCGACAGGATTACCCCGACTACGGCCCAAGATTAGGCGACTTTTCGCTAATGTTTGTTCTCCAGAACCACAAAAAAAGCTGGAGAAAAAAGAGATCTTAATTTAACAGGTTAAAATGCACATTCCAACTCGTAGACGCCATTAGCACCAGCCATCCCGGTCTGAAACATGACACACGGATAGAAATGTTTGTTAGTCAGTTGTTTTTTGTGTTTGCTGTTTTCGTTTCGTGTTATCTCTTTATCAGCCCTGTCCCTTCCTGCAAGCCACTGCAGACGACTCTTCTTCCTTTTATGATCCCTCCCTTCTGCCAGGGAAGGCAATGAGAAAGACCGGAAGAATTCCGTCTGGGCGGCTCGGTGTAGATTGGAAGGTCGTAAAATTGGCGAAAAGGCAGGGCATTTATGGGGAAATGGCAATAAAGCAGACTTGGGCTAATGGAAGGTGCTTCCTTCCTTTGGTTGCCCAGGGAGGCGCACGCAAATTCCTGGAATTTCGACTGGAATCCTTCGGGAAGTAATTTCCGAAAGCGTGGGAATTGTCCTTAAATAAATTGCGACATGTTGCGAATGCTATAATGCGAATCTTCTCTCTCTCTTCCTTTGCCAGCTTCGCTACACGGGCATGCTGGAGACGGTGCGGATTCGTCGGGCCGGTTACAACGTCCGGCTTACGTACGAGGAGTTCATCCAGCTGTACCGGATTCTGCTGCCGAAGGGACTGGTCAGCTCGCAGAAGGACGTGCGCGACTTTATGAGCACGATGGACCTGGACAAGCAGCACTACCAGCTGGGCCTGACGAAGATCTACATGCGCGAGTCGCAGAAGATGCGGCTGGACATTCGGTTGCACACGAAGATCATCGACAGCATCATCACGATCCAGCGGTGGTTTCGGTCGATCTTGCAGCGCAAAAAGTACTGCCAGTACCGGAGTGCGGCCTGCACGATCCAATCGTACTGGCGGCTGTACGTGAAGGAAAAGCAGGAGAAGTTTATCCGCAAGATCCGGACGGAGGCGGCCACCATTGTGCAGGCCGCGTGGCGTGGCTATACCGTGCGGAAGTGGTACGGTAAGCTCAAGTCGGGCGTGCAGATCATCCAGGCGAGGATCCGCGGCAACCAGGCACGCGAGCGGTTCAAAGTTAATCTGAGCAAGGTAAGTTCTGTGGTTTTTGGAAGCAGGAAGTTTATCCCAATGACCAAAAAGGGGTTTTTCGTCCATGCAAATCTTCTAAGAGTTTTGACAGTTGTCCAGGAAAACTGCCAACATACAGTCCAGATTCCGATTATCCGAAGCCTCGATTATCCGAAGTTCGATTATCCGAAGGTTTGTATGGGACTTTGAATAATCGAATCACGAACATTTTTTTCTTTTTTTTTTTTCTTTTTCTTGTTTTAAACATCAAATTTGAGTTCTGCGACCCCATTTTAGTCAAATTTGAATAGTTGATTGCTTATTAAATAATAAAATGCATTTTTTCAATATTTCGTCATCGTCATATTGGCCGCCATCTTGGATTAAAAAAAACGGAAATCACTTTAGCGTAGTTTAGGGTCATACTTAAGCTTGACAATCAAAAAAAAAATTTCGTGATTCGATTACCCGAAGTCAAATTTTCCGAGGCCTTCGGATAATCCTGTCTGGACTGTATTTATTCAAAAATCTGTATTAACGGATTTTTCTGATCGCTTCGGTGTTTTCGGCAATGTAGAAAAGACAAAAAAAGAATTAATCAGAAAAAAGATCCACTAAAAAAAGTTCTAAAAATCAAAGCTTTTCAAATTCTCAAAACTCTCAAAATTCTTAAAATTCTTATAATACTTAAAATTCTTAAAATTCTTAAAATTCTTAAAATTCTTAAAATTCTTAAAATTCTTAAAATTCTTAAAATTCTTAAAATTCTTAAAATTCTTAAAATTTTTAAAATTCTTAAAATTCTTAAAATTCTTAAAATTCTTAAAATTCTTAAAATTCTTAAAATTTTTAAAATTCTTAAAATTCTTAAAATTCTTAAAATTCTTAAAAAATTTAAAATTCTTAACATTCTTAACATTCTTAAAATTCTTAAAATTCTTGAAATTCCTAAAATTCTTAAAATTCTAAAAATTCTTGAAATTCCTAAAATTCTTAAAATTCTTAAAATTCTTAAAACTCTTAAAATTCTTAAAATTCTTAAAATTCTTAAAATTCTTAAAATTCTTAAAATTCTTAAAATTCTTAAAATTCTTAAAAATTTTGAAATGCTTGAAATTCTTGAAATTCTTGAAATTCTTGAAATTCTTGAAATTCTTGAAATTCTTGAAATTCTTGAAATTCTTGAAATTCTTGAAATTCTTGAAATTCTTGAAATTCTTGAAATTCTTGAAATTCTTGAAATTCTTGAAATTCTTGAAATTGCAAAATTCTTGAAATTCTTGAAATTCGTAAAATTCTTGAAATTCTTAAATTTCTTAAAATTCTTAAAATTCTTAAAATTCTTAAAATTCTTAAAATTCTTAAAATTCTTAAAATTCTTAAAATTTTAAAATTCTTAAAATTCTTAAAATTCTTAAAATTCTTAAAATTCTTAAAATTCTTAAAATTCTTAAAATTCTTAAAATTCTTAAAATTCTTAAAATTCTTAAAATTTTTAAAATTCTTAAAATTCTTAAAATTCTTAAAATTCTTAAAATTCTTAAAAAATTTAAAATTCTTAACATTCTTAACATTCTTAAAATTCTTAAAATTCTTGAAATTCCTAAAATTCTTAAAATTCTTAAAATTCTTGAAATTCCAAAAATTCTTAAAATTCTTAAAATTCTTAAAATTCTTAAAATTCTTAAAATTCTTAAAATTCTTAAAATTCTTAAAATTCTTAAAATTCTTAAAATTCTTAAAATTCTTAAAATTCTTAAAATTCTTAAAATTCTTAAAATTCTTAAAATTCTTAAAATTCTTAAAATTCTTAAAATTCTTAAAAATTTTGAAATGCTTGAAATTCTTGAAATTCTTGAAATTCTTGAAATTCTTGAAATTCTTGAAATTCTTGAAATTCTTGAAATTCTTGAAATTCTTGAAATTCTTGAAATTCTTGAAATTCTTGAAATTCTTGAAATTCTTGAAATTCTTGAAATTCTTGAAATTCTTGAAATTCGCAAAATTCTTGAAATTCTTGAAATTCGTAAAATTCTTGAAATTCTTAAATTTCTTAAAATTCTTAAAATTCTTAAAATTCTTAAAATTCTTAAAATTCTTAAAATTCTTAAAATTCTTAAAATTCTTAAAATTCTTAAAATTCTTAAAATTCTTAAAATTCTTAAAATTCTTAAAATTCTTAAAATTCTTAAAATTCTTAAAATTCTTAAAATTTTAAAATTCTTAAAATTTTTAAAATTCTTAAAATTCTTAAAATTTTAAAATTCTTAAAATTCTTAAAATTCTTAAAATTTTTAAAATTCTTAAAATTCTTAAAATTCTTAAAATTCTTAAAAAATTTAAAATTCTTAACATTCTTAAAATTCTTAAAATTCTTGAAATTCCTAAAATTCTTAAAATTCTAAAAATTCTTGAAATTCCTAAAATTCTTAAAATTCTTAAAATTCTTAAAACTCTTAAAATTCTTAAAATTCTTAAAATTCTTAAAATTCTTAAAATTCTTAAAATTCTTAAAATTCTTAAAAATTTTGAAATGCTTGAAATTCTTGAAATTCTTGAAATTCTTGAAATTCTTGAAATTCTTGAAATTCTTGAAATTCTTGAAATTCTTGAAATTCTTGAAATTCTTGAAATTCTTGAAATTCTTGAAATTCTTGAAATTCTTGAAATTCTTGAAATTCTTGAAATTCTTGAAATTCTTGAAATTCTTGAAATTCTTGAAATTCTTCAAATTCTTGAAATTCTTGAAATTCGCAAAATTCTTGAAATTCTTGAAATTCGTAAAATTCTTGAAATTCTTAAATTTCTTAAAATTCTTAAAATTCTTAAAATTCTTAAAATTCTTAAAATTCTTAAAATTCTTAAAATTCTTAAAATTCTTAAAATTCTTAAAATTCTTAAAATTCTTAAAATTCTTAAAATTCTTAAAATTCTTAAAATTCTTAAAATTCTTAAAATTCTTAAAATTCTTAAAATTCTTAAAATTCTTAAAATTCTTAAAATTCTTAAAATTCTTAAAATTCTTAAAATTCTTAAAATTCTTAAAATTCTTAAAATTCTTAAAATTCTTAAAATTCTTAAAATTCTTAAAATTCTTAAAATTCTTAAAATTCTTAAAATTCTTAAAATTTTTAAAATTCTTAAGATTCTTAAAATTCTTAAAAATTCTTAAAAATTTTAAAATTTTAAAAATTCTTAAAAATTTTAAAATTTTAAAAATTCTTTAAATTTTGAAAATTCTTTAAATTTTGAAAATTCTTAAAATTCTTAAAATTCTTGAAATTTTTAAAAATCTTAAAATTCATAAAAATTTTAAAAATCTTAAAATTTCTCAAATTTTTCAAGTTCTTAAAATTCTTAAAATTCTTCAAATTCTTAAAATTCTTTAAATTCTTCAAATTCTTAAAACTCAAAAAAAAATAAAAATTCAAAAAAAATGTTTTTCACTGTTTTCAAAATTGTATAATTCATTTTCAGGCTGTAATTTGTTTTCCCTATTTTGCTTTACCTTTTTCAACTTTCGATCAGAAACCCCGTTCAAAAGATACTGTTTTATGATAATTTTGATAAAAAATAGAACGGACTGATAAAATTCTCAAAAACCAACACTTTTTTGGAGGACTGTTTAGGAGGGAACTCATTGCTCGATTTCACTTGCAGAAACTCCAACGCGAACGTGCCAAGCTGCGCTCGACGCAGAGCCTCCCGACAACGGAGCGGTCGCTGGAGAACTCCTTCGACACGCCGGAGATTGTGCAGCACAAGGCGAAGCAGCCGGTGCCGGCGGTCGGCATCAGCTTCGAGTCGGCCATCGACATAGTCAACAAGAACCGGGCCCTGTTCAGCGACAACAGCCTGAGCAGTGCGGATTTTATCGACGACGACGAGGATGACGAGGACGAGGACGACGACGACTGCTACGAGGACATGGGCCTGGTGGACGATCCGAGCTACGTTTCGGCGGCGCTGCGCCATGAAGCGAGTAGTGGGAGTACGGACAGTGGATTGTTGGATCTGTACGCCAAGGTGCCACTTCAGCGACAGGACGACGTGCTGGACCGGCCATTCCGGAAGTACGACATTGAGCGGGCGAGCAAGAGTACGTTTGACGAGGCCGAACTGGCCAAGTATCGGTACGAGCGGGGTCTCGGCTCGATGGTGGGGAGTTCCAGTGGTGGTAAGCTGCCGGTGCGGAGGGTAGACTCGGGTCCTTCGCCCCGCGATCACCGAATACGGTACGACGCGTTCGGAAGTGGCAACGCCAGTAGTCTCAGCAGTGGTGGCATGATTCGAAAGCAGCAGCAGCAGCAGCAGAACCACAGCAATAATAGTTTTAGTTCCAGTAACGTGGAAATCGTTCTTGTAAATACCGGGCTAGATAGTCTCTCTTCTTCAGTGGCCACTTCCGGAATTGCCAACAGCAGTAGTGGTGTGGCGGCCGGCAGCAGTAGTGGCAGCGCGCCCACAATTGCCGCCGAGCAGCCGCACAAGGTTCCACTGCAGCGGAATCTCAACCGTAACACAATAAGCCAAACGCAACAATCCTCCAGCAGCAGCGGCGGCGCCGGTGGCACGTTAAGCCGCCGGGAGCTGCTGTGTCGCAGCCAGGGCGACGAAATCAACTCCAACTATCACCTGCAGCACCTTCAGTCAACCTCGCTTACGCCATCGCTAGCATCTTCCACGTGTTCGGCCAACTATCAGAACGTGCAGTACACGACGACGACGACGACGTCGACGACGGGCAGTCCTTCGACCGCATTCCAGCAAACTTCTTCTCCTCAGCAGCAACAGCAGGTTCTGTCCTACAACAACAATAACAACAACAACACCATGAAATCCAACAGCGGCAGCAACAACAGTTTGTACAGTTATGTGACGCAGCAACAGCCACCGCAACAGTTTCTTCCGTCGATCGCCGGTGCGCAGAGCAGTCTGCCCCCTTCGCAGCGGGTGGCCAGCAGCTATCCGGACGATCTGGTTCAGAACTATTACAACACTACCACGCCAAAGGGTAAGGAGTGGAGGTGTAGTTGCAAGGTGTGTGTTTCATAATCGAATCTCTTTCTATTTACTTAATTAGGTAAAGCGGCCGCCCTGCTCGGAACCAAGTCCGAGGACTCCAAGTACGGCAAGGACATCGACCTGACGCTGTCGAGTGCGGGGGCGATTGCGCCCAGTAAAACGCGTCGCATCAAAACGAATCTCAGTGATGACTTTTCGGGAACGATTACCAGTGGAGGAAGTGCCAGCGGTGGAACGGGGAGTGCCCTCAGCCGGCGGGGTGCGATCGGAACGGGGAGTGCCGGCGCCGGTGGACTCGACACGCTTAAGCGGCGCAACTCGGATCCGACCAACAAGGTGCCGCTGCTGGATGTGAACCGGGGGAACGACATGTACCAGTCGAGCACGCGGATCAACATCGGTGGCCACCAGTTCCGGAAGGTGCAGCGGATCAACAAGGCGGAAAAGTGCGCCAGTTGTCAGGAGAGCGATTCGTTCGTGAACGAAGGCTACCGATGTCTGGACTGCAAAGTGCTCGTACACACCAAGTGCATCCAAAACGGTGGAATCAAAACGTTGCAGTGTGCGGCCAAGCGGTCCAAGCGAATCCGGCCCGGTAAGCACGACAAACACGCGCCAATCAGCGTCGGAGCGCTCGGCAACACCAGCACGCCCAATTCGAAATTTTCCGCGACCCGAGAGTACACCGACTCGACGGACAAGATTATTAGTGATGCCAAAGAGCTACAGCTGATGCAGGACTTTATCACGCAAAAGATCTGCAAGATGGAGAGCGACTGCGAGAAACCGTCCGAGGTGGACCGGGTGTTCAAGCAGGCGCTCCGGGAGTTCAAGGACAACCTGGTGGCGCAGTACAGCGTGGCGCACAAGCAAAACTCGGACGTGCTCAACATCAAGTACCGCGATCTGATTGCCAACTTTGAGCAGGTCATCGAAACGTCTTCGGGCAAGAAGAACGACTTCCCGCTGACGATGGGCGTGAACGCGTTCCGCGGCTTTATGAACGAGTTTATGAACTCGCGCGAGACCGAGAAGCCCAAGACGAAGCGGAAAAAGGACAAGAAGCGGAAGCACGACGAGCACACGACGTACAACGGTGAGTACAGTACATTACATTCTACTTTATTTTAAGTATTTTTTTCGGGAACCCTTTCGTTATTTTTCCAAAAAATAAGGCCGTTGCAAATATTTTTTGAAGTTTATGTCCCTCGCCTCTGACCAAAGTCGAACTTTGAAAAATATTTGCAACGGCCTAAGCAACACAAAATACACTATTTTAAAAACTAAAATTTTCAAATTTTTCAACTTGCGCGATCGTTTGTAAACTTAACAAAATGCTTTTATTCCCATCCAGCATGTTGACTTGTCATTGATGCTCTATTAAAAAATTAAAATTTCTAAAAAAAAAAAACAAAAAATAATTAAGCAGTAATTAGACTTTTCGACAGTTTGGCAGTTTGCCTGCTTTGTTAGAGTGTAATATCTGCTTGAGGAAATGAGCAAGCAAAAAATATATACAGTCCAGACTCGATTATCCAAAGTTGGATTATCCGAAGATTTGTATGGGAATTCGGATGATCAAAACACCAACAAAAATATTTTTTATTTATTTATTTATTTATTTTTTTATTCGAATTAGCGACCCCACTTTAGAAAAATGTTGAATAGTTGATTGCCAATTTAATTACAAAAGTCATTTTTTCAATATTTCGTGCTTGCCATTTCATTAGGGCACACAACTTTTTTAGCCAAGAGTGTGTCCTTTTCACACCATATGTAAACATTTGAGTGAAAGGGATACACTATTGTTTACAAAAGTTATGTGCCCTTTTGAAATGTTAGGCTCCATTTCATCACCACATTTTTGGCCGCCATTTTGGATTAAGATTTTTATTAAGCAGTACTCAGCTGAAAAGGAACAGGAACGGAAAGTGGCGTTTGTTTTGATGAAAAAAAAATAATTTGAATTTGCTTATTTGATACGACTGAAAAAAATAACTGACGTATCAATAATTTAGAAAATTATAAAAAAAATATATAATTCTGAACCTCAAAATGCAGAATTTTAATATAAAAATGACTGAGTTTGTTTAAAGATCGAAATGAACTAAACTAGAGGGAAAGTTTAACAATATTGTCTGGCAGAAAAATTAAAAAAAATCAAAAACATTAAAAATAACATAAATTTAGAATATTTTTTTACATTTTTTAATTTTGATTTAAAAATTGAAAAATAAAAAAAAATAAAATTATAAATTTTAAACTACAAACAATGAACAACATACTCGAAATAAAAAAAATAAAATGACAAAAAATTACAAGCCAAAAATTATAAAAAAATTGCTTAATCCACCTTTAGGTGGGTGGTGCCTTCCTTATATTCATAAAGTTACACTACAGAGCCTTAAAAAAGAGTATAAATAAGACTTATTTTTATCAAAATATCTGAGATCCGGCCTCCAAAAAGTGCATAAATAACACTTAAGTGCTCATAACTTTTGATAGGATTGTCAGATCTTCAACGTTTTGAGCTCGTTGGAAAGGTCTTTTAATTCCCTTAAAAAAATGTATAGCATGGCGTGTTTTCTAATCTAATCAACCACCCTTTTTACAATCTTCCGGATTTTATTCTAAATCGTTTTTTTAAGCATAACTTTTGAAGTACTTTACTAAACTTCATAATATTATCTAGGGTCTTGTGGGACCCTAAGACGGATCGAATAAGACCAAAACGGTCGAAATCGGTTCAGCCAATCCGGAAATAATCGTGTGCATATTTTTCGGTGCACGGACTCACATCCAGACACACGCACAGACATTTGTACAGAATTTGTTTCTGAGTCGATAGGTATACGTGAAGGTGGGTCTACGAGGTCTAATAATGAAGATCATTTTTCGAGTGATTTTATAGCCTTTCCTCATTGAGGTGAGGAAGGCAAAAATTGTGAAATTAAATAAAATCGAGAATTTAAAATTTCTTTGTAAAATTCAAACATTCTAAAATTTTAAAAATCATTATTCAAAATTTTAACTTAAAAATTCATAGAACCAAAAATTTAGACATTCTCAATTCAAACAAGTCGAATTTTTTTTTTAGTTTAGAACATCAAAATTAATATATCTAATTATGCTACCAAAGAATTTTTAATGAGAGTATAATGTCCAATGTTAGATCCAGGAATATGTTTTGACCAAACTTATGACCCGGAAAATGTCTGATTTTTTGCGGCATTTTAGAGTTTAACAAAAACATTCAAAACTAAAGAATTTAAGTACTTTAGAATTTAAGGATTTGTTAATTTGACAATGTACACCAAAATGCTAAAACTAAAATATTTGAGTTTCAGATTTTTTTAAATATAAGAATTTTCTGTTTTTTTTTTTTCTTTTTTTGTAGTTTTTTCAGCGATTGTCCACACTCCATACAAAAAAAGATTTGATTTGTATTGGGGGGAGGTGGGGCGTTGTCTGCGTATTCAAAAAAGTGTCCACGTGGTTTATGGATTGTCCCGATATATGATAAGACAAAAGTTTTCTTTTTCTTGCACATCAAACCTCATTTGCAAGGAATATGACCTCAGCAGCTGGCCTTGATATTTGGGCTCATTTGGTTAAGGTTTAGTGGGCCCACCTGGCCTGCTTTTCAAAAGCATTAAAAAAAAGTGGAAAAAGGACACCCAGATTCAACCAGACAATGATTTCTCCGCTGAAATTCGAAGAAGTGATCAAAATTTTCCTTCTAGAATAAAAGTTGTTTTTAAGAGGGATTTAAAACTAACAATTTTACTTACATTAAGATAAAATACGAAAATCATTTGTTTCTATTTGACTGCGTAATTGGAATAAAAAGAGGGTAATGTAGATGCAATCCAAATTTAATTTTTATTCATACCATTGTCGAATCTGTAGTTTCGACGGATTTTCAGTAAACGTTTCATTAGCAAACTCAACCGACGCGAGTGCAAAGCGCATAAGCACTTCGTACCTGGTTCAACGTCGTCGTCATCGTGGCCGGTACGACGATGGCCGCATCCACGGTGGTCATCATGGTCTGGACCGCCGTGCGCAGGTCGTTGATCATGGTGGACGATCTGAGCGCGATCCGATTGTACACCGTGTTCCAGTTGTCGATGGCGTCCTGCAGCAGGGTCATGTCCGGACTGAAGGCCATCAGCTGGCGCATTTCGTCCGCTTCGTTCATGTTGTGCAGATGCGTGAAGCCGGCGGCTTGCGTGGCGAGTGTTCCGGCGCCAGTGCTGTACGCCTTTCCGATGTTGAGCAACAGGTTGTACTCGATGCCCTCGAACTGGGCGTAGTAATGCTGGGCACACGATCGCATCATGCCCGGTCCGGCCGCGATCGAACTGTTGAAGGACGTCATCAGCAGATCCCGCGTGAGCTGGTAGTTGGCGGTCTTGGTCATGAACGTGCTCCGGATCAGCTTGATCCACGCGTCGAGCGTGTTCAGGATGGTCGTCGCGTCCGTTGTGTACGCTGCATAGTACTGATCGAGCTGAACTTTGACGGCGTTCAAGGCGTTCACGAAGCCGGCGTCTCCAATCAGCACCGCGTTGTTCATCTGCTGCTGCCAGACGTAGTTCGCGTTGCTTTGGATTCCCTGCGCCCTGGCGACGTTCTGCTGCAGAGAGCCGAGGCCACCCTGCATGACGGCGATGTACGAATCCACTGCGGCCGTTTGCTGATCCCGGGTCACATAGTTGCAGACCATCAGCACACCACACAACACTGCCTTAGCTACCGCTACCATCTTTGCACTTTGAGTTCTCAGAACAGAATGAGATGCTTTGGGCAGGGCACGGAGTTATTAAGTACGCTTCTCGTGCGCGATTCTCTACCATTTCGCAAATCTTTGTTTTCGTTGTATTTGTAGAAAACTTCACAATTCATTCCCTATGTCAATAGGAGTAATTTTTGCGTCATTGTTTACAGTCATATGAAAATGGATTGTAAATATTTGAAAATCTGTATTTGGGAATTGTCTAGCCGATTTGGTGTCAACGCCAAAATTGAAGGAAAAAATGTTTGCACTATAAAAAAACACTCATCGTGCAAAATTACTTTTTGTGATATCGTCGTTTGTGTGCTATCGTGTTGCACGTCCAGTCTTTATAAAAAGCAGACTTGTCACAAGATAGCGCACCAGTGGTGATAAAGTGAACAAATTCATAAATCGCGAAAATCTGAAGATCTACTCGCGTACCTTTCACTTAGGTTCCGGGGCAGCCAAACAACTTTCTCCGCCAGCACATCTGCTTTTCTTTTTTTCCTTCTTCAGAACTCATGCGTGATATTTGGCATGTTTCTTTCGTTTGGTTGTGATTTGTTTAATTGCATTCGTTCAGATCTGGAAATTGGAGATATGTTTGTTTCACTTGATGCATTGCCGTTTACTCATATTTGTCGTATGCATGTAGGAAACTCCGTGTGACCTTGAAAGTCGTCCAGAAAGATTGATGGAAATAATTAAATGAATTAAGAGCTAAACATTTTTTTTACATTATTGAAAACAGTAAAGGAACGTCCCTTTAATACGTAACGCAAAAACAATAGTTTCACCACGTCCCCGCCCCCCTCTCGTAACAAAACTCCCACATAAATTTGAAAATATGTTATGCTTAACACCGCCTCGCCCCTAATTGCGTAACGTAATAAAAGAACGCTCTCAAATCTTATTTATATATTTTTTTATTTGAGTTAGAATTTGGCCATCCATTTATTGTGTTCAAAGAAGTCATGTTGCATCACAGTGGTATGTTTTAAACGGGAACCTTTTTTTTATTTCTTCAAGATGATTTTTGATACTTTTGAGATGGCAATCTTGCTTTTGGGCCAAGACCAATTTTTTTATTGATTTCAACTATTAGACCCCTTTTAAAATTTCCCGATATCCTTCTGTAGCAATTGGTCTTAAACTTCTAGAATCCATTGCAAAAAATAAATACAGTGCAGACTCAATTATCCAAAGTTCTCTGAAATTCATGTTCGGATATTCAAATCGCGATTTTTTTAGTGTCTTGTGTAGGGTCATTGAGCTCAAATATGACCCCGAAAATGCTCTAAGGCAGGGGTGCTCAAAGTTTTTGGAGGCCGGGCCGAATTTGAAGCTCAAATGAGCTTGCGGGCCAAATTTACAAAAAAGGTTGTTTAAAAAAATAAATTACCTTATTTTAATGTAAAAGATTACATTTCTGTTATTTAAAAAAAATGTCTTTTCAAAATAATAGAAACCACAAAATAACGGGTTTCAAATTTTTAAGCTTCCGTATAGTTAACCTGCAATCATTATTTTCAAAAAAAAAAAACAAAAAAGCGATACAACATTTATTTATTTCATCAAAAATTCACTAAAATTCAAATTATTTCTAATAAACCCAAACATGCTCAAATGATTTTAAATGCAAAGGAATGCATATTTAATTAACTTCAGCTGAATGCATTTAAATTTATTTTTTAAAAGTTTTTTTTGTATTTTTACTCCTGGTTTTTCGATACATTTTTTTAATAATGGTGGAGGGGTGGGTTTATCGACGAAAACTTTGTAAAATATTTGCTGCAAACTTGATTCTCCGATTTCCACATTTTATCTGCCTGAACTGCCGTTCTACGCATAATTGTCCCATGTCAGTTTTTGACGATTTTGACTTTATGCCATTTTTAAGTTTAGTCTGATGTGTACTTTAAGAAAAACACATAAAATCTGGTACTTTGTTCGGAAACTCATCAAAAACAACACCAAGTCTGTTTGTCCCATCGTTGAACTTCTACACATAATTGTCCCACCAAGTATTTTCTTACACGCAATCATTAGTTTTACTAAGCATTATGCCTTGTTTACCTGTTGTATAGCAAGAGGATCACAAATAAGGGTGATAAACTGCTAACTGGGGCGATTAGGGACACATAGGGCGAATAGGAACCCACGGGACAATTATGCGTAGAAACACAGAAATCGGTCGAAAAATTTCAATCGCGTTTTTCTCAGTTGCACTTTTTTGAACATGGGACAATTATGCGTAGAACGGCAGTGAATCAGTTGATAGTCAATCAGATTTGTTATCTAACTGTAATGAATTCGAATCGCCAAGGAAGTGCAATGTAAGTTTGAGGGTCAGTTCATAAAAGGGTCAATATGACTTGCAAATTAATAAAGAAAACTTTTATTTTTGCAACTATTACAGAATTCTTCCTGAGTCAAACATGAACGTTTTTTGATATTTCTAAAAATGTTTGATGAAAGTTTTGACGATATTTACCAGTTTCACTCACGTTGAAACGTGTGAATTTGTTTTAACTATAAAATATTTTGAACAAATTATTTATATCCTAAAGTGAGGATCAAAATATTGATAAATCATAAGTTTCTTTTTATTAACAAAAAAATAAAAAAGATAAGCATATAAAAGCATAAAATAAACAGTAATTTTGAAAAAGTATAAAATCACTTTACAAGTGGTCAACGGGCCATTTTACATGATCATTCAAAATGGGTCCCCGGGCACAAAATATCACCTCGCGGGCCACGTTTGGCCCGCGGGCCATACTTTGGGCACCCCTGCTCTAAGGTTAGTCGAAAATTTAAAATTCAAGATGGCAGCCAAAATTGCGGTGATGAAATATTTAGAAAATGCATTTGGTTGTGTAACAGGCTCAACCATAACTGAAATCGGGTCGTAGAACTCCAATTTGATGTTTCAAGTGAACATTTAAATTACGGAAAAAAGCCCACGGAAACAAAATCCCGATTTTTTTTTAACTTTTTATCACTTGGTTTGGTTTTTGTCAAACAAAATTTCAAAAATATTTTTTAGATGCTCTATCATGTTTGCAATCTAAATTTTAATATTTAAACACATTTTTAAATAAAGCGCACCGGTTTCAAGTTTTAAGCATTTTAGAGCTTTTTTTTTTTTTGAAAAAAATGTTTATTTTTTTGCGATTATAACATATTTCATGATAGAAAAGCAAAATGTGTTTTCGAATTTTCTCTAAGAAAATTACTATAGAGCAATTCTCTGAGTTTTCGGTCATTCGATTTTTTTGTATTTTTTAATCCGACTGAAACTTTTTTGGTGCCTTCGGTATGCCCAAAGAAGCCAATTTGCATCATTAGTTTGTCCATATAATTTTCCATACAAATTTGGCAGCTGTCCATACAAAAATGATGTATGAAAATTCAAAAATCTGTATCTTTTGAAGGAATTTTTTGATCGATTTGGTGTTTTCGACAAAGTTGTAGGTATGGATATGGACTACACTGAAAAAAATGATACACGATAAAAATTGAACTTTGTTGATGTGACCCTTAGTTGCTGAGATATTGCTATGCAAAGGCTAAAAAACAGGAAAATTGATGTTTTCTAAGTCTCACCCAAACAACCCAACATTTTCTAATGTCGATATCTCAGCAACTATAGGTCCGATTTACAATTTTAAAACATGAAACATTCGTGAAATTTTCCGATCTTTTCGAAAAAAATATTTTCAAAAATTTTAAATCAAGACTAACTTTTTAAACGGGCCAAACATTCAATATTACGCCCATTTGAAATGTTAGTCTTGATTTTAAATTTTTGAAAATATTTTTTTCGAAAAGATCGGAAAATTTCACGAATGTTTCATGTTTTAACATTGTAAATCGGACCTATAGTTGCTGAGATATCGACATTAGAAAATGTTGGGTTGTTTGGGTGAGACTTAGAAAACATCAATTTTCCTGTTTTTTAGCCTTTGCATAGCAATATCTCAGCAACTAAGGGTCGCATCAACAAAGTTCAATAAAGCAAAATATAGAGAATTTTCTCAGCTTTTCAAAAATATTTTTTTCAATAGTGGGCACTAAAGTACTTTTTGATTGCAAATTCTATTTTACTTCGAAAAATGAAGTTGAAAAATTTTTGCGACCTATATTTCGATTTTTTGAAAAAAATCAGTATTGATTCAAAAAATCATAACTCGGTCAAAGATTTTTTGCCCATTCTGGAAATTTCTGAAAAGTTGGCATTTTATGTCCTCTAAAACATATAAAAAAATAGAAAAAATTAAAAATAGTGTTTTTTTGTAAATCAAGTTTTAGTGACAAAAAGTTAAATAAAAAATCACCAAATTTTTTTTTACCGTGCAGCATTTTTTTCAGTGTAGTCCATATCCATACCTACAACTTTGCCCAAGACACCAACTCGATCAAAAAATTCCTTCAAAAGATACAGATTTTTGAATTTTCACATATCATTTTTGTATGAACAGCTGCCAAATTTGTATGGAAAATTATATGGACAAACTAATGATGCAAAATAGCTTCTTTGGGCATACCGAAGGCACCAAAAAAGTTTCAGCCGGATTAAAAAATACAAAAATTATAATTAAAGAAAAAAGACCGATTCCGTAGAGAACTGCTCTATAATATTTTTTTTTTGCTGATATTGTTGATCAGACTGCTGGTAGCTGAGGTACAGCTTCTCAAAGCTTAACTTTTGTGAAAATTTAATGATTCTCAGTGTCATTTATACAACCCTTATTTTCAATTCAGGCTTTTTCGTAAACTTTTTTGTTTCGATGGATGGAAAAATGATCTTTTGTGCTTTTTGCTCTTAGCTGTAAACATATTTTTTAAAATTTAAAATCTAGCCTATTTAAAAATGTCAAAAATATTATGTAATTTTTTATTCTATAATTTTTAAATTATTTTTGTAGAGAAAAAAAAACTGAAAATTTCATAAAAGTCTCATTTTCAACATTGCAATCGAACCGGTAGTTTTCGAAATATCGCAAGTTGAAAAATGAGGGCTTATAAAATGCCACTGAGAAAAACTCATTTTTTACCAATTTTAAATTTTAGAGACAGGAACACACCATTGCTGAAGTAGATTATTTTTGCAAATAAATGTACCTAAAAAATGTCTTCATCAGTGAGACTCTTAGAGAGACCCTTTCAAATATCCGGGACCTAGAAAAAAAATTAGCTAGGGATTTTTGTTTGTTTCCAAATTTACGTTTTTTAATTGTATTTTTATGGAGGCGCACGATCATTCACATAACATCGTTTTAGGTGAAGATTCAATGAGTATCGTGCACCTTCTTTGAATTATATTAAAAAAAATTAATTGGAATGCATCAAAAATCCCTATTTAAAGTCACTGATATTTGAAAAAAAATAATTTAAATGCAATTTGATGTAAATTTGCAACAAATTAAATGTAAAAGCATGATTTAATATGTGATTCAACCGTCTACGTCGAATCTCAAGTTTACATGACACGAGTTTACATGTGTTATTTTTCCGTGTCGAGTAAATTCATATATTTTTTTCTGTGTAGAAGAAATATCATGCAACGGGACACCCAAAAACGTACCGTTGCCCAAGTTAGCCAATTTCTTCCACAAGTCATCGCTGTTGTTTTCTCCAAATTCCAGCTGAACAATGGTTCCGATTGTGTTCTGTGTGCCTTTTATACAGGTGCGACAACTCGTGGAAAAAAATCGTCTACCAAAATTGCGCCAGCTGTTCAAGCGTATATTTTTGTTTCGAATTGTGCTCATATTTGCACACGATTCACGTCAATCGTTGTGCCAGACTATTTTTTTTTTTTTTTTCAAAACTCGGAATCATATTTGGACCACACTTTCAAAATATGGTGTATAAACAGGGAAGTGCGATTGGCCAGATAATGTTTGCGGTTGTTGTTCTAATTTGCTGAGCTGAACAAAGAGGATATGTATTGTGTTCAGTCCTCTTCCTCGATAACCTTTGGAAAAGCATTGACAAATTACAACGACGTTTAAAGTTGGTTTAAGACTTTTGAATATTATTCGCGGTTCTACAATTCACTTCTAAATAAACTGAAATTGTTGAATCGTTTTCCTGATTTTTTTGTACTAATTTCTGTTAGTTTTTCATACATGTTTTAAATCAATTTTCGACGTTCGCAAAATCAGCATTTTTTAATATTTTTTTGGCTTCAACTAATCAAGCAACTTATCGTTGCAAGCCTTCAAAAAAAATTTACAGCTAGACGTATATACATAGATGGTACTTTATTATTCGAATAGCCTTTACGTTTGAGTTTTTAAAAGGCGTCATTGTATTAACATATAAATTTTCTATAATATCATATCAAAAATAATAATAATTTTCCATCAGATCATCAAATCATCTCTAAATTTGCTTCATAATGGTGGAAACAATAAACATCCTTGAAATAAAAAAAAAAACATGATTTAACATTTGAAAATAACACAATTTTCAACTTCATTTTTCCACTTTTTTTATAAAATTCTGATTAATAAATGTAAATAGCAACAGTTCAAATTTACGGTCTCTTTATAGCTCAAAAGATGCCGTTTAAAATAATCTTAAATTATTATTAGGTCCTATAAGGCCGATGCAAAAAAAATTTCAAAGTCTATGAAAATGTTCTAGTTTTTTTTATTTTTTTATTATGGGTTTGAAAATCATAGATCGCCTCATCAGGCTAATACTCGAAACGCAGAATGAAGGGAAAAGCCATAATAATAATAACCATTTCTTTTTCTGGCAAAAATATATATAAAAAATCACTAAGATTCAGTTTTTCCTCAGCTGGCTGTCTAAAGCTGAATCAATTTAAATTCAACAATATTTAACTAAACATGATTTTTCACTGCTGCAGTATAGTAGTATGCTAGCCTTGAGATTGAAAAATAACTCCTTAAAATTAATCATTTAAAAAATCAAGAAGCATTGTCTCAATAACAACATGAGATGCCGCCTTGAGAGTAAATTGTTACTACTTTAAAAATAAAAACTGCACAATAATCAAATGGGAATTGCCTCGACAGCAGCATCCGATTGCTTGCTTTTGAGAACTAAACTATAACTCTTAAAAACATGCCATTGTTGCCTTTGGTCACAACGCTTGCTTAGAGTGTATCCTAGACCTTATATACCTTCCCAAAAACCGTCCAACTCCAAGTAAAACTGAATTGGGTACATTGGAGATTTTCCCCTGTCCTCTTAAAAAAGTGGAGCATCAACACTTCCCGCCTTCTAAATCCTTTCCCTTGTCCCAGGTGCGCGGTGGAGATGGGAGTGGCCGGCAATGGATGACTGTCATGGTGTTGAGATTCTGGTTCAGGTGGAATCGATTGTAATCCCAATTATCAATTCCGAGGCAACTTGTTTTGGAAAATCATCACATCACATGGCGAAATCCAGTCCGCTAAAATCACCACTTCGGATAATCCAATCAAGACATTGTTTGGCATTGTCTTATTTTTTTTTATTTTTTTTTTTTTTTGAGCATAAGTATGACCCCTTAACTACTATTGAGTGATTTTGAATTTTTAAATCCAATATGGCGGCCAAAATGGCGATGATTAAATATAGAAAAAATGCATTTTGTAATTTAATAGGCAACTACAATTCAAATTTAACTAAAGCATGTCGCAGAACTCTAATTTGATGTTAAAAACAAGAAAATATGTTTTTTTGTTCGTGATTCAATTATCCGAAGTCCCATGCAAACCTTCGGATGATCGAAACTTAAGATAATCGAGTCTGGACTGTATTCAAAAAATTAAAAATTCAAAAGTTCAGAAGTACAAAAATTCAGAAATTTTAAAATTAAGAAATACAGATATTCAAAACTTAAATTTGAAAAATTATAAATTCAAAACTAAGTTTCTTAATTAAGAAATTAAAACATAAAAAAAAAACAAAAATTAGGAAAATTTAATTCAATTTGGTTTTATTTGTGAATAATCAAGATACAATAAGTTCTATTGGAATACATAACCGAGTTTTGGGGTTCCTTTCAGATGTGTGTTATATCATAATCCATGTTGGAACAATTATTGCTTGTAGCTAAGGGTTACTTAAGTTACCAAGAGTAAGAAAAATTAAGAAAAAAAACTTACTAAAATTGCAAGGGAAAGAGGATAGGAAGGAAGAGAATAGGAGAAAGCTTACAATATATACAGTATGTAAAAAAAGTATTTACACCCCTTGGGCACTATGCACATTTTGTGATGAAACATGTAACAATTTAAATTTGCCGAGCTTCCGTGGCCGTGAGGTTACGGGTTTCGCCTTGTAAGCGGAAGGTGATGGGTTCGATTCCTGTCTGGCTCGGCAAAGTCAGATCCCTTCAAAGAGTAATTCTACTCACTGGGAATACTGGCCGGTAGGGGATGGGTTTCGACTAGCGGCGTGCTGGGTTTCCAATCCAGAGGTCGTGAGTTCGATTCTCGTACCGGGATGATGAAGGTTAAGTTTGACAGAAACCTAGTACTACGTTTTGTTCAGAAACTCGTGCCGAACATTTTGCTACAAAAAGCTCATGAAAAGATGTTTTCTATAAAAAGTTATATAACAAATACTATTACAAAAATAAAAAAGGTGCAAAAAAAGTTTGTACACCTTTCGAAAAATTAACATAAATAATGTTTTTTGTTGACAAATCACCATAAATCCAGTCTCCAGTGTTTAAATAGCAATTTTATGGTAATATATTGACATTTAGTTAAATTGAATGTTTGCAAAATTAGGTTTAGATAAGTTTTATATAGAATTTCCAGAGTTTTATAAACTTTTATACTAAGTAGTTAGTGAACTTTATATTTAATCCAAATTATTTTTTTAATCAGTCAAGGAAGTCTATTTGGAGTAGGGAGACTGGATTTATGGTGATTTGTCAACAAATAACATTATTTATGTTAATTTTTCGAAAGGTGTACAAACTTTTTTTGCACCTTTTTTATTTTTGTAATAGTATTTGTTATATAACTTTTTATAGAAAACATCTTTTCATGAGCTATTTAAAGCAAAATGTTCGGCACGAGTTTCTGAACAAAACGTAGTACTAGGTTTCTGTCAAACTTTAAATTGTTACATGTTTCATCACAAAATGTGCATAGTGCCCAAGGGGTGTAAATACTTTTTTTACATACTGTATGTGCTTGATCATCAGCTCCACAAGGGCCAGAAATTGCTCCGAATTAAGAAAATTTAAAAAATACATTTTTCAAAGTTTATGCCGCGAAAAAAAAGATATTTTAAAAATAAATGATTGCAAACCAACTGGGCTGGTGTAAATTTCATTTAAAAAAAATCTCATAAAAAAGTTTAGATATCCAAAGAAATTAGTTTTTTAAATGGTTATTTTGCGCAATCATTTTTTTGGGAATAGCTTTGGTTTGGCAGTTTCCAAAATGATATAAAACAATATATGGACGAACTAATGATCGCCGAACAACCGTGGCCGTGATGTTACGGGTTTCGCCTTGTAAGCGGAAGGTGATGGGTTCGATTCTTGTCTGGCTCGGCAATGCCAGATCCCATAATAGAGTAAATCTTTTTACTGAGAATACTGACCG
This sequence comes from Culex quinquefasciatus, assembly GCF_015732765.1. Classification (NCBI taxonomy): domain Eukaryota; kingdom Metazoa; phylum Arthropoda; class Insecta; order Diptera; family Culicidae; genus Culex; species Culex quinquefasciatus. The sequence continues at coordinate 11,379,031 of NC_051863.1, read as the reverse complement.
ATAGGGGTTTTTGACAAGCGGTGTGCTGCGTTTCCAACCCAGAGTTCGTGAGTTTGATACTCGATGATTCGATGAAGTTTAAATTAAAAAAAAAAGCAGATGACCTCTACGGACAGAATTGAAATATTTACAAAATTTCAGCATTTATAAAAATACAAATGTGTTCCTAATGAAAACAATGTCCCAGCTTATTCGTAAAATTTTCGTAGGGGTCATTTTCCAAATGGTAAATTTTTTCACGGGAACGAATGACCCATAGGGTTAAAGTTACCCAAATAAAATAAAAACAACAACTTTTTTACACAAAAAAAAACAATAAAAATATTTTAGTTTGTCACACAAAACAATAAATAGTGTTTCCATTATTCCTTCCTTTTTTTGCAGGCCACACATTCCAGCTGACGATCATCAACATCGCGACGGCATGCGAAATCTGCCAGCAGTTTCTCCTCTGGCCAATCGAGCGTGGATTGGTGAGTGCCCCCCGCATCTCTCTCTCTCTCCTCTTTGTGAACCCCAACTAATTCAATCTTGTTTCAGGTCTGCCAAAACTGTCGACTGACGTGCCACAAGCGATGCTACCTGAAGTCGGCCGCGTGCAGCAAGATCTCGAACGCGAGCCCGCTGGGACCGGGCGCGACCGTGGCCGGAGTGGGCGTCACGGGTGTGGTGAGCGCCAGTGGGGGTGGCATGTGCGACGACGCGGCGGGCCTGCCGACGAAGCTGTTTGGCGTTCCGCTGACGACGTTGTGCGCTGGGAGCGATGGGATTAAGATTCCGGCCCAGATTTACAGCTTGATCATGATGATCGAGATGCACGGGCTGTACTCGGAGGGGATTTATAGGAAGAGTGGGGTCAGTTCGAAGATTAAGGAGGTGAAGGCGAAGATGGACCGGGGGATGGGAGGGTCGGATTACGAGATGGACTACGAAAGCTACAATGTGCACGTGTTGACGAATGTGCTGAAGTCGTTTTTGCGGGAGATGCCGGAGCCGTTGTTGACGTTCGATCGGTACGACGACTTTTTGCGGGCGGCGGATTTGTCCGACGGGAATGATCGGGTTCATACGTTGCTGTCGTTGATTAAGAAGATTCCACCGGCGCATCATTGTTTGCTGGAGCGGTTGATCTTCCATTTGGCGCTGGTGGCCAAGCTGGAGCAGTACAACCGGATGTCGGCGAGCTCGCTGGCGATCGTGTTTGCGCCGTGCGTGTTGCGGACGAATCGGTACGTTCCGGCCCAGGACAGTTTGAACGACATTGGCCGGCAGACCAAGTGCATGGAGACGCTCATCACGCAGAAGATGCTGAACGTGAAGAGTACGCTGGCGGACATTGACACGCTCGATACGGCGGCCCATACGGCCACCACGCGGTTGAGCACGTTGCGCAGTTCGAAGGTGTTTACGCAGGAGGAAATGGCCGCGAATGCACGAGTTGGGGGCGGAGGACATTTGGAAACCGAAACCGAAGAGATGCTGCTCGAGGGCCACATTCAGGAGATTAAGAAGGAGAAGGCACTGCTGACGTCGACGTTGCCGAGTTTGGCGCGGGCCAGTTCGGACGACGATCTGCTGTCGACGGATTTGGACGGCGAGGGTGGCAGTTTGGACGATCTGAGCAGCAGCAAGGACAAGGATCTAGACACCAGCGGGTACAACGTGATCAGCGACAGTGGCATCTCGATCCGATACCAGCCACCGTCGGAACATGGCGGCGAACACCAGAGCATAGACTACTTCCACAAGGTGGGCAAAACGAAATCACTTTCGCACCAAACGCTGGTCGATCGCGAAGCCTTCCTGAAGAGTGGCAGCCAAAGTGGTTCGGCAACGACGCCTCAATCACCCACCACGACCATAACGACCTCCTCCTCGTCGCCTTCCTCGTCGTCCGGTGTGCCCTCGATGATCAAGTCCCAAAACGGAAGCACCAGCAGCGTCAGCAACAACAGCAGCACCAACACCAGCAAACGCTCCGAACAGCTTAATCTCAGCCACTCGATGGTCACGCTCTCAACGGGCGTCACGGGAAGCCACGCCGGTCCCAACTTTGTCAGTGCCACGTCTTCCTCAACGTCGGACCTCCAGCGCCAGAAACCCATCATCATGCGCAGCATCTCCGGTGGCTACGAACCAACCTCCTCACTGTCTTCCGTAAACCCCTCCCAAAAGATCCTCATCCAGCAGTCGACGTCGATCCCGATCACGTCCTCCTCGTCCTGCTCGCTCGGAAACGTCAACAGTGCGACCGCCAAGGACAAGGAGCCCAAAATGAACCGCCGCATGTCCGGCAGCAGCCGACGGCAGAGCAGCGGGGGAGGACCACCACCCTCTTCGCAACCGCCGCCGCCGCCCCCCGGAAACGGCGATGACGAACCGATTATGGTTTAAACACACACACACACACACACACACTAGTTCAGTTCAGTTAGCAATTTTCCTTCTTCTTCCTTTTGTGTCGTTAGTGTGTTATTGTTTTCTTTTTCGTTTTTAATTGAAAGAAGTTAACTTTCTTTCGAAACAACGCACATTTGTTATAAAAGTGTAAAAAAAAAATCGAACAGGAGAAACTGTGAGAGTGAGAGAGCGCGCGCGCGAGAGAGAGCGAGACGAAAACCGAAGGTCGTATTCTGTTTTTTTAAGTGTAACAAAATTATTATAACGAAGATTTACTATTAAACAATTATTTATAGCCAGATTTGCGAAGAGAGAGAGAGCGAGGGAATTGACGCGTTAGCATGTGATTACAGAGCGAGTAAGGTGAGAATTGTGTGCGTTGAAAAGCATAAATAAATAAAACGATACGTGTTGATGTTGTGTAATAAGACTTTGCGAGTGTATGAGAGGGTTGAATGTGTGTGCGAGACGTATAGATGAGAGTGTACGTTAGAGAACTATAGAATAGTCGAAGATTAAAGAAAAACTCATTACACTTTAAAAAGGAAGCAAGGATGTCAACAACATGCGCATATAAATTCACATTTAGATAGAGGAGAGAATGAATCATTATAACAAGTAAAAAGTGAAATAGTATATATATAAATATAACAACCACGATACCCGACCGAATGATTAAACAGAAGAAAAAAACATATTTCAAATCGAATTTAATGTTTATTTAAAAAAAATCCTCTTTTGTTTTTATTTTGTTCCGAAACATGATTTTCCTTGAGTTTTGCCGGTCTTTTCAATTTTTTCGTTTATCAGTTTTTTTGTGCAAATCCCCTTATAAGTTTTACCTTTATTTTGCCGATTTTGCAACTATTTTGATTTTTCTGAAATTTTGTTGGTAGTTTTTTCTTATTGACACAAGAAGTGCTTCATTAGTTGTCTCCATAACATTTTGGCAGCTGAACAAAAAAAATGCTATGCAGCAATTCCATTTGAAAAGAGCCTAAACCAAAAAAAAAGTTCTCCGATCGGGCTCAAAATTTTTCTGGGGGTTCCTTGGCCAAAATAATTAGACCCGTATTTTTTTGTTTGGCCATTAGGGTGGCCTACATCGTGCTAGGGTGGTTCAAAAATGGCAATTTTCGTCATTTTCGCAAAAACCACTTTTTCTAAAATCATATCTCGCGCCATTTCATCCGATTTTAGCTGTCTTAGACGCAAAGAAAGGTGATGAGTTTGGCTATTTGGGAAAAATAGTAAAGTTCCAAAATCTAGCTTAACTATTGGAAAAGTCGTATGAAAACTTAAAATGGCGTTTTGACCGTGTCTGGACCAAAGAGCCTATGTCTGAAAATATTTTTATCGGATTCCTCGGAAAATTTCACATAACATATCAAAATTGGCGATGTCGAACCGTACGTTTCCGAGATATGATTTTGAAAAAACTGCGTTTTTCGACGCGCCACGCGCAAAAACGGGAAAATGACGAAATCGGCAAAAAATCAACTTTTTCCACTAAAACTGCGATAACTTTAAAATTTCAGCAATGACCTATAGATGTTATGGTACCAAAAGTTGCGTCTCTCAATTACGACAATTTTGGTACCCAGACATGTATAGGTCATCGCTGAAATTTTAAAGTTATCGCAGTTTTAGTGAAAAAAGTTGATTTTTTGCCGATTTCGTCATTTTCCCGTTTTTGCGCGTGGCGCGTCGAAAAACGCAGTTTTTATTTTCAAAAAATCGTATCTCCAAAACGTACGGTTCGACATCGCCAATTTTTTGATATGTTATGTGAAATTTTTCGAGGAATCCGATAAAAATATTTTCAGACATAGGCTCTTTGGTCCAGACACGGTCAAAACGCCATTTTAAGTTTTAATACGACTTTTTCAATAGTTAAGCTAGATTTTTGGAACTTTTTACTATTTTTCCCAAATAGCCAAACTCATCACCTTTCTTTTGCGTCTAAGACAGCTAAAATCGGATGAAATGGCGCGGAGATATGATTTTTAGAAAAAGTGGTTTTTGCGAAAATGACGAAAATTGCCATTTTTGAACCACCCTAGCACGATGTAGGCCACCCTAATGGCCAAACAAAAAAATACGGGTCTAATTATTTTGGCCAAGGAACCCCCAGAAAAATTTTGAGCCCGATCGGAGAACTTTTTTTTTGGTTTAGGCTCTTTTCAAATGGAATTGCTGTATGAAAATATAGTCCAGACTGTATTCAAAAATCTGTATCCTAAGACGTATTTTATGATCGATTTGGTGTATTTGCATAAGTTGTGTGTATTGCTTGTGACTTCTCAGAAAAAATGTTGCACTCTTTCTAAAAATTCCCATTTTGAAATTTATCCTTTTACAAAAAAATTAGCATTTTGAAAAAGATTTTTTTTATACATTTCACATAAACAAAAATGCCAGGCCATGCAGAAAAATCTCAAAAAAAAACAAAGCAAATCTAATTTTTAAACTCGTTTTAAGATTTTCAAAACATGCAAAAAAAAGTCAAAATTTTAACACAATATAAACAGGCTAAACATCATAAGGCGCACAATTTAAAAAAAATTAAAACATTTTTAAATGAATTTTTTTTCCTAAAAAAAAACAACGCTGAGTAATTTTTTACAATTCAGTTTTTTTTGGGATTGTTGATTTTGTTTTTTTTTAATACATAGATGAAACTTTGTTCATGCATTGCCTAAGTCAAAAGAAACCCTGTTAGCACTGTTGGGTTTTCCATACAAGACTCCATACAATTTTTCGGCCTGGTCATAAAAAAATAGACATGTGAATTTTCAAAAATCTGGTATCTTGAGAAGTAATTTTTATCGAAAAGGTACACGAAAAAAACAAACTTCTCGTTTTTTTATTTGGCTTTTAACGTAAAGCCATCTTTTGTGCTCTTTGATAGTGCAAAGTCTGGTACTAAAACGTTATATTTTTTTAAAAAAATATTTAGCTCATTAGTCATTTAGTCAAACCGAATCTCAAAAATATATTTTGATGCAATATGAAATTTGCAAGCTGAGAAAATTTCCTGCAATTTTTTTTGGTTAGATTTTTAAATGTTTATAAATAAAACTTTCCTAAGTGTAAAGCTCTTGTCTATGTTTTTTTTTAATTTGAAAATCAAGCTCAACATTTTAGAAAGTCCAAAATAAGTGCTTTTAGCTAATTCAATGTGTTTCTAAAATGATGAAGTTATATTCAAAGAAAAGAGCAAAAAAATCATTTGTTATTTAAAATCGAACCAATAGTTTCCGAGATATCGCGAGTTTAAATAACAGGACTAATTTGGTGACATTGAAACAAATCCATTTTCAAAAATACTTAAACTTATTCAACACTTATTATAATTCTATTTATTTATTGCAATTTTACCGAAAAGAAGCAGAATTTTATGCTAGCATTCTGGTGGCTTTCCTGTCCAAGGAAAATTTATCAAATAACAAACTATCACAAATCATTTACATTGAACTTTAATTAGGCTGTATCCCACCAGCAGTCCGATAAATGAAATCTGTGTTCTCTTAATAAATAACAAATACAAAAAAAAATACATAAAATGTAATCCTTCTACGCCTTTACATAATTTGAAAAATATTACGTCGGATTTTCCCGAGTTTTCAATTTCCAGGAAAACGGAAAAAATATTTTTAAATCCCGGAATCAAGGGGTATTTTTAATACATGGTTTCAAAGCTTGAAATCATATAATTAGTTGATTATCATTAGCTGATAATTTAGACTACAATCGGAACAGCGACAGTAGTTTTTAGATAGCAGCAGAAAGCATTTTAAAATTTCTAATTATCATGTACATTGTTGTGCTTTGGATTTTATATCAACCACAACTCTTTATGCAATGTGATTCAGATCAAACAAGTTCCTTATAATCAAATTTCTTTTGTTAACTTAGTAACCTGACTGGAAAAACCTAATTTTTTATGTCATTGATAATGCTATAAATTTAGAATTTTTGTGTAACAAAGATTTTTCAAGTTATATTTTTTCTCCATTTAAATCAGCTGGTGCAAATCAGAACTTCAGTTTTAAGAGCAACAGTTTATTTTTCTGCATTAAATTTGGAAATCAGTTCACAAATATTGTTCTGTTCCTGTTTTAACCGAAATCAATAAAATGTTGCGTCTTTCAATCTATGACCTATAGACCTATCGCTGAAATTTTAAAGTTATAGGCTATAACAAAAAAAAAAAAAAACAACAGAATACAAAATATATTACCAGTTACATTGTTCCCGTTCACGTGGTTTATCCCAAGACCGCTCTCAATCCGCGAAAAGACATCCTGGACCCCAGGGGCCTCAAACACGTTGAGGGGCATACCCGCGACGGTCGTCGTCATCTTCAAGCATGACTCGTAGAAAAGCGCTACGTCCATATCAATTTGAATCTTCTGCATTTTCCTGGGCGTTGGGGGTAGCTCTTCACAAATAGCTCCGTATTCTTCTACATGGATCGTTTCGAGGTGCCGCTTCAAATTGCTGGTTTTGCAGCTCTTCAACACGGTTTTGCATAACTTGCATCTTGCCGATCCATCTTCTCCTTCTTCAAACTGGTTCTTGATGATAGGTGTGTGAGGACACACACTGCGAGTCCTTTTGTGGACCGTAGAAGTTGATGGCAGAGACATCTTTCTTCGGTGACAATCAAACGCGATCTGATAAAAAATTTCAACTTACGTTCTGACACTGGGGTACTAAGATCAGTTTGAACATAATGTTCGCGTACTTTGATTAAAAGTACTGTTCTTTTAACCATTAGGAGAACGCGAGCGACACGCGTGCCGTGCCGATGCATGTCTGGTTATAGCAGTTTTAGTGAAAAAAGTTGATTTTTTGCCGATTTCGTCATTTTCCCGTTTTTGCGCGTGATGCGTCGAAATACTCAGTTTTTTTTTTTTTCAAAAATCTTATCTCCGAAACGTACGGTTCAACATCGCCAATTTTTTGATATTTTATGTGAAATTTTCCGAGGAATCCGATAAAAATACTTGCAGACATAGGCTCTTTGGTCCGGACACGGTCAAAACGCCATTTTAAGTTTTCATGCGACTTTTTCAAATGATAAGCTAGAGTTTTGAAACTTTTTACTATTTTTCCCAAATAGCCAAATTCATCATCTTTCATTTGCGTCTAAGACAGCTAAAATAGGATGAAATGGCGCGGAGATATTATTTTTTGAAAAAAAGAGGTTTTTGCGAAAAATTACGAAAATTGCCATTTTTCGAACCACCCTAGCACGATGTAGGTCACCCTAAAGGCCAAACAAAAAAATACGGGTCTAATTATTTTGGCCAAGGAACCCTCAGAAAAAATTTGAGCCCGATCGGAGAACTTTTTTTCGGTTTAGGCTCTTTTGAAATGGAATTGCTGTATTAAGGGGCTACATACATGTAAATCAGCAAAACTGTCAGAGGTTGGTTTGAGCACACACTTAAACTTTTTAAAATCTGTTTTCAGGGCATTGAAAAATATATATATTTTCAACTATTATCAAAATAAATTTGAATACATTTGGCTGTATCGTTGCCGAGATATAGCTATGTTAAGTTGGCAATTTCAAAAAAGGGTTCCACGATATCTCCACACTGCTTTGACCAAACCGGCTAAAAATTTTGGTGAAGCCCCGTTAAACCGGTCCTGTGTGCATGACGAAGCCCGATTTTCAAAAAGTTTATTTGTAAAAAAGATAAAAATATTTCTGTGTTTTTCATATAAAAAATCGCCAGTTTTTGATTTTTGTATTTTTTGAAAATGAAAGATTTCAAAATCGGTCTTCGTCATGCGCACGGAATATGTCTTGCAAGTCTTCACCTCAAATTTCAGCCAATTTGGTGCATCCCATCTCGAGATATCGTGGCACCCGTAAATCAACTCGGTGTTCAGAGAACAACGCTCACGCGAACTTGGACAGTTCGCTTTGCGCATGGCAAAATGTTGAGCGTAAATCGTCTCTTACTCAGTTTAATCATGGAATATCTTCATGAATCTTTCCGGAGTGCTTGAAAATCATCTTCTAAGTGGATTGAATAAAATTTTTGAAACATTAAGTTTTGTGATTTTCTACATGTATGTAACCGCTTAACACTTTGCAGAACTTAATTTGATCAAATCTGTAATTTTTGCGATCCAAAACATCGCTTCAACTTTTTTTTCGCGTGTAAAAAAAATCGCCGAAAATTCCGCTGAGGCAGTCCTTTTTTTTCGAAACGATGTTTTTGGTCGCAGAAATTACAGATTTGTTCAAATTAGGTTCTGCAAAGTTCTAGAATCATCTAGTCATCCTAACAAATCACTGGAAAGAAGAATCATCTTGATTGGTTGAGTTAGGCCCGAGAACCAGCGAGTTGAAGTTACCGTTCCACCTTTTTTGGGAGGCTTGGGCGTCCGTGTAAGTTGGACATGCGTTGGGCGTTCCAGTGTTAAAACATTTTGCAACAAATATGGCTTCATCAGCTGATTCTCCCCAGATGCCAGCATTCAAAGAAAAATGATAAAATAACGGTTTTAATATTTAAAAAGCTAAGCAATTATTGAATATGTATAATTTCATCATCTTTTCTCAATAACCTAAATTCAGGCTGATATAAGCCCAATAATGCTTTAACATCCTAATGATCACCGAAAGAGGCATTAGAATATGACAAATACACTAGCACTTTTGACAGTTTGCCTGCATTTGTTTGCAGGCCTGCATACATTTTGCTTTATTTACGAATTTGCCGCAAAAAAGTTTCATAAAGAGTTTTGATTGATTTAAAATCCAAAGCTTGTTGTGCTTTAAGGTGAAGCCGTTGATAATTTTCGAAGAAAATTGATCATCACTATAAAATATTCTGTTTTAAATTCAATTTAACGAATTTCAGCATCAAAAGGAATCAGCATGTGCCGGTTGTTTCCTTCTTGAAGCCACTGAAAGAATTTTTGATCTAAATCAAATGTGCTTCAAAATTTATATAATTTTGTGGCACAGTCATTGACGTCCTAGTTGGCAATCATTGATTAATGACGGTTTCCATAACATTACAAGGAAGGGGATAATCGTTACCAAAAGGAATCAGCATGTGTAAGGAACTATTCTAAACAACTTGTTTAACGTGAAGACTTCCATCATTGTGATGACTTTTCGCTTAAAGATATAAATTTTGCGTCGCTTTCAAAATTTTGACAAAATTTCTTCAACAAGTTGTTACGAATAGTGCCCTACACATGCTGATTCCTTTTGGTAACGATTATCCCCTTCCTTGTGATGTTATGGAAATCGTCATTATTCAATGATTGCCAACTAGGACGCCAATGACTGTGCCACTAAATTATATAAATTTTGAAGCACAATTGATTTAGATCAAAAATTCTTTCAGTGGCTTCAAGAAGGCAACAACCGGCACACGCTGATTGCTTTTGGTGGTGAAATTCGTTTAATTGAATTTAATACAGAATATTTTATAGTGATGATCAATTTTCTTCGAAGATGATCAACGGCTTCACCTTAAGGAATTTTGTCAAAATATTGAAAACGACGCAAAATTTATTTCTTTGAACGAAAAATCATGACAATGATGGAAAAATTTTAAAATGCTTTACATAAGCTATCTAAAAACTGCTGTCCCTATTCCGATTTTATTTTAATTATCACCAGTTAATGATAATCAACTCAATCCATTAATTTCAAGCTTTTAAACCATAGAAATGTATGAAAAAATGGGAGTAAAAAAAACCTTGAATCCGGGATTTTAAAAATATGTATGCATCTATTTCAAATTTGTTATCATATCTCTTTTGTTTGGTCAGCTGCCTAAAAAAATGAGGAACAAAATAATGATGCAATAAGGCTTTGCATTATCGTTACTCCACAGTTGATTTTAATATAAAAAAAAAGAATTTAAGTAACATTGGTAAAAATAATCCTTCCCAAATTTCAACTCTTTGTTGCATACGTACTATTTTTGCATTAAACATTCAATTCGTCGGAAGTATTGAAGCCCACCGTGTTTTAGAAAAAGCGCCTATGAATAGGCAACCTGAACAGCATGTGGTGTGTCGGCTAAGTCGAGTCATTCAGAGCTCTTATTTATTTCACATTAATCATATGGCGCTTTAGTTATATGTGTTGAATTGTTAATTCGAGTTTGTACATTTTAGTAAATTTAGAAAACACTCGTTCATAACGTCGGTGTGCATTGAATTGCAGAGCAAACAAAAGTCACTTTGCCCAAACAACCAATAAACAAAAAAACATATACAAATTAACGTTGGTGTTAGTGGACAAAGTAAATCAATAATGCCTTTGTGATTACACTTACTCACACACACAAACACAGAAAGGAAATAACACAATTGAAGAGAAGTAAATCCATAACAAAGATCGATCTATCTGAACGTAACGTGTTGTTGAATGTATCCCATCGTCGAAGACTAGAGAATAAACTTCATGGAAGAGAGAGAGAGAGAACGTTTCACTTAGTGGCATGTGAATGGTTAGACGTTGGAATAAACTGGGAAGCAAGAGTTGAAAGAAAATTTCTTGTAAAATCAAATAAATAACAAAAATGCTAGTGAAAAAAATCCGCATATAACAACATATAGGGGAAATATACCCATTTTAATCACACTTAGCCGTTCGACCAATTCTCATCACTTTTGCCGTTTCTGCTATTAAATCAACATTTTCAGATGTTTCAACAATGGAGAGTTGCTTGCTCACTTTTATTTGAGCTATTTATTACTTTGGAACAGTCAAAAACACTTTATATAAGCTGTAATTCATGATCAAAGTGCTGATAGGCCGATAATAGAAATAGGCTGAGAAAGGGTATAGTTCCCCTATATATTTACAATTCTATGTGTGCGTACAGTTGTGAACAAATAAAACTGGAGATTATATAAAAGTTACAATCCAAAATAATACTGTAAAGCTAACTAACTAACAATAAATACAACAGAAAATAAATCTCAGTGTCGTGAGTCTAGAACAAAAGCAACAGAAAAAAACAGTTGAATTGAAACCAGAGCGAGAAAGTCTTGTACCAATCAAAATAGTTAAATTTGAATATTGTTGAACTTGTTCCATGCATTCAGTTTCTTTAAAAAAAGTTCGTTTGTATAAAATCCGTACCTCAAAGGTAAAACACAGAAAATCACATTACACAATACCAGACTGTTACGAGAACCACGGACAAATCAGTAAAACCCTTTTCAACGCAATTTTACCTTGTAGCAGTTAGTACAACCTTTGTTAAAAACACGTTATTTAAACCAAAAAACAAAAAAAGAAAACAGCAGTCCAAGAGGCCAAAGCTAGTCTGTCTCTTTTTTGGAGAGTTTGGTTTTTCGAACGCAGAACATTTACACGCGGGCTGTGACCACTCACAGTTCTAACAAAGCAACAACAACAAACAAAGCAAACAATACCAGCGAAAAAAAAAATAAAGAAGAAACAACTATATCGAAAAAAGTTACAAAATTATAAAAAGAACATAACAGTAAAGATGTTTTCCATATTTTTTGTGAATGTGTTCGTTTGCAGCGGAATGCGTTTAAATAATAAAAAGTTAGATCATATTTACCAAACAAGGGTGTGAATAACGAAAGGATAAAAGGTGTTTTAGAAGGAATTGTAACATAGCGAAACAAAAAACAACTCATTACTGAATCCAATGAATGGAACATAAAATATTGAAACCAGTGTAAAAACCGATAGCCAATATTACCAAACTGACAAAATGGCAAAGCAGATAACAACATACTATACATATATACAGAATGAAAACTTTATGAAATCGTATATTGAAGAAAGAAAAAAAACAACTATAAAGACATTAGTATCAAAGTGAAATCCTATTTAAATCAAAATAATAAAACAAAACAAATAACCAAAATCGATGCAGGAACGAGATGGAAAATGAATCGGTGTATGTTTCTTACCGGGATCAGGTACTTGTGATGGGATGTTTTTAAGGAATATTTCAATAAACTTGTTAAAAAATAAAGTTGATTCGCGTTGCGTTTGGTTAGCAAGATAGTATCACTAGCTTAATCCCTGTTTCTCAAAAAATTGCTGATTTTTTTTACAATTTCTACCTGATTCAATTAGCAAATTTGGTCATTTGCTGCCCTCTAAATTAGAAAAGTGTAATTTTAGAAGGTTAAATATTACCCCTTTTATGTTGTAATTTTATCTAAATTTTTACTAAATAGGGGAAATATACCCATTTTAATCACACTAAGCCGTTCGACCAATTCTCATCACTTTTGCCGTTTCTGCTATTAAATCAACATTTTCAGATTTTTCAACAATGGAGAGTTGCTTGCTCACTTTTATTTGAGCTATTTGTTACTTTAGAACAGTCAAAAACAGTTTATATAAGCTGTAATTCATGATCAAAGTGCTGATAGGCCGATAATAGAAATAGGCTGAGAAAGGGTATAGTTCCCCTATATATTTACAATTCTATGTGTGCGTACAGTTGTGAACAAATAAAACTGGAGATTATATAAAAGTTACAATCCAAAATAATACTGTAAAGCTAACTAACTAACAATAAATACAACAGAAAATAAATCTCAGTGTCGTGAGTCTAGAACAAAAGCAACAGAAAAAAACAGTTGAATTGAAACCAGAGCGAGAAAGTCTTGTACCAATCAAAATAGTTAAATTTGAATATTGTTGAACTTGTTCCATGCATTCAGTTTCTTTAAAAAAAGTTCGTTTGTATAAAATCCGTACCTCAAAGGTAAAACACAGAAAATCACATTACACAATACCAGACTGTTACGAGAACCACGGACAAATCAGTAAAACCCTTTTCAACGCAATTTTACCTTGTAGCAGTTAGTACAACCTTTGTTAAAAACACGTTATTTAAACCAAAAAACAAAAAAAGAAAACAGCAGTCCAAGAGGCCAAAGCTAGTCTGTCTCTTTTTTGGAGAGTTTGGTTTTTCGAACGCAGAACATTTACACGCGGGCTGTGACCACTCACAGTTCTAACAAAGCAACAACAACAAACAAAGCAAACAATACCAGCGAAAAAAAAAATAAAGAAGAAACAACTATATCGAAAAAAGTTACAAAATTATAAAAAGAACATAACAGTAAAGATGTTTTCCATATTTTTTGTGAATGTGTTCGTTTGCAGCGGAATGCGTTTAAATAATAAAAAGTTAGATCATATTTACCAAACAAGGGTGTGAATAACGAAAGGATAAAAGGTGTTTTAGAAGGAATTGTAACATAGCGAAACAAAAAACAACTCATTACTGAATCCAATGAATGGAACATAAAATATTGAAACCAGTGTAAAAACCGATAGCCAATATTACCAAACTGACAAAATGGCAAAGCAGATAACAACATACTATACATATATACAGAATGAAAACTTTATGAAATCGTATATTGAAGAAAGAAAAAAAACAACTATAAAGACATTAGTATCAAAGTGAAATCCTATTTAAATCAAAATAATAAAACAAAACAAATAACCAAAATCGATGCAGGAACGAGATGGAAAATGAATCGGTGTATGTTTCTTACCGGGATCAGGTACTTGTGATGGGATGTTTTTAAGGAATATTTCAATAAACTTGTTAAAAAATAAAGTTGATTCGCGTTGCGTTTGGTTAGCAAGATAGTATCACTAGCTTAATCCCTGTTTCTCAAAAAATTGCTGATTTTTTTTACAATTTCTACCTGATTCAATTAGCAAATTTGGTCATTTGCTGCCCTCTAAATTAGAAAAGTGTAATTTTAGAAGGTTAAATATTACCCCTTTTATGTTGTAATTTTATCTAAATTTTTACTAAATAGGGGAAATATACCCATTTTAATCACACTAAGCCGTTCGACCAATTCTCATCACTTTTGCCGTTTCTGCTATTAAATCAACATTTTCAGATTTTTCAACAATGGAGAGTTGCTTGCTCACTTTTATTTGAGCTATTTGTTACTTTAGAACAGTCAAAAACAGTTTATATAAGCTGTAATTCATGATCAAAGTGCTGATAGGCCGATAATAGAAATAGGCTGAGAAAGGGTATAGTTCCCCTAGGTGACATTACACCATAAAAGTGGTAAAATTACAAATTTTCAGAGGTAAAATTACACATTTCGTGCTTGCCATTTCATTAGGGCACATAACTTTTTCAAACAAGAGTGTGTCCCTTTCTTACCTTATGAAAACTGTCATTTGAGTGAAAGGGATACACTATTGTTTACAAAAGTTATGTGCCCTTTTGAATTGTTAGGCTCTATTTTTCTCTGACTCCGGAATAAGTAATTTTGGACATAAAATCCAGACAGTAAAAAAAAATCATGATAATATTAAATCTGGGAAGTAGTACATCTTTTATGTTAGAAAAAAAAAGTGCAATTTTACCTTTAAAAAATTTGTAATTTTACCACTTTTCTGGTCAGTTCTGTCACTTTTTCAGTTTAAATTGAAATAAAATTACATCATATAAGAGGTAATATGCAACCTTCCAAAATTGCACCTTGCAAATTTACAAACCAACCACAAAAATCTAAATATTGTGCTCTAACATGGTTAAAACTGTTGTCCCAATTCGCCCCATGTTTCCCAATTCGCCCCAGTTGACGGTACTGTACATTGATAATTTACTAAAACTAAAAAAATTTGATTAGCTCAAACATGTTGAAATTTTTTGCACTTAAATTAACAATGATTTTATTTCAGGGAAAAAAATGACCCCTCATAAATATTTATTTTTTTTAATTAAGTTGATTATTTAAAAAAAACAGGGAGCGGCCGTGGCTGACTGGTTACGGTGTTCGCTTTGTAAGCGAATGGTCCTAGGTTCGATTCCCATCTGCTCCCACCGAGAAAGCATAGGAAATATAAATCTTGAAACTCTGAACATGAACGAAAAATCAAAGTCGCTCGAGTCGGGGTTCGATCCCTCGTCCTTTGGATAGGTAAGCAAAAATGCTAACCACTCAGCCATCGCGACTTGGTGAGCTACGACTGGAATTATGAATACTGTTACTATATCAACTATCGAGAAATTAAAAATGAGAGTGTGTGCAACATGGAGTTAAACTTTCTGTGAAGTTGCTGTGAAGATTACCATAGCACTTTGAAAAGTTTAACTCCATGTTGCACGCACACACTCTCACTTTTAATTTCTCGATATACGTGCTGGGTCCTTGTCCATTTGACAAGGGTTCGGAAGTTCTAAATAACGTTTGAATCCGATTGGTGCAAACGTTCTTCAGGGCGGGGCTTGTCGATAAAACTGAAGTACCTCGCGCTCGGCTAGCCAGCGTAGAAATGGGTCACCGAAGCTCGGCAGAGCTAACACCTTTCAAATGCCTATGCGAGTTATTTGCATGTATAGAATGTAGATCTAAAAATACATGGAAGCAACTCAATTTGTAAGAAGCGACCGCGTGGTCCCGTTTGGTTGGTTGCACAAACACACACACACACACACACACACACACAGTTGATTATTTAAAAAAATGGGTTTTTTGAGAAACGGTCAAATAACGTTTTCATAAAAAACGGAATATTTTGAAAAATATCGTATATTAAAAATATGCATTTTATATTTTAACATTTTTACTAAATAATCTTTCATAATTTCTAATTTTTAATTTTTTATTAAGCCACAAATAAATAAAGACTACGTGATATATTTTTTTCAAAAAAAACATGCTTTTTCAACAAAAAAAGTTAATTGTACTCTAAACATTACAAAAAAACAAAAAAAAAACCCAATTTGACAAAAAAGTACCTTAACAAATTGTTCGATAAAATTTACTGTTTCAAGTTATAGTTCAAGGGCAAATTCCAGCGAGATAAAAAGCTTTTTTTTAACTGTATCCATATTTGTCCACCTTTGAGAAAAAAAATTCTGAGAGAATTCTTTAAAAAACAGGGGTAGAAAATAATTATTGGATAAAATTAAAATTTTCATTGAAAAAATGAGAAATCGATTGTAAAATATCTAGAATAAATTCTACGAGTTTTAGATTATCCGAAGGAATCATATTTATCTTTGGATAATCGAATCATGATGAAAAAAATCTTGTTTTTTCACTCAAGACAAGACAACGAAAAAAAAATCGAAGGTTCCCTTAATCAAAGTAACCGTTTTCGCGAAGACTTCTGAAAATCGTGTCTGGAGTTTGCTATGGAGGGTGATATCGAAAAAAGCACACAATCAGAATAATATTTTTAATCCATTTATTTACGTCTCTTTTCACTCCTTCATATGCTTTTCCATCCTTGAGTAACCCTAAACCGGCAACGCAAAAAAAAAACAAGAACAAAAAAAAAACACATCCTCCATGGTGCCATAGTAACTAAGCTTCCAAGCAAATTCAAACCGACCGACTAATTTCTGCTCATCATCATCCGGTAACTGAAATCGATATTGTATACTGTACACAACTTGTCTGCTTAAAAATAAACTCTCTTCGTTTAGTGTCGTGTCATTTCCATTGGTTCAAGCTTGAGTTTGTTATTTGCTTTGGCTTAAGTAGTTACTCTTCGCGTTTAATTTATCTATATTTACACATTTGTTTTTTTCATTTCAGATACTTTTTTGTTGTTGATAGCACTAATGCGGTGTTTTTATTTCTTATTCGTGGGAATGTGTTGAATATTGGGTCACCCTAGTGCAACCCACACGATCGCGATCTGTAAGTGTAAGGAATTTTTTTTGATGAATTATTTTCCTAAAATCGAGACAATCAACCGAACGGAAAAGTAACGAAGACCAAAATGCGGACCAAGGCGAACCGAGCAGAGTACCGGAAAAAATGTCGACAGCCAGGGCGTTATGTTTGTTTTAAATGTCACAGTTTATTTCTTGTTTTTTTTTTTTGGTTTTTTCTTTCAGCTATAGCAATAATTGAGAATTTTTACTTAATAATAGTACAAAATATACAATTTGTTTCCAATCTTCCTCCACCAGATTTGAACAGCTTCCGACCTTGGTAAAATAGTTTATCCACCTCTTTTTATCTGCAACTGTCCACGGTTAATAAGTTTTTTTGTTTGTAAAAGCATCTATTGCTGCCGCCTTTGAATCATGGTTTTCTTAAGAATTTTGCGCGGTACAGAATTAAATTCAATCGAAGCGTTCGTTTAGTGGTTCTACCCTTTTGGCTGAAGGTTAAGTTTGTTGATTCTAACTAATATTGTTCGCGCTAACAGTTGAATGTTTGTACTGAGCATGCATGAAATGGAAAATGTTGTTCTTTTTACACTGAAAGAATTGCGTGATGTGAATGTTTGGGAAAAAAGATATAACACTATTGATTTTGGACCAAATTGAGTTAAAAAAGTCGTTTTGTTGGATATCCCCTTGCAGTGCTATCACCATTTATATGAACCGAAATCCGATCAAATCGTGCCCCATTAATTTTGACACACCCTGCAAGTCCGACAAACTGTTCACTGTTTTGAAAATTATACTTCGGTTTCCGGCAAACAAATATAAAACAAACCAAAATAAAAAGATTTAGAGAAATTGTGCTGGCTGTCCATGTGAGCATATATGTCCCATATGATTTTTTGCCGATGCTGAGTTAGTTGTGGGAATTGTTTCGTTTTTCATGTTACTTTAAGCAACTTTAATATAATTTAGCAAAGTTTAAAAATGAGTCCCATCTTGAAAATATCAAAATTTGCCATATATTCCTACGGAGACGCCTGATACTTCTTGAATCTTCACCTAAAACGAGGCTTTGTGAATGATCGTGCGCCTCCATCAAAATTTGTGAAAAAAACAGCCCGGGAGCATGTTGACAGCTTCCATACAAACTGAGCGTACCTCTTTTTGTGGGCCCAGTGGGCCTAAGATGGCGGCCTTCGATGTTATCTAGCCAAACATTTGAAAATGGCAAATAGTTTAAATAAATATAGTTTTTGTCTTATTTCGGTTTTAAACGGCAAAATAAGCATTCTGGAATCATTTTGTTGAAAAACTTGTTCAGAGATACGCCAATTTAAAATATTAGTCTCGAAAAGTTGGAGGGAGCGTGCCGCGAAAACCGTCACGAAAAAAAAGTTTCCCATGCAAAGTTTGAGTTGCGTATTTAATGGGCGGACTCCGACGAGGCCCACTTGCCATCTGTCGGTGGATACGCGCAACTCACGAAAACTGTCATGTTAGGGGACGGCTGGAAAAAACTTGAAATTGGAAAAAATCAAAAACATTAAAAAGAACACCCAAAAAGCAAAAACAAAAAAAAAGCAAATCTTGCTAAAAATAAAAACATTAGAAATGTTCGCATATCGAGTCCCATTCTTAGTTTTTTTTTTTCAAAACAAAATCAATAAATCAATGAAAAATAATTTAAAAAAAATAAACAAGAGCATGTTTTAGAGACTTTTCAATTGAATGATTGTGTAATATAAATTCATGAGAAACCTTTTTCCAAACTTCCAACCCCGTTTTCTCAACATGCTGGAAGTTTTCTAGAACAAACAGGAACAAACCACTGATTTTGGTAGTTTTTTTTAGGGGCTATGCGATTGGACAATCCTATAGAGGCTTGATTTTAACTCCATTTTTAACTTTTAATTTAACAAAAAAAATTAATCAAACTAATTTTGCACATATTTTCTAGGCGTTAGCCAAAATAATAGAAAAAGTCTAAATCGTCAGAAAATTACATGGGAAAATTACGTTTAGAACGGGAGATTAGCTCTTTGAAATTACAAGTGACAGGTGAAAAACAAGCGAGAAACCTCGGCTTGCTTTGATCATTTGAAAAAAAAAAAGCAATTTGAGGAGAAAAGCAACTCGCGACAAAATTTTTGGGCTAGGAATATTGACAGGTATGATTTTCATAAAGTATTCGCCTCCTTTTCTCTCTCACAGAAAACTGGGGACAATGGAGCTGTCAAACTAGGCCACACTGTTAAAGTCACTCACAAAATAAGCTTTGAGTGATTTGAGTTCATTTCCAGGGTGGTTAAAAATCTTCGCGGATTTCGCGATTTTCGCGGCGCGGATTTCGCGGATTTCTGTTGAATGTTCCTGTGGGTCTATCTTCAAGAATACAACGTAGTTTTCGATGGCTAGTGAAAATGTTTGTCTAAATCTAGTATTTCCAGAAGAAAGAACGCAAATTTATCAAAATCCTTCTCGGTGAGAGCAATTTAGATTTCCGCGAAATCCGCGAAAATCGAACCCTGCATTTCTGACGTCACGATTTTCTCCTTTGAACTGAACCTTTGAAACATTGAGTACATCCCGGACATTAACATAAGGTGTGAAAGGGATTCACTCAATGTTTACATTTATTTATAGGACTTAATCAGAAAAAAAACAGGATTAAACACCGGGTGTTTTTGCTTTTTACTTCAACATTTTTCTGTTTATAATCTTGTAGAGGAAATTCTCGTATGTTTGGCAGGTTAAGCACTCGCTCCTAACTCCATCCAATATGCTGATTTTCACTATTCAAACAACTAATTTTGCAAAACTTTTGATAGAAACTTGCTTGCTCACTTCTTATTGAGCTATTTATCACTCGAGTTCAGTTGAAAACGCTTGTAATTAGCTTTAATTGAATGTCAAAGTTCTGACCTGCCACCATTAGAGGCACGCTGGAATTCTACGCATAATTGTCCCATGGCAGTTTTAGACGATTTTGACTTTATGCCATTTTTATGTTTAGTCTGATGTGTACTTTAAGAAAAACACATAAAATCTGGTACTTTGTTCGGAAACTCATCAAAAACAACACCAAGTCTGTTTGTCCTATAGTTGAACTTCTACGCATAATTGTCCCACCAAGTATTTTCATACACGGAATCATTAGTTTTACTAAGCATTATGCCTTGTTTACCTGTTGTATAGCAAGAGGATCACAAATAAGGGTGATAAACTGCTAACTGGGGCGATTAGGGATACATAGGGCGAATAGGAACCCACGGGACAATTATGCGTAGAAACACAGAAATCGGTCGAAAAATTTCAATCGCGTTTTTCTCAGTTGCACTTTTTTGAACATGGGACAATTATGCGTAGAACGGCAGCCTACGTCTCAGTACAATATTTTATTTTTTTTTTATTTTACCGGGCCAATAAAAAAATAGAAATAAAGTTTATTATTCGAGGAATTATATGATGGTATTTAATATAAATCGATCTTAGCACATTTAGCCATAGTTTAAAAAAGAATTTAACCAACTTTGATGAAATATTATACATTTCTTTCCAAACTCATTATAGGGTTGTGCACAGAAAATCAACGTTATGACCTTAAATCATCAAAAGCTAGATAACACAATGTAAACAATAACAAACAGGTTTTGTTTGGCTGGGTATGATATTGAGTATTTGGCCCTTTTAAAATGTTAATTTTGATTCCAATTTTTGCTATTTTTTAAAGAGATCACAAAATTCCTTAGATTTTATTTTTAAAAGTTGAAAATTTGACCATAAAAACGAGGGATATGTGGGCAATATTAAAGGAGTTATTACTACGGCAAACAAACAAACAAACTCGCACTTTTTACTTGCTTTGTTTGTTTGCCTGCACTGCCGCTCCAATCTAGTCCGTCCCATATCTGGAGTTTTTTTGAAAAGGTCCAATAAACCAAATTTTCGGTTTTTGCTTTTTGGATGTTTTTGAAACCGCCTTGAGTCAGGGGTATTAAAAAACAACCAAAAAGCAAAAACTGGAAATTTGGTTTATTGGACCTTTTCAACAAAAACTCCAGAATTGTTCATGCAGTTATTTCAATATCAGTCTAAAAAACACCATTATCATAAATTGACTTTATTTGTCCATAAATAAAGACAGGTAAGTCATGGTATCAAGGTAGGCTTGAACATTTACACCATAAGTTTAACTTGGTTCAACTGTCATTTCCAGTTTTGTTTTTGTAGTTTTCCAAGTAAATAATGAGCACCAAATGATAAAAACTTGTTAATTTCAGATTTTGGTAGAATTCCTAGATATCAAAATATGATCAGGAACGACACCAAAAAATTTAAAAACAAGACTTTTTATTTCATTTTTGACAAAAATACGTATGGGACGGACTAGATTGGAGCGGCAGTTACTTGTTTGCACTTTTTGCCTTGTTTGCGACAACCTGTCAAACTGTCAAACAAGAAAAATTGCGAGTTTGTTTGCGGTAGTGTAATGGGTCCTTAAGGCAATCAGTGAGAATTTTCTTGCCTGTTCAAAACTGGGCACACCGTTTCTTTTTTTAACTTGAAAAAGGCGCATTTTATCAAAAATTCACTTAAATTCGTTTGCATTGCAAATTTTATTTTCTTATTTTTGTTTTAAATCAACACTATTTTTCAAAAAAAAAATAAATAAAATTTGGTTGGTTGTTTGCCAATTCTGGATTTTTTTGATAATATAGCCTTTATGTCCCATAAAACATCAAGTCTGGATTTTTTTCAAAGGCCCTGTAATCATATGAAACACAATAGATAGGACACAATAGGACCTTTTTTTTTAAAAAAAAACTAGAATTTAAAAAGTGTATTGTGACAACAGTGATTTCAGTCAATTATTTCGGTGTAGTCCTCACCATACTTGCAACTTTGCCGAAGACACTAATTCGATAAAAAATCATTTAAAAGATACAGATTTTTGAATTTTCATACATCATTTTTGTATGGACAGCTGCCAAATTTGTATGGAAAATAACATCGACAAACTTATGATGCAAAATGGCAGAAGGCACCCAAAAAGTTTCAATCAGATTAAAAAATACATGAATAAAAATTAAAAAAAAACTAATTTCGTAGAGAATTGGGTAATAAAGCCCTATGTCAATTTTTATGTACAACGGTAAAAAACACAATTAAAAACCATTTCTGATCACTTTTTTTTTCATTTTTATGATTTTAATGCATTTTTTTTTTTTACAGGACAACATTTTTTCGATGGGTGAACTATGGTCCCCTTGACAGCTCGTCAAGAAGGACCGCGAGGTTAATTTTTCAAAATCCATTTTAAACTCTTTGTGGTCGTACAAAAGGTCATTGTACTCAGAAAAATAAGCTTTATCGCTGTAAACAATAATATCAGCAATCTAAGCTTCATTTTAGGACCCAATTGAAAACAAAAGCTGCACAAAATGCCGTTCTTAACACAATTTGGCCCAAAATCAACGTGCTTCAAGATAGCACGATTATGACGAAATGTTACCACGAAACTAATTCTAAGAAATAAAATTTAAACCGAACAAAAGATGGAAACCCAGGGCGAGTTTTGTTACGCTTTGGTGGTTTTTGGCAGAAAACGGGACGCAAAAATGAACAACTGCAACTGAAGGGATGTGAAATTAGCAACAAACAATAAGTGCAACCGAACAAAAGTGTATAATAATTAGCTACTACAGTCGTTTTTATTATTTTCACATTTCTCAATTGTTATTTTCTTCTTCTTCTGCTTCTTCTATGTTTCATCTTGCATTCTCCGCTCTATCTCTTAAACGCTTATTTTCTTTCACTTCTGTTTTCGCTAGTCTAGTAGTTGTTTTTGCTGACTTAAATACACTTATCAGATACGCAGTAAAAATATACACTATACAAAAGAAACTATGTATATCACAATTAGATTAAACGAAAAAGAACGAAAAAAAAAGAAAAAAAATCAACAGAGTGTTTTTCGCCCGCTTTCTCTCTTTCTTCTTCTAACTAGTTTCTCTCCATCTTTCACATTCTCTCTGCAAACAACATGACATTTCGCCGAGACGAACGCACGCTCACTTAAAAACAAATAATCAGCTCAAACACGCGTGCGCGCGTTTGTTTGTGTTCGCGTCTACTACTACTACTCCTCCTCCTCCATCCGCCTGACAGTTGATCACTTTCTCCGTACACACCTCTATTACTGCTCCGTCGATAAACTAGTACTACGTTCTTTGTGAAAAGAAGGGAAAAAACCGAAAAAGAAAACGATAACTAGTGTTTGCTTTAAATCTTTTTGTTCACATCGCATCGAACATAACATTCAAACGAAACTTAAAAACAGAAAACAATGGGCTGCCGTTCAGAAAATAGCGCTTCCACTTTTGTTCATTCTCATATGTTCATTGTGTGTGTGTGTG
The DNA here is from genome assembly GCF_015732765.1 of Culex quinquefasciatus. Taxonomy (NCBI): domain Eukaryota; kingdom Metazoa; phylum Arthropoda; class Insecta; order Diptera; family Culicidae; genus Culex; species Culex quinquefasciatus. Next base: position 11,355,552 of record NC_051863.1, on the reverse strand, counting down.
TGTTTGTAGTTTTTTTTTTTGTTTTCCAACTATTCATCGCATTCGTTCTTTTTCAACCCTCTACAAAGTTTCCGTGTGGTTGCAGTTTGTAGCCAAACGTGTTTGTTTTTTTTGTTTTCTAACTTATTCTTTACTGTTACGCACAACGAAAAAAAAAATGACTTGTTGACTGTTGCTGCTGCTGCTGCGTGTGTATGTGGTTTCGATTTACGCACACCGTGTTACACAATCACACACACGTGAATTTCGCGAACGCGCCCGCTACGCAGTAGGCGTGGCTTACGAACGCGCTGAGTGTGCAGTACTAGAATACCACGCCCCCCTTTTATTTGCCGACGCCGCGCCCAAAGTAAATGCATTTTTTAATTCTTTTTGCTCCTCTCCCCACGCGTCGGATGTTCTAGTACTGCGTTGAGCCGAAACCTAGTACCGCACGACAGGTTTTGAGCGAAACCACGCGACAATTTTTACGGCAAAGTTTGAGAGTAATTTTGCGAGCAAAAAAAATCATTCCAATTGGAAGATGGAGTGGAGACTTTTCGATTCCTGCTACAATCAGTCAAAGAAGCGCCGTTGGTGGTAGTGTGTGGTAAGAGAGTAGAGAGTAAGCACACATGAATCAAAGGAAGGCGGAGCTAAGTGATTATGTTTTTTTTTTCTGTTTCAGTAAAAGTCCCTGTAATTGTAACCATCGGGGGTCGCTAAGCTAATCTATGTTTCTGCACAGGAGATAGAAAGAGGGAAGAAGGGTGCAGAAGCTGCTGAAATCAGGAGAGGATTGGTAGACTTTTTTTTATTAAACTATTTTTTTTTTTTTTTGCTACATCTTTGTAGTACTAGAAGGAAAAAACAGTATCTCAGAAGGTGTGTGTGTGTGTTTTGATGTGTGTTGTTGGTACAAAGGAAGGGTTAGCTCGTGGTAAGTTGTTGTACTTTGTAGCAGTGGTTCGAGTGGTGGTAGTAGTAGATTTGTTGTAGAAGTTGCTAGTAAATTCGCTGAGAGTGATGATATTTGTGTTGTGTCGGTGTGGAGTACTAGAGCTACTACTGAAAGGCATTTTCTTATCTCTCTCAAAGACAGGTTGTGGGTTCGTCAGCAGGATGAAGGTTTTGAAGTCGGTCTCAGAGCTTGCGGAAAAAGTGTAACAGGATCGTAAGGTCATCAGGATCGAAATCGATGTCATCATCAAAGTCACTACTCATCGATTTGGTTGATTGGTTGGTTGGTAGGATGGGTGGTGGAGGTGGCGGGTTGTGTGTGCGTGTGTTTTTGGTGGTCGGTTGAAATCGAATTAGATTTTGGGTAATTTGTGGCACATTTTGGACGCACAACAACAACACAACGACGACGACGACGACGAGATGAAGACGACGGCGGCGGCGGCGGCGACGATGTTCCGGGCAACGCGATTTGTTTCGTGTGTGAGGTTGGGTTGGGTGTGGCACGGGCAGAACCGGGGTACGCGACAAAAGAGCGTATTTTTTGTTTGCATGTGGGGTCGCGAAGATTTTGCGGGAAGGCGCATTTTTTCACCCCAAACCACGGCATTTGTATTGATCGTTTGATACATTTTTTTGTTTGTTTGTTTGTTTTGTGTAGATTGGGATGTAACACCGCGCGGTAAATTATAATAAATAATTTAATAATTAATTAATTAATAATCTGGATTAGTGTAATAATAGTTAGCAATAAATTACAATGGAAGTGTCGGCGTGGTGGCGTTCGGTGTCGTTGCCAGTACAGAGGTGGATGGATATCTGATCGTATGCTGCGACGACGCCTGGATGTAATCCTGACTCGGATTCAGCACGCTGTCGCGCGAGTTGGAGTGTGACGTTGCACGTAGCAGCTTGACAGCCTCACGTTCCGGACTACATTGCACTGCTTCTAGTCATTTCTGACGGGTCGATTTCTTCTTCTTTCGTTTAAAGAAACAACAACATCTGAAACAAAGAAAATGGTACGATTAGAAAACTTATGGTGACAAACATTGAACACATCTGATATAATGATAAAATAGAATTGTCATTTATTTCACTTCTAGACTTGTTTTATGAGCTATTCTACCTTAGGAAAGCTATAAAATCACTCGAAATATCAACTTCCAAGTAAAGGACTGCGGAGTCGGGAAGGTTAGGAAGTGACTCTGACTTCGACTCCGGCATCTGAAAATTCAGTGATATTTGCCTCTGACTCTGGCTTCTGGAGATACTCCGACTCTCGACTCTCGACTAGTCAAGGGTGTCCAACCTTTTCTTCCTACAGGTTTCTTTGGTCATCAGCACAGATTTTGGCTTCCTGATTTTAAAACATTTTTTTTAATTTTTGAAAAATATGAGTAACTTTTTTGTAAATAAGAATGTGCTTAATATTTTTAAAACTTTTTTCAAGCTAAATTTTATAACCGTCATCAGGGGTGACATTGGGCCTGGGGGTGAGATTGGGTCATACTATTTTCAGCATTTTTGTTCGACCCAATCTAACGCCCCAGACCCAATGTCGCCCCTGAAGACGAATAGCTATTCAAAACAATACATTAAATTGTTTTCTGGAAACCTTGCTGACTCATTCCATAGAAAATATCAATTTAAAAAAAAAACTTTTATATGAAGTAAAAACTGTTAATTTTTTTTAAAGAAGCAGTTTCTGTCATAATAAAAAAACCAAACCAAAGTCAAATTTTCATGTCTTCTGTACATTTGTTATTTTAACAATCCAAGATTATTATTTTCAAATAACTCACATTTCAAGTAAATTTAAAATTTCGTTTTCTGGTGACATTTTTTTGCATAAAAAATATTAATTCAGAATATAAAATAACCAAATTTAGAACAAAAATATACCGATACATTGAAAAGAGAAATACAACATTGAAATAAAACTTTGAATAAGCAACATTTCATTGCTAAACCATAAAAAATAATGTAAAAACCCTTATTTTTTTAAATCTGATGTAATAATCAAAATTATAACAATAAATGTTTCCTATTAAAAACTTTACGGAAATGTGAAAATTTCATAATTTTTTTTTATTAATTTTGACAATCAACTCATTTAATCAATATTTCATGAACCAAAAGGCCAGTCATTAAAAAAATCAAAGGCTTTTGAGCAGTTCTCTACGGAATCGGTCTTTTTTCTTTAATTTTAATTTTTGTATTTTTTAATCCGGCTGAAACTTTTTTGGTGCCTTCGGTATGCCCAAAGAAGCCATTTTGTATCATTAGTTTGTCCAAATAATTTTCCATACAAATTTGGAAGCTATCCATACAAAAAAGATATGTGAAAATTCAAAAATCTGTATCTTTTGAAGGAATTTTCTGATCGATTTGAGTCTTGGGCAAAGTTGTAGGTATGGATATGGACTACACTAAAAAAATGATACACGGTAAATTTTGATGATCTTTAATTTCATTTTTGACAAAGAACTTTGTCCTAAGGTTTCTATACGTGATGTCAATCCAAAATTTTCGCGAAGCGAAAACGTTACGTTACTCTTAGGTACACGCTGGTTGGTTGAACAAACGTTTAGGAGAATGGATGCAAAGAGGAGGGGCATACGTCCCCGATCTAAATCAGCAAATCTCGGCTCGGTTGATCCCGAAAATTCATTCTGTTGCTGGACGTCGACGATTCAACATCAGGAGCAGATGGCCTGGTGGCCCGGGAGCAAATGGCATGGACCAGCCAAGACATGCCATGATATGAAATTTGGCATTTCGGCAGTAGTGGCCACAATCCGGAGTGGCCGGAGGCCCCGGGGTTGTCCCGATGGGGGGACATTAGCCGAAACATAAGAGTTGGGGCAATATGAGTATCAAACTTTATGGATTTTTGATACTGAACATGAAAAGTTGAAATTATGAGGGAATCTTGAGGAATTTTGGACCAGACATTATAATTGAAAATTTCAACAACCCTCTTTCAAAGTTCTTTGTCATACTGGTCATGTGTAACATAACCACCTGCACCTTTTGTCACTAAAACTTGATTTGCAAAAAACACTATTTTTAAGTATTTTTATTTTTCGATATGTTTTTTTTTTTTAATTTTGTTGATACAACCCTTAGTTGCTGAAATATTGCCATGCAAAGGTTTAAAAACAGGAAAATTGATGTTTGCTAAGTCTCATCCAAACAACCCATCATTTTGTAATGTCGATAACTCCGCAGCTAATGGTCCGATTTACAATGTTAAAACATGAAACATTCGTGAAATTTTTCGATCTTTTAGAAAACAATATTTTCAAACTTTTCAAATCAAGACTAACATTTCAAAAGGACCACACATTCAATATTACGTCATTTTGAAATGTTAGTCTTGATTATTTTTTTTAAATTTGATGTTTAAAATATGATTTTGTGATTCGATTATTCAAAGTCCCATACAAACCTCCGAATAATCGAAACTTCGGAAATCGAGGCATCGGATAATCGGAAAATTACATCCTTGTCGCTGAGCAGTTCTCTAGAATTTCGCAAAAAAAAAACTGATAGAAAAATTGTAATTTGAAATTTGAAGTTTGGCTTGGGGAATTTGAAAATGTGAAATTTCAGTCTAGGGACTCGTAATCGGGCTGTAGTGGACGAAATTGGATGCTTCAAAATGCAAGAGGTGGGTTTTTTGTCCTCTATCTGACCACCACAAAATTTCTCTCCGAGGGGTTAATCCGGTTCCGGGACAATCCGGATTGTTTAACGGTATTGTTCCGAAACAGTATTTTTGGTCGAAAAATGTCAATAAAAAGATGAAAACAATGTATATTTTGAACAAATATTGTTGAAACTTATTCAATAGAGACTCTTACAACATTAAATAGCAATTTTATAAAAATAGTTGCTTATAAACTAATGTTTTGATAAGTTTTATTTAAAAAAACTAAATTTAAACCAAATTTTTAATATAAACTAACTTAACAAAGTTATCAGAAGTTCAAAGTTGTCACAAACTGGCTAGAGGTACTAGTATTTGACACAGAAACAGCATTTCGCAATTCGCAATTTTCAGTGTAAGAACGGGCCTTGACCGATCTTATGCACTAGGTTCCCGACGAACACGCACTGCCCTTGCACCTACATCTCACCCTTGTTCTGAGTCAGTACGAGCATCACGCTAGAACACGCTTTGAGTGTTCGTGCCAGGCATGCACACCTTCTTTTCCGGTTACGCATTTTAACTCGGCCGGGGGTGGTACATTACGTAGGGTTTGATGTAAGTATAAGCGCCTAACCATTTAAAGTGTGCCTAACAACTTTCATTAAAGCAAAAACTGTTTTATTTTTAGTTTGAATTCAAAAACTTATTGTCATTTACTGTGTATTGTTTTCTCCTGAAATCTTCCCTATTGTTGAGTCTGTTTATCTGTTGCTATTTCTTTTGTCGCGGTGTTTTGTTACAATTTTTGGTCCTAAGCATGTTATAAAAGTTTACCAAAAATACAATAGTAATATTTCTGTTAATCCTTTAACCATTCCATAAATTGAGTAAGGGCTCAAACCTCACTTGTTTGAAAAAAGGGTGAAGATTGAAAACAATAGACAGTAAAAGAGAATTTATTTTATAAAAATCAAGTATCAATAGTAAGAGAATGATGAGCGTATTTTGAAGAATAAAAATGAGAAGCTAGATGTATTAGATGTAAAATTAGACAATAGTTAATACATAGAGATACAAAACAAGCATAGATTATAGGACAGATAAAGAATTATTCAAATAAATAAATTCGCAATAAAATCAAAAAGATTAGGCGAACGATAAATAGACTTGATATTACTAGTACATTAAGGAAAAGTATATTTTTAAGGAAAAAACAAAACAAAGTTTGTTACAGCAGTATCAATTGATAGAAAAGAGTGGAAAAGCTTTGAGAGATAAGAGAATCAAAATTTAGTAAAATTTAAATCAAATGTTGGATATTAAATAGAAGAATCAGTGAAGAATTGGGAATCAGAAGAGCAAAATAAAAAATAGGAGATAGGTGGTAGCTGAGAATGAAGAGAAGAGAAATCCCGTTGTGCGATGTTTCAGGTACATCCACAGCAGTTGACTTAACATACTGCGAATCAAAACAATACCGTCTACAATCACAAATTACTTCCCTTTCCCACATTGTCGCGCCCCTTTCTTTTAGTCGTCTCGACTCTGACCCGCGGTGGTCAAAGGTTTACGATCCGTTTCCACAGGCCACCAGCTAGGTCATCATGAAAACCAAGCCACCGTGGAGGTAAGAAAATAGGACACTCGCAAGGAACCAGAGCTATACTGTTCTGATCAAGATAATTCGGATGATCTAACAGAACTACGGATGTAGTAAGTTACGCTCATTCCAAGATGTTCCTTACGTGGACGTCAACTGAAGAGCACGCAACAAGGTCAGTGCCATTGCATGCTCTTAGGTATCAATCCTTGGCCTGCTGACACAGAAACAACATTTCATAAATAAATTCACTTAAATCGATCAGATTTTGTACTTTTATTAGGGGTACGGACAATTATGTGACCTCTTTTTTTGACATTTTTCATTGAACTATTTTTGTATTTTTCTAAGAATTTTTTTTTTTTTCAAAACCAATGACCAGTGCTGAAAATGTCAGGGGTCATAACGCAAAAATTGGCGACGCTGACACGAATTTTTGAGATCCATTCACTGAACCACAAAACCGTGACATAAACAAACCCGGCGCAGTCGTGAGTGCCCTAGCTCATTGAGCAGCTGCAATGCGAGGCAGTAATCGACCAACGCTCGTTCGACGTTGCACGCACACAGCATTACAATTGTGTCAGACAGAGTAGTTCACTTGTACTGTGTTGTGCTAAAAACAATAAAATTTGCGTGTTAAAGTGCGACTAATTGGTGCTACAGTTTGTCAATGTGTGAACAAAACAGCTGTCAAACCGGATAAGTACAAGTTTTGAATCGAACGTTACTATAAAATTAATTATCATCGATTTTATTTTTCACCGGCAACAACGGTTTGCCATCGGATTCGGTGGCGGCTGATGTTAGCTGTTTTTGCTTTTTTGTCTTGGGTCTTTTGTGCTCTGCTATTGTGTTGCGTGACTGGATCGACCGTGCTCGATAGCGCGAGATGAGTCTGTGCGGCAAATGCGAGCAAAAAATTTGTTTTGAAGATGCCGTACCTTGTTCGGGGAAGTGTCGAGCGTTTTTCCATCGTTCCTGCACTGTCCTGACTAAAACGGCGGCAAAAATGATTATTGAGCAGCCAAATGCGCAGTTTAAATGCGACCAGTGTCTTAATAGTGGAGTTGATGCTGAGATCTCAGTACTTCTCGCTGATGTCAAAGGGATAAAAGAGGAGTTGCAAAAATATTTTGACAACTCAAATTCTATCCCTGGCATCAATGAAAGTATTGCTACTCGAATCGACGAAGCTATCAAGAAAGGAATGGAAAATGTCATGCAAGCATGCAGTGAAATATTTCAGAAACAAATCAAAACAGTTGTGGAGAACAGTGTGGCTAATCAAATTGAAAAACTTAAATCGAATTCTGAAAAACCAAATAATAAACAAATAATCAAAGTAACTAGAAAAAGAGGAACGCATTCTGAATCGGATGGGCTCCCAGGTAATAAAAGACGTGCAATTATTCCGGAAAATGGTGCAGCAATGGTGGTTGACGATGAAGAAAATGAAAATGTTTTTGAATCGCCAACTTTTGCGGAAATTTTGAAAGGTGGAAATTTAGAAAATAAAAGAGATCACCAGCATAAGAAATTGCGAACTAATCGTCCAAAAATTGTTATAAAACCTAATGAAACTAATCAAAGTAATGACGAAACAAGAACTTTTTTAAAATCAAATCTTGACCCAAAGTTACATAAAATCAATAATTTAAAAAATGGCAGGGATGGTTCCATTGTTGCTCAATGCGCACCAGGGGAAAACCTTTTGAAAGTGAAAAATGACATTGAAAACAAACTTGGCTCAAATTATACTACTATTATCTCTACTGGCCTTCCTAAACTGAAAATCGTTGGGATGAGTGAAAAGTATGATCCTACAGATTTCGTTGAGTTATTAACCTCACAGAATGACGAAATTTTTATTGAACATGTAAAGGTTATATCTTCTTATGAAAACCCTCGCATGAAATATAACAAATTTAGTGTAATAATTGAAGTTAATAATGATACATTTGATGCATTGATCATGGCCGGAAAGGTTAACATAGGATTTGATAGATGTTCAGTTTTTGAGGCTATAAAAGTCCTAAGATGTTTTAAATGTGGAGAATTTGGACACATGAGTACAACATGTAAAAATAATGAAACCTGTTCAAAGTGTAGCGAGTCCCATAAGACCTCTGATTGCAACTCAACTGTAATGAAATGTCTGAATTGCTTAAAAAAGAATAATGAGCAAAAGATGAATCTCGATGTGAACCATGCTGCATTTAGTTCAAAATGTCCAGTTTTCCGACACTTAGCTGCAATTAAAAAGGACCGTATGTATGAGAATGAATAGCAATCAAATTCTGCCAAAAAAGTAAATGCAACAGATATAATCTATTTGAATATTGCAGGACTAACCACAAACTACGTAGCACTACGACAGTTAGTGGAAAGTTCGCAACCTCTTTTAGTATTACTTTCTGAAACGCATATTACTCAACCGGAAGCATTTGATCAATATTCCATTCCAGGATATAACGTTGTATTTTGTCTGTCACACTCTAGGCATACTGGAGGAGTTGCTATTTATTTTAAAGAATCTATTCACCTTAAAGTGTGTTTAAACGAGTTTTCTGATAATAACTGGTTTTTGGGCGTTACAGTTGAAAAGGGCATGAAGACGGGTAATTATGGAGTGTTGTATCATTCGCCAAGCTCAAGTGACCAACGATTTATTTGCATTTTAGAAAACTGGTTGGACAATTTCATAGATATGAATAACTTAAATTTATTAACTGGTGATTATAATATTAATTGGTTTGATGAGCAGAATTCAGTTCATTTAAAGCGTCTTACAGAATATTTAGGTTTAACTCAAAAAGTAAATACGTTCACAAGAATTTCACGAACTAGCAGAACATTGATTGACTGTGTGTTTTCTAATATCGAATATGTAAAAGCTGTCGTTAAGAGTGATTGGAAAATTACAGACCACGAAACACTGGTTATTGAAATTTCAGAAATTAATTTGGAATCTTTGGATGACCGCATTAAAATTAAATCATGGAAAAACTACACACCGTCAGCTTTTTGCGATCTGTTGGAAAAACACTTAAATTTTAGAACATTAACTGGGGAACTCGAAGACAAATCGCGAATATTAACGAATACTTTGAAAAATTGCACAAGTGAATTAGTAACTACTGAGTACATACAAAGGAAAGATTCCAACATTTGGTATAGCAGTGAACTTATGAAATTGAAACAAAAAAGAGATAAACTTTACAACAAATTCTGCAGAACTAATAATCCTAGACATTGGAATAAATACACAGTCATTAGAAACAAGTATACAAAATGTTTGAAAACAACCCGGAGCACTCACATTCAAAACAATATTGAATTAAATAAAAATAACAGCAAAGAACTTTGGAAAATATTGAAAAAATTAATGAAATCTAAAGATAGTCTTCCAAGAACTATTCTTTTTGGAGATATTGAAGAATGTACCGAAAATGTAATTGCCAGTAAATTTAATGAATATTTTATTGAGAGTGTAGTTGAAATAAACGAAAGCATACAAAAAACTGACGAACCTGTTGAAATCAGGAATATGAGGAAAGTAAACTGCAGACTAGAAATCTTCAATCCTATAACCTATGTTCAACTTAAAAAAATTTGTTTTGATTTAGGAAATTCCGCCGGGATTGACAACGTTAATGCAAAAGTTTTAAAAGATTGTTATCATGTCATTGGTCACACTTTGCTCGAAATTATAAATGCATCACTTTTGTCAGGTCAAATTCCAAAAATCTGGAAAGAATCTTTAGTTATTCCAATTCAAAAAGTTACTGGTACTAAAAAATCAGAAGAATTTCGTCCTATCAACATGCTACATACGTTAGAAAAAGTGTTAGAAACAGTTGTGAAATCGCAATTGCTTGAATATTTGAACATTAATAAATTATTAATATCAGAACAGTCGGGATATCGAGAAGGCCACTCTTGTGAAACAGCATTGAATTTGGTTCTGGCAAAATGGAAGCAATTTTTTGAAATCAGAAACTCGACGCTGGCAGTATTTTTGGACTTAAAACGAGCATTCGAGACAATTTCTAGGCCCTTATTGTTACAGACACTACAACACTTTGGTATCGGGGGTGCAGCTTTCAATTGGTTTAAAAATTATTTGAATGGTAGAACTCAGCGTACGATTTTCAATGAATCTTTTTCAGAATCTAGGGAAAACAACCTTGGTGTTCCTCAGGGAAGTGTCCTAGGGCCTATATTGTTTATAATGTACATTAACGATATGAAACTAGTTTTGAAACATTGTGACATAAATCTTTTCGCAGATGACACTGTTATTTTTGTAGCAGCGAAAAATCCGATTGACGCTGTGCAGCAATTGAATGAGGATCTAGATGCTTTATCGAAATGGCTTAAATTCAAACAGTTAAAATTAAATATAAAAAAAACCAAATACATGATTATCTCATCAAAACATCAAAACATACAAGATGTACAAATTTCAATTGATGGTGAGCAAATTGATAGGGTTAAGTCAATAAAATATTTAGGGGTAACTATAGACGAAAACTTGAAATTTAATATTCATATTGATAACACAATTAAAAAAATTGCAAAAAAATATGGAGTTATGTGTCGTTTGAGAAATGACCTTAACTTTCAAAGCAAAATTCAACTTTATAAATCTATAATCTCACCACACCTGGACTTTTGTTCATCTATTTTATTTTTGGCTAATGAAACACAATTATCTAGGCTTCAACGCTTACAAAATAAAATCATGCGTTTAATTTTAAAATGTAACAGATTCACTTCTTCGACCTGGATGTTAGATGTTCTGCAATGGCTATCTGTGAAGCAAAGGATAATTTTTTCGACTATGATTTTTGTGTTTAAATTAGTCAATGGTCTGTTGCCAAGATATTTATGTGATCGAATTTTAAGAGGCAGTGATCTTCATGACCACTTTACGAGAAATGCAAATGAACCTCGCACTCCGAATTTCTTATTTGGAGCTGCCCAGAATTCCCTGTTTTATAAAGGTGTGAATATATTTAACTCGATGCCCTCACAAATCAAACAGTCAACGACAATAGCAGAGTTTAAAAGACAGTGTTGCTCGCACATTAAATTAGTATTTTAAGTTTACTTTGTATATTTATATTTTGACAGATTTCTGAAATGAACGCACAAGTTAATTGCTCAGTTTGACCGCATGATGATGATGGATTTTTGTTTTGTTTTCAAATGTTGGTTTAAAGTAAAGTTAAAAAAAGATAAATGAGTAGTCTACAAAGGTTTGAGAATCGCGCGCGGTATGCAAATATATGTGCCTTAAAAGGTGACGATGAAGATATGTAATAGTTATTTCTAAGTATGATGAAAATTTGTAGTTGCTCTGAAGACGGGAGAGCTCGGAAGGCAAAAGGGAAAGCTAATCTAGTAGGTTTTGGCGGTCGAAAGATAGGGTCTCGAAACGTACTATGTTTGTAGTCAAAGGTCGTGACGTACACTCTGTCAGCTAAAACAGTAGGGTGCGATCTCGGGCAATGCCAAAGTAGTCACTTAGTAGAGACCCAGTTCAGATAGATACAAGTAAAACTATATGTGCACCGAAAGAAAGTTAGTACCAGATGCGTAGCTAATACTGTTACAGGCCTATAAACTAGTAATCAACAATAGAAATCTGAAGAACGGAGTTACCTGAAGGCTATTTTATATCTGCTATGAAAAATCAGTTCGTTTTTCTTTGCATAACTGATTCAAATGTTCAATCAAAATTATCATAACGATAACTCGTCCAGCTCAAACCATTGTAGGGGTAAGAGGTGGGACCATCATCATCATCATCAACATAAAGAAACAAGTTTTTACACAAAAAGTTCGTATTTATGCGTGGAAATGTAATTTTGAATATAAATTATGGTTGTTTTAAGTGTTTTGCACAGTATACATCCATTCTATTGTTTGGATATAGTCAAAATAGTGTTTAAAGAGGATTTTACGAGTCAGTCATATGACACGAATTGAGTGAGTGTAGCTCATATTTTCACGTCTCTCATTCTCCCGCAGCCGATCGGTACAAGTCAGGCGGCAGTGGTTGAGTAGACACAGTAGGCTTGCAGTCACATGCTAGCAGTGAACTGACATTATGGTTTGCTTCATGTGTACGCTGGGTTGCAAACTTTTTGCAGGCCTGCCAATGACAGTGTTTTAAAGAGGACATTCTCCCGCGTCGATTGATGTATAAAACATGGTACTTTAGTCGAATTTTATGTACTTTTATATCACAAATATTTTCCGTACGGACAAATATTTGACTCACTGTATGTTTAAATATTTACTTTCAAAAAATGAATACTCACTTTGTTTCGTCGACCAGTTCCACTTCCGGCTGCTGCGTGATGGGTGTGTTTGAATGCCCGGCGGTTGGATCATCGGCATTCAGTTCTCCGTTGGTTGAACTTACGACCTGCGGACGGGAAGGAAAAACACAGGGGGGAAGCACACACACATCCACACATAGACGCAGAGAGAGAGAGATGGTGTGTCACGTGGTGGTGTGGTTTACAGTCAATAGGGGGATGGGGATGGTCGCACAAACACGGATACAACAATGGATTCGTGTTTGATAGCCGAGAGGATCATTAGGTGGGGAGGGATGCGGGAGTGATTTTTTTTTGTTTGTTGGGGTAAAACGGAACGGAAAAGAAGAAGAAGAAAACACTTTGATTAGTTTGACTTTTGTGTGGTTTGGTGATCGTTTTTTTTTTTTCTTGTGGCACGCGTATTGGTGTGGGGGCAAATAGGCGAACGGTGGGTGGTGGTGGGTTTGAAAGTGGGTTGAAACTACTTGTGGGACCGTTTACGAGGAAAAATTGTACAACGCGAGGGTTTGAGGTTCATTTCACTAGCGCGCCATAATCTACTTTTGGGAAAATGGATGTTAAGGTACGAGCGTGAGAGGCTGTGGTGGTGAGTGAGTGGGTGGCAGAGAGAAACACAGGTGGGTGGAAAAGCCGGATTCTGAACGGAGCTTTGCAAAACGTGAAAGAAGGGAAACGGTGCCTTAGTTGCTCGCGAGGGTGTTTGTGTGAGTGTGTTTGGGTGTTACTTTATACATTCCATACAGTGAGCCGAATTTGGGTGTTAGTGTGTAAGTGCGTTCTTTGTGGAATTGTTTTGTTTATATTTTGTTTGTTTTAAATTTAAATATACAGCAGAGTGCGTGAAAAGTGCGGCAAGGTGTCTGACAGCAACAAATTTTACTCTTTACGGCAGCAGCAGTAAATATAAGGGTGCGCTTTATTTTTTATTCAACCATGTGCTTTTTAATTGACTGTAATTGATCAATAACTTATTTACTTAATTTATCATTCTGCGTTGCAAATACTTTACAAAGTTTTTTCCCTACCTTAAACTTTTGTTTGAAACAAATAAAAGGTAATCTAAATTATCATAATAGGAGATAAAAACATAAACTTCCAAATAATTTCACATTTTAAAATTTGAACCATGAAGTGTAAAAATCTGTCACATCATGAAAACTTAAAAAGTAAAAAGGATCACCGAAAGTTTAATATTAATACAGAATTTAGTATTTTTGTGTGTGTTCGTTTTTATTTGAGGTTTAGAAGGGTCGAACTTTCAGGGAACAAAAAAAAAATCAGGCAAATTAATTCACGACTTAATTGGTGCCATTCTACACCTTGCGTGCTCGCAACGATGCTTCGTTAAGGGGGAAATCGCTGAATCACTATCGGGAAGTTTTGGAGGAAAAACGAGAAGCAAAACAAAAACGCCTCCGCTGTGACAGGTGTCATTAATATTCGCCCAATTGGGAGTCAACGCACAAACAGTATATATTATGATGAATAATTTGCGTGTTGCTTTATCGCAAACTTGTCAAGTCGACATTTTGTTTTCCAACGTTTAAGCAACAGTTGAAACAAATTGGAGCACCCACACATAAAAATATGTTGAAATCACGAGTAGGGTTTCAAAACGGTGAAACAACAGCTCCGCTTTTTGATCTATTTACAAAAAAATAATTTCAAATACAGGTGATTTTCCATTTTGAAATTAGCAAAATGTTTTGATATCGCTAACAATTGCCGAAATTTTAGTTAAACCAACATTTTTTTTGCTAAAACCAGCAGCAGCTTCAACTAAATACTAGCAACTTAATTCCGTCAAATCAGCAAAGACAAGCTCCACCAGAACAGCGGAATGTTCTGCTGAAACCAGCAAAAAATTTTGCCAACAGTGTAGAAAAAAATATGCCAAAAAATAAGGCATTAAATGAAAACAGAACCTAAAAAATCCCCTAATACGCAAAAACTACTGCGCAGCTTACAACTACGACGAATTTAAATTTCTAATGAGCAAGTCTCGCGTACGATGGAACTTCCATTCCCGACACCTAACCTCTCTGGAATGGCAGCATGATTTATTGGGCTTCAGCCTGACATTTCCTTCGCCGATATCCTTGCGCGCATCAGCCGAGATGCATATCGGAGAGCGTTATTAATTTCTACTATAATACGCGGATTTGATTTGTACCACTTTCTTTGAGTTTTCGATGAAATTTAATTCGGTCTGATAATGTTTGAGCGTTCTGAGGTACATTATTCAAAATCAGAATAAAGAAGCTATTTGACTATGGCAAGCAAACAAACAAACGAACTCCAAACAAAGGCAAATGTATGCAAGATTTGGAAAACTGTCAAAAAGTTTGTTTGTTTGTTTGCCAAAGTCTAATAGCTCCTTAATAAAAATCTAAACTGATGATGGAAAAGTGTGCAACTAAAACATATTGCAATTTAAAAGTAGCCATTTGTACACGGTTAGTAAATTCGGTGTTATTTTCATCAATTGTGAATTGCGTCTATCGCTAATACCATATATCTAGGCTCTATTAAAGGTTAGTAACAAACTAAAAAATAATAATAATATAGTTTGTGGCACTTTGAGTGAGCGTAGGTGAGATAATAGAGAGAAAGAGTAATAGTAGGAGAACGACAGTGAGTGAGGGCGAAAACACCACTCATCAAGTACCTTGAGTTCAGTATGTAGAGCGTATCAAGGCAAAATAGTAGAACATAAACGACCAAAAAAAGGATAGTCAGCTGGCGGGTCAGTACGTGAGAGTTTTTTTGTTTGTTTCGAAGTTGGTGGTGTTGGAAAGGAAAGGAAGGCGAACATGATGATTGTAATATAAAACACACATAATTTAAAGAGACATTTTCTTAAGAGATATTTGTTTTTCTTTAGTTTTTTTTTCTCGTCTGGATGCCCGATCTGTCAAGCAGTCGCGTGGTTTTGGGTTTTAAACTGATCAAGGCAAAAAAGGGTGATGCATTTAATGAAAGAAAAGTAGAAGCAAATACAATAATCTAAAAAGTTTAAATAATTGTTTATTGACACTAGGAAAATTAAACAAAAAGATGGCATGACGTTCAATGATGAAAGAGATGATAAATCTTTGCTCAAATTACCTAGGAATCCTATTCCACAATTATTAACAGTGGAGTCTCTTAAGTAAAATACTCGAACTACGCACTAACAAGCTAGTTTTATAAGACTATTAACTACCAAAAGAGTAATCTATGGAATTGACTTAAAATATATTAAATTAATTTTGAGTTTCAAAATCACAATATTTTTTTCCCCTTTTTAAGCGTTTAAAAAAATTTATATCAACTCTAAGTTAAAATAGAAAACTTGTTCAAACCCTTAATAACTTCTTATTTTTTGCTTCAAGTTGCTCTTAAATATTTTGAAAATTAATAGTTGTTTTACTGTAATTTTACAATTTGAAAATATTTTATTTTGAAAACATTTTGTTTGACTGATAAACGCTATCAAATAACATTCGCAATATGGCTCCTTCCTTCTTTGATATTTTTTTTTATTACTTTGGGGTTAAAATTCTAACTTATATTTTTTTGGTTGTACTGGCACTGTAGCTTCCAAGTTCGCAAAAAAATTAATAAATTCATCAAAAAAGTTTTTTCTATGGTAATAGAAAGTCGTCTTTATAATACAATATTTCGATGTTTCGTGTTTTCTTGTACTAAGTTTGTTGGTTTTCCTATTTAGCATAAGTGACCACAGAGGCATCAATTTGCTAAGAGAAATCCTTATTTTTTTGTCAAAACAGCACAGCAAAAAAAAAGGTTAAAAATTTGGAAGGTTGAATATTTTCTCTTTTTTGAGTAATATTACCTAAAATTGTTAAAAAATATGAACCTGATGAATATTCACCAGAAACTGATGAAAAATCATCATTTTCTGATGTAATATTAGACATTTTTTTGACACAAAATCTGTCACCATTTTCTGATGAATATTACCATATTTTTTTCTGTGTATAATATATATTCGAGGTATTTATTTGTTTTTTTTTTTTAAATTTTTGTGATCATTTGATATCTTCAGCAAAGTTGTAAGTAAGTTGTAAAAGATGACGGTTTTTAAAACATTCCAATGTTTTCAAATTCGACGACACAGAGTAACCGGATTTGCTTACAGGATTTCTACTTGTGTAAACTAAAATTTTAACAATTTTCCCTGATAATAAAAATTAGTGCTGATATATGCCGAATACAAATTTTAAGGCTTCAAATTCTTACCCGGAAAAATACTATTTTTTGGAAACAAATTCTCAAAACAATCATATTTTTTCACTGTTTTCAGATGCGTTTTACGAAACCAAAAATTCGACTTCTGAGCCTTAACTCAACTAAATTTATTGTTGTATTAACTTTTATATTAAATGTGCAATCAAAAAACACTAAAGAAATAACTATAAAGTGCGCAGTTTCCGAGGTATTGCCACTTAAATTTTGTTTTTAGCAAAGAAAAAAAAAACAGTTTTCCGATTTTTAAAAAAGTTTGCGTCATTCCATAAGTTGAATCATGCCATGAGTTTCCATTCCTTCAATTATTTTTACTCGAAAAAATAGTTTATTTTTACAAATTTGTTTAAAAAACATTGAAGATTTGATATCTTCAAATAAAATATTTTGAAAATTTTGGAATCAAGACTAACATTTCAAAAGGGCGTTTTATTTAATATTCAAAATAAAATAAAGGTTTTGTGGGTAAATGTCAGCTGAATCAAAAAAAAAAGCAAAAAATAATTCCGTATTCAAATACAGATTTTGAAAAAAAATGAGGTTTTTTTTTAAAAAAAAACTTTCTTTCTGAAATGCATTTTTTGTTTTAAGGGTTTCGTTTTTTCTCAGGATTGAAATCGATTTTTGTTGATCTTTTGAGGGTCAAAATATGAGGCATTCAAGACTGCAAAAAAAAGCAAAAGTAGGTCGTCCAATTTTCCCGGGAACGGGAAAAATATTTTTCAAATCCCGGAAATACCCGAGATTTGGAGAAATCTTTGAAACATTCTTAATTTGTTACATTTGTCCTGACTTGCCCCAGGTTCCGGTGTTTGATGAAAAATAATTTAATATGACACTTATTTTCAAATTTAACATCATAAATATACATAAATATAATACCAACTATTTAAAAAAAATATATAAACTATTTAAAATATTTAAAGCAATGGGCATTTTGCGGATCTGTACACAGATAGAAATCTTGTAAGCAGATCCGGTAACTCTGTGTCGAAGAATTTGACAACATTTAAATGTTTGCAAAATCGTCAATTTTTTTTCGATTTTGAACGACAATGTCGATTTTGAAAACATTTGCAACGAAATCGAAAAAAAAGTTGACGATTTTGAAAATACTTCTATTTTGTCAAATTCGACGACACAAAGTTACCGGATTTGCTTACAGGATTTCTATCCGTGTAAACTAAAATTATAACAATTTTCCCTAAAAATACAAATTATTGCTGATATATGCCGAATACAAATTTTAACGCTTTAAATTCTTATCGATTACTAAGTATTCAACTTATTATCTGTTTCCACATCCAAATCTAAATTTCCTGACCGAAATATGATGTTTTTTTTTTAATTCCGAGAATTCCCGAGACAAACTATAAAAAATCCAGGGTTTCGGGAATTCCCAATTTAAGAAAAATCTCGGGAATTCTCGGGATGGATGCACTAGCAACAAGTCAGTACGATCACGAAAATCTGACAACGCTTATTTTTTATAAGCTTGTCATTTTGTTGTATTTGAGAGCATAATATAAAGAAGGATTTCTGATTTCAATAAAAAATTAAAATTATGAATCATCTAGCTTTGTTACCATTTGGATTCATTGTTAAATCAATAAGTATTTTGCAAGTTGACAACCTTTTTCCTTGATTTTTTTTTTGGAATTGCAAAAAATGTTGTATGGAACTCGTTGCAAAACTTGATTTTTTCAGCACTCTCGGTGAACCTCGTTGGATAAATGTACGACTCGTGCTGAAAAAATCCTCTTTTTGCAACTTGTTGCATAAACTACTAGTTTGAATTTTCAGCGTTATTTGTTTTAAAATCTCGTGTAAAATCGAGAAAAAATAATTAAATATTAAATCTTGAAGAAGATAACAATAGCAAAGTACGTCACGCACACAAACACACACGCTGCTGCTGCTGCTCTCTATACCACCACGTTGTGAGTGTGGGTGTGTTTGTGGGTGTCCGCGGTGGTGAAAATAGAGTGAATGCGCAAACAGAGACAGGTAGAGAGACAGAGAGCGCACGCGAAATAGAGCAGATAGATTGTGTGGAGCGCCTTTCCTCTCACGGGAGAAGGATTCGGAATCTATAGTTTGTGCCTCTAGTTCGGGTTGCTCTACTAGCGGGCTGTATTTTTGGTATTGTTTTTTTTAAGGGGTAGGTTTTTGTTGTTAGTGGAAGAAAGAGAGAGAAACTAGATGATTATATGCCGTCGCAGGTGGTATGGTAACCAAACAAAACAAACAAAACAAAACAAACCTTGTAACACACGCACACAGGGGAAGGGTTAAATTGGAGTTAGAAAACACTAGGGCACCGTTACAAACAGTTGGTGTGTTTGTGTGTATGTGTGTATTAGAGGGGAAGAGGGCAAACGTCTCTACCAAACGCAGTTCAGAGGGGTAGATACTAACAAAACCGGGTCAAACCAACACAAGGAATGAAAAACCAAACTGGATTCAGGAGGTTAGTACACAGACAAGCAGAGGCAAATTTCTGAATTCCCGAAGCGTTTGCGTTTGCTTGTCTGTGGTTTGGGGTTTTTGGCTATTTTGTTTTACGGAAACCAAGGAGGCGTTGTGAAATGATAGTACGAAAAAAAAACGGAAAGAAAGAAAAACAACAACAACAACAACAACATCACCAGAGCAACGAAACCGGAAGCGGTTGGAACACACGTACCTGAACTGAACCATGTCGGTCGGCCGGCGTTAGGTTGCCCAGTGTTCCAGTCTGTTTGGGCACGTCCGGCCAAGCGGCGACACCTCCCTTCGAATTCGTCTGCTGCTGGAGTTTGTGAATTGTTTGTGTGTTCGTATTTGTGCGTTTTTGTGGGTGAGGCGCGCGACATAGACGGTGTTGTGCCGATTCGAGTGTATGAGCGTGTCGGTTGCGTATGGGTGTGTGTGTGTGGGTGTTGTGTGTGATTCGCCGAAGGTCAGAATTTTGCATTTTTTTTTTTTCGATTTGGCCGAACGCGTTTTTGATCAATTTGTAAACCAGAGCGAGAAAAAGATAAAAGAAAAAACATATCGAATCAGTGGGATGGTTCGCCATCGTGAAGCATTTAAATGATTAATTCAAAGAGCATTACAAGAAAAAAGTAAAAAACTAAAGCAAAATAGCAACTGGAACTAACAAAGTTCAAAACTCCGGAATTTTAGGGGGAAGTCTAAACAGGGGTAAATTTTATTTAAAACCTAGCCGTTGGCACCGAAAGGGTTACATTTTTCGATTTCGGGAAAAACTCTTCAGTAGCATGTGATTGTCTCGGAATTTTTTTTTTTTTTTTGCTAACAACAGTGAACGATGCAATTGTGTGCGAGGGAAGAGAGGAGGAACGGGGGGTTTTGTTCTACTTGTAAACGTGTAAGTTGCGCAATGTCGGTCTAACATTTATCAGAGAGCGTGTTACTTGTAAGTAGCTCTGATGATTGTATTTTGTGTAAATTTGGGTAATAAAAATAAACGAAAATAGAACCCTTCAATCATTCATTGCCAATGATATTTTTTTCTTCATGGAAACACATGGTATTTTTTACTGGAATGTAACTAGTGTAAGTTTACAAGTTATTTTTATATCTTGTTTTAAATTATATTTAGATGTTATAATTTAAATGCTGTGTACAGTTACAAAAACAATTCTTTTTATTATATCTGACGTATTCGAAAATCCAAATGGTTAATGAAATGATTTTTTTATACTGTAAAGAAATTGACTATAAAATTAATAACACTTTTTTTAAACAAATTTTAAAACAAACGGAATGTTTTTCCATGCATTTGTTCGAAGTATCAAATAGTTTCAAAGCATCAATAAAAGTTTTACCTACGTTTTGTAAATTTCAAGGAAATGTCCATAAAAATTTTTCCCTTAAACGCACGTCTTTTAGGATAACTTTCCCGAAATTGGTCAGATTTCCTGAAATATTTTTTTGCCTTAAGCTTTGCTATTCGCATAAAAAATAATTCGCTGCAGCAACTAACTATCGGACGAATCAAAAATGTTTTTTACGGAACTTTAAAGTTATAAAATACAAACAAATATAAAAATATAAAAAAAATTATTACGCCTAGGTTTAAACATTTTGATAAAAAAAAGTGTTTTAAAATGCATTTTAGACGCGTCCAGTTGCTTTCCAATCATAACTTTTCAAAATATCGAGGAATCGACAAAAAACTTTTTGTCTGACTGTACATTGGTATTTCATTTTTTTTTTTTTTTTTCAAGAGGGTTCAAACATGCTAAATATGATGTTTAACGCAGGAAAGTGCACTCTTACTGGTTTTCAGTTGATAAAACTTAAATTTTCATTAAAATTTTAAAGTTTTTCGAAAAAATATTTTTTTGCCCCCTTATTCAGGCCGACTTTTACTCAAAACTTAATGTACTCGAATGAAAAAATATATTGGAGTCATTCATTAATGACATAATTTTACAAAAAGATAGTTTCAGAAATTTTAAAATTGTATGAATTCAAACCAGTAATTAAATAAATTAATCATAAATCCTATCTATAATTCATAACGAGATTTATAAGAATTGATATTTGAGAAAAACATAATTCATTTCTGGAGTTTTTTTTAAAGGTCCAATAATTTCTGGATCATTTCTGGAGTTTTTTTAAAAGGTCCAATAAACCAAATTTTCAGTTTTTGCTTTTTGGGTGTTTTTTAATAACCCTGGCTCGAGGCTCGAGCGTCCAATTTCCCGTCCCGGGAAACAAATTCGCGGGATTTCCCGAAAAATAATATTTCCCGTTTCCCGGGAAATTTGTAAATTTTCCGGGAATTCCCGAAATTGCAGCGGAAGTATAGATTTTCCTTTCTTTTTGGTTCCATTTTTTAAAAAAAATACAAAAAAAATAATAGGAGAACCTAATATGCATAATTAATAAGAAAAAACTCAGGTTAATTTCAGGTGTATTTCAGATAATATTTATTGTAAAACCTGGTAACAATAATAGGATTTTATTCTGTTTTTATATTTGTTTTAACTGGCAAGATTATTATTTTTTAAACATGTAGTGGTGTAGGCCGCACAAGGTTCATGCACTATTGTTGGAAAAAATGTTTTTCAATAGTATTTGAAAAATAGTGGCGTTGAAAATTGCTTTGTACAAAGTATTTGTTGTTAGAATCAGATTTAAAGTGTTCAAATTTTACACAATCACTAAGGTTGCTGATAAGTTTTTAAGAAGAAAAATAATCAATGTGTAAATTTACTTAACTTAGTTTATAAGCCTTTTAACCATATACATATAAATTTTAGGTTAATAAAAAGTCAAAATTTTGCCTAAAAATCGTAAAAATGAGTTTTGTTGATAAAATAACGGTCTAGAACATGTTATTTGCCATGAAAAACATAATTTCTGCATGATTTCATTTTTTGGCTTTATGAGTCAACGTTATTCTTAAACATATTCCCTTGAAATGGTAACAGAGACAAATTTAAAAGCGTTTTATGGTTGAGAAGCATGGTTTTTACTCACTGATTCAAAATTTGATTTAAAAAATAATACTTCGCAACAAAAAAAATCAATTGATTTTTTTTTATTTGGTAGGAGTTGAAAGACAGAATATAAAATTAGAAAATTTCAATATTTTTATAAAGTTGTATGATTTTTTAAAGCAGTCGTCAATTGAATCCAAGGAACCATCCAAGGAACCATCAAGAAAGAGATTGTACGAGCTAGAGAAGACATGTAAGTAGGCATTTTGTCGTGACTCAAAAGCCATCGACAGTTGAAGCTAATTGAGTTAGAGCAGAACGACAACATCGAAGTTTGTAGTTTCTTGTTATTTTTTGAACATATTTCTTCGGGTTGCTTAATACCAGTGTCAAAAATTCGGTTAGATTTTTTTATGGAATTACAGATTGTTTTCAAGCAAATCTGGACATCTGAATAGAAAATCAAAAATTCTGAAATGTTAAAACCACGCTTTCCAAAAGATAATTTAAATTAATAAGTTTTTAGGAAGGACCAACAATTTTGATAACAGAGCTTAACATAACAGATCTGCACAAACCAAAATATCTGAGAACGTAAACGTACACACTGTGCTCCAAGACTACGCCAATTCCTACAGTCAAACAAGTTGCTGATTATTCGTAAATTTTGTGTTGCGACTTCCATTTAAATAAATTTTAAAAATACCATGTGTCTATTCCAAATTTAGTTAGCATAACATAGAATGTTTGAATCATGCAAATCGAGTAAATTTAAACAATTCTAAATGAAACAAATAAACTTTAAACGGTGTTTTCGAGCAAATGATTCGAACTCTAATTCATCAACTGTGTGTAGTATTATGTGTATGGAGTTGAAGGTGGACAAGATCCAGTTTCTATCGAGTTGACAATTTCTAGCATTACTGCGAGGCCTTAACTGTGTTCCGAACGGGTCACCTAGCAGAACCGTCAAGCGATAACGGGTTGACCCAAAGAGGGGAAGGGGAGGAAAACAACAACATTTTTTTTTTGTTTTGCTGGCCGCTGCTTCGAACCTGGGCCATTATCTCGAGGGTGACCGCGTCGTCCAGCTCTTCGTCGTAGTAGCTGAAAAAGTCTCCGTCCTGGAGGGGGGGCCAAGAAATTGCGGGCGGGCGCAAGAACGAAACAAAACTCGGAACATCTCACAAAATTGTGTCCGCGCTCGAGAGAGGAAGTTTGTGTTTTGTGTGTGAGTGAGTGGGTGGTTGGAAGGACTTTTCGCTGCACTATTTGCAATGACTGTATGAGATAAGTTAGTACACATTGAGCGACATACGCGGTTGGTTGGTATCGACAAATGGTGGAAAAAGAAGGTACACATAACATCGCACGGAAAAAAAAAGTATTTGTATGAAGACGATGACCAAGTTAGAACAAGTAGATTTGGTTTTATCCTGTTTAGTTACCAGTGCTTTTTTTAATGCTAGTAAAAGAATGAGGAAAACGGGAAGTTCTGGGGGATTGTTTTTAGGGGGGGAAGGAATTTTTGTTTTTCTTCTCGAAAGTTGGTTAGCGTTATAAGAAGATTGTTTTGCAGAACGTATAACTTTAGAGACACGGAAGAAGCTGTTGCTAATTACCTTATTTACAGGTGTGTGTCTTTCTCTGTTTGGTGATACAACTACTTCGTGGCCGGTCTGCAACGATCCAACGGGTGTTGACTGCGTGGTAAAAAAGAAAAGAAACAAGTAATTAGAATGGAATACTTAGTCGAAGTGGAAGCATCCTAGCAGTAAAGTAAATTTAAGCCCAGAAGAATTCCCACCAACGTCTAGCAGATACATTTTTAGCTCAAAACCGTCGCCAAACTAATCATAACGTACTTAGCCTACAGTGGGGCGGAAAAAGACTTGGAGGGAAGTGATGTCCGGATGCCGACCGAGCGCGCTGGATGAAACATCGATTTCTCCGTTAATGTTTGGCTAAAAATTCACCTCAGTAAGGTGCCTGATCTCAAAACAATTACATTCCTTTTTTTTATTCTTGCGGGGGAATTTAAAATTGCACCACTGAAATTACGTTAACATGTTCTAGCAAATACAGCAAGGTACACGCTCGATACGAGATAGATACTTGAAACTACTTGAAACACCCAAAACCGTGGTCACCTTCGCCGATTTAGTCTTGACAATGTGGGACGGCGGAGCGTTACGCAGCTGGCGCATCACGTTGAAGTTTGCCGGCTGCAAAACAGGGAGGGGATTGATTCACTTGATGAGAAGGTATTCAACATTTGCGAGGAAACGCTGATTGCGAATCAGTTGATGTTGCTTCTTTGCCAGTATTAAGTTCTATTTGTTCAAGAAAACTCAAACACGGAAACGGGGGGTTGTTGCTTCGAACAGAAGGGTTGATGAAGAAATATATATTGGAAACAGGTAAATTCACACAGCTCGATTGGTTTCGGGGGGTAATTGAGAATTTGTCTTCACGATTTCTTGACAATTTGGGGGTGGGGTTGTTGAGCGAAAGGGAGTTGAACCGTCACAGCCGGGATTTCTTGAGCATTTCAATTTCGTCCTTCCACAGTTGCTAGAGGCGGAACAGATTCACTATTGAGTCTAGGGGGGTATTTTCGTTACTTTTGGGGCGGACCAGCACACGCTTCAAACAACTCACCATCGTCTTTCCGGTCCAGTCGAATTCACCGTCGTCTACGTAACCCTTAAAATAGAACAAATCTTGAAATAATCTCCGTAAGTGGTCGTAATCAGGTGTTTCAAAAAAGTCTAGCCGCCGCACGTAGCGCAGGTATTTCGCAAATTCCTCCGGGTGTCCTTCGCACAGTACCTGCAAGCAAAAAAATTATAATTGGTGGTCAAGTTGGCGCATTCGTTTGACGAAATTCTGCAACTCACATCGATCGGTGTCGCCCGCTTCGTGTCACCAATTTTTTGGTATCGCTCTTTGAGTGTGTCGGCTTTCAGACCTTGCCATGGCAGTGAACCTCTTAAGAAATACATAAACATGTGACCGAGCGCCTCCAGGTCGTCGCGCCGGGACTGCTCCTTGCCCATATGCGTGTTGATCGACATGTACCGCGCCGTGCCCGTCAGCGACTTATGCTCTCGATATGGTATGTGTTTATTCGTATCTAAGTCAATATACTCTTTGGCGAGACCAAAATCTGAAATTACAGTAAAACAATTATTAGAAAACTAATACAAATCATAATTCGAGTGTTTTATCCATCGTCAAAATCTTCAACATCCAACTCAAAAAAGACTAAAAGAAGACAGCTAGTTCAGTTTCTGCCAATATTTACTCTTCAAAAAGAAAGTCAAACATTCCCCAAAGAAGCATGCCATTCTAAAATTTAAGTCTCGTTTCCTCCTCCAGCTCTAAGTCTGGCCCCGACGACTCTTCTCCTCCTGCGGATTGATATTTTTAGCAGTGCGAAAATCAACAAATCCAATTGGACGGACGGGCGTGGGAGTGGGAGTGGACGGTCAGTTTTGTTTTTGTTTGCCAACAGTGGATTACAACAGCAAACTGGCCTTGCCTTGCATTTTTCGAACTTGAGTTTACCAGCCACTGCTGATAGACTTGACAGCAACGTGCTAGGTTTCTAGGTTTCTTAACCCTCAAATGCTATTTTTCGATGTTTTCCTCATTCAAGAGGTTGTTTTGAGCAAAAATTGTTTTTTAATTCATTTTAAAATTTAGTATTTATAATGGAATTAAACATATTTTTTTTTTCTTTTTAGTAGGGTAGGGTAGTCATCAATGAGACACTTTTGGTTTTAACTTTCAACGATTTTTGTATTTTTTTCATCAGCATGTTTTAATGAGCTTTTTGCTGCATTTTCTTTCTTTTAATGTGTTCTAACATTGACCAAAATATGAGATCGATCCGACCTCTACAGCCAGAGCTATTCAACTGTCTCATTGTAGACGCACTTGGCAGGAACAATGAGACAGCTGGGGAACAATGAGACACTCTACGAAAATCAATACTTTTCTAGTAAAACATCATGTTTTTGTATTGTTACATTGCAGGTGACTTGCCTTGAACATTTTAAAGCAATTTTGCCAACTCGAAACTTTAATTAACAAAAGTTATACTAAAAAGTGTTTGAATTTAGTAAAATCCATTTATTTATACCAAATAACTTTATATGTTTGGTTAAATGAAGTTAAAACTCAATAAATAGGCCAAAAATCACTTTCAATTCATGTTTTGAAGGATTTCCCTAGATTTTGAAAAGTTCAATGAAGAAAAATCGAAGTGTCTCATTGTTACCCATGGGCTGAAAAGAGTGGGGAACAATGAGACAGCCCTGGATTCTGGGTATATTCGTAATGTTGGTCAAATCTAATGAAAGGCAATTGTTGCCCAACTCATGCCCTAAGAAATGACGAAAGAAATTTGGAGAAATATTAGTTTTTGTATTAATGGCAGCCTATGAGCGAAAATGTAATTTTCAGGCATAATTTACTTTTGCACCCCAAGATCAAACATTTATGAATAAATTTGCAAGGGAGCGTCCATAACCAAAGCCACTTTAATGGCAGACGTGTATCCAGTAGATACACCTTTTCCCAAAATATGAGCCTGATTGGTTGAAACTACGACTTGTGAGAGCCATTTTATCATTGTTCCCCGTGTCTCATTGATGACTACTCTACCCTATTGTTTTGGTAACACGCTGACCTCTTTGAAAAAAAAAGTGTGAAAATATATGAACTAAATAAAGTGCATTATTTTTTTATTTGGCCTAAATTAATCATTGTATAAAACTAATAAAACTAATAACGATTAGGTAAAAAAAAATAACAAGCAGCACAAATTAACATTTCTGAGATATATATATTTTTTTTCTCAATTAATTTTCCTTTGACTCAACGATCGGTCGAACTGGCAGCGCGTCTTATGCCTCTTCCCCCTTATTTCGTCTCACAAACCAGCTGAAACTTTGTTGACAAACAAATCTGGAGTTTTTTTTTTTTTGAAAAGGTCCTAAAAACCAAATTTTCAGTTTTTGCTTTTTGGGTGTTTTTTAAATACCCCTGACTCAAGGCGGTTTCAAAAACACCCAAAAAGCAAAAACTGGAAATTTGGTTTAAGGGGTTACATACATGTAAATCGGCAAAAATGTCAGAGGTGGGTTTGAGCACACACTTAAACTTTTTTTTAATCTGTTTTTCAGGGCATCAAAATATTACTTTTCATCTATTAACAAAACAGATTTGAAGACATTTGGTTGTAGCTTTGCCGAGATATAGCTATTTGAAGTTAGCAGTTTCAAAAAACGGGTGCCACGATATCTCAACATTGCTTCGACCAAATCGGTTCAAAATTTTGGTGAAGACTCGTTAAACCGGTCTCGTGTGCATGACGAAGGCCGATTTTCAAAACGTTTGTTTTAAAAAAAGATAAAAATATTTTTCTGTTTTTCATATAAATTTTTTTTAAAAATTTAAAATTTCAAAATCGGGCTTCGTCATGCACACGGGACATATCTTGGGAGTCTTCACCCAAAATTTCAGCCAATTTGGTCCGTCCCATCTCGAGATATCGTGGCACAGGTAAATTAACTTGGTGTTCACAGAAAAACGCTCAGAAAGTTAGACAGTTTGCTTTGCGCGTGGCAAAACTCTGAGGTTAAATCGTCTCTAACTCAGTTAAATCCTGAAATACCTTCATGAAACTTTTAGGAGTGTTTGAAAATCATCTTTTAAGTTGATTTAATAAATTTTCTGTAATATGAAATTTTGTGATTTTCTACATGTATGTAACCCCTTAATGAACCTTTTCAAAAAAATAAAAAAAGAACATTGTTTTATTTTTTTTTTAGTTTGTCTCCTATTTGTGATGAAAACATTTTTTTTTATTTTGAAGACATTTTATTCAATTTAAAAAAGACGAATCGAGTTTTTTGTTGATAATTTTGAAGGCAAAATAAAAAAAATATATTTAAAAAAAGAACATTAAAATTATAAAATAAATTTAACCACGGGTCAATCGAGAAAACCCCAAAATTGACCAGAATTGATAATCCGCAGTTCTCGGAAAATATCGCTTCGCCAAATCAAACTAAATGCAAAAACCTATATACAAAACTTTTTCAGTTTCTTGTTAGGAATTAAGAATACTTTAGCAATCAAATTTTACACTACAAAGTTTATACAAAAAAAAAATAAACATCTAAAAACTCTGTCCATATTATTAACTGTGTTTCCTATTCGTCCTCGCAAAGCAAATCAATCATCACTTCCAAAAATGTTCAACTCATTGCTTTGGCCCCAATCAATAACCATCAGGTAAAACGTTACACCGAATTCCTAATCTGTAACTTTTTTTTTCCGTTTCCGCAACTCACAACAAAACATCAACACAGTTTCCAATGTCGAAAAAAATCTCAAACCAACAAAAAAAGATCGGAAAACCACTAGTGCATCCCTTGTGGGGATCGAACCCACGACCTTTGGATTAGAAGTCCAACGCGCTATCCGCTGCGCCAAAGGGACATGCGGAAAATGAGCGCTAAAAGCCCGATTTGAGTTTACGGCGGGGTTTGGCCGAGCGTGAAACGATTTCTGGCTCCCTTGCTGCGAACCCGAAGCAGTACAGAGCCAGAGCCGGGCATCATTCGTTTTCAGTGCGTTCCTCCACTGCGCACCACACACCAACCAACGAGGTATGGGTGGAACGAAGAAGCCGGCGACCGGCAAGAGAGCCGATCTAAAAATAGCACATTGTGAGACCGGTTTCTCTCGCGATTGCCGGAGAGCCGGAGAGCTGTTCGTACGATAGATAGGGTGGTCGGGGTTTACTGACACATGCGCACATGGCGAGTGAGTTTGAGTTGGTGAGTTGTTTTGCTGGTATGTTTTTCTTTTTCGTTTATTTTTAGATGTATTGTGGATCGCGTTGTGGATGCCGATTCTGACGATGTTTGCAAACTCGGTTGATTTAGATGTCAGATGTTGATGACGGCAGATCCATTAGATGTGGGGGTAGTAATGTTGGAAAGGAACATTGTACTTACCTATTATATGTATAATTTTATCACGTTTATTTGAACTTCTACCGATTAGAAAATTTTCTGGTTTTACATCTCTATAAATTAAATGACGACTATGCACATACTCGATCCTGTGGAGCTGTAGAGTGATACAAGAAAAGGAAGAGAGAAGAAGAAAAAAAGCAGAGGAATACGATCAATTAGTACAGTTGGTATCTGGGTCAATTTAATTGTTTTGTAAAGCACACACAGAAGTGTGTGCAATCATACTCGCACACACACACACACACACACATATATATACAAACTTTTATAAACACAAATGAAATGAAAACAGACAGACAGATAGAGGAAAGAGAAGCTGCTCTTGTGTGAGGCTGAGGAAAAGAAGAGAAGCAGAAGTTGTGATGATGATAATGATGACGATGCTGCTTGGTGCTGATGGCAATATGTGGGCAAACACGGTATCACAAAGTTATGTAAACAAATCAAAAACGAAGGCAATTTTCGGCACCAATAGGGGGAAGGTCAGCAAAAGGTGATTGGGTACATTGAAGAAAGTAAACGCACAAGAATTAGTGGCTTGGGTCGATACGGTTGGTTGGGAATCGGACAGAATATATTTTGGAGAAGCACGTGGGTTGTTTATTGAAAGCAATTTTGGAAAACATATGCATTTCAGTTCAGTACATTTTAGGATACGATATTTTTGTTTAGGAAGTTTTTCTCACCGTCTGATACAAACTATGGGTCATTCCAGGTCAACTGAGTACACTTTTGGACTCGACCTTCACCGATTTGGACCAAACTTGGAGGGAACGTTTATCTATCGATAGTTAACAGAAATCGCAAGTTTGGTGCTGATTGGACCATCCCTCTATTTTTGGCACCGCCCTCTTTTTTGGCGATTTTCTAAAAAACTTTTTTTTCTTCTAATCATAACTTTGCAACTATTTGAGCAAAAGACTTTCTACAGGTTGCATTTTATAGAAAATTGTCCAAGGAATTCGATAAAAATAAAATTTAAACCCTTAAATGACCCCTAATATTATCTTTACGTTTTAAGTATTAAAATTCAGTTTTGACCAATTGTTTATATTTTATTTGTTTTATTTTATCACCATCGTGTTCCCCGGACAATTTTACATTATAATCAATGTAGACTTCAAACTAAAATGAACTATTGACGAGATACAGCGATTTTACTGAAAAAAGTTTGATTTTGCGCAGCACTCGGAAGTTCATGGTGTACTTTTCAACAAAAAGGAATGAATCTCGCATAATTCGGTTTTTATATGAGAGAAACTTATTTCGGATTTGAATTCATAGAACAGAATGCAGTGCAAAATCAAACTTTTTTCAGTTTTTATAATCAATTGGTCAAAACTTAATTTTTATACTTAAAACGTTAAAATATAATATTAGTGGGCATTTAAGGGTTAACATTTTATTTTCATCGAATTCCTTGGACAACTTTCTATAAAATGCAACCTGTAGAAAGTCTTTTGCTTAAATAGTTGCAAAGTTATGATTGAAAGAAAAAAAAGTTTTTTAGAAAATCGCCAAAAAAGAGGGCGGTGCCAAAAATAGAGGGATGGTCCAATCAGCACCAAAATTGGGATTTCTGTTAACTATCGATAGATAAACGTTCCCTCCAAGTTTGGTCCAAATCGGTGAAGGTCGAGTCCAAAAGTGTACTCAGTTGACCTGGAATGACCCCTATACTTTCCCATAACTTCACTGCCAGCCAGCGGACTTTTTTAAATGTTGAATTTGAGTAATTTTTTTTAGATGTTAAATTTAATTCTACGATGAATCAACTATGGTCTTTTGGAACGAACTATCAAAAAATAATCATTTAAAGCCAATAATCGGATAATCGAATCTGGACTGTATAATCATTGTCGTTGTGTGTAATAAAATTATTAATTTAATACTTTTATATATCCCCGGTTATGGTAAAAATTTACTCAATAGATATTTTTGCCTTCCTCACTGAGGAAAGGCTATCATTTACTCTATAAATAAGAAGAAGGCACCAACCATTTAAACGTGGATAAAGTAACGTTTTATTTATTTAATTAATCAATTAGGGGAATTATACCCATTTTAAGCCTAATAAGCGGTCGTGTTTGAATGGTGCTGAATAATCTGGAGTGTTCCTTTAAATTTACTAAAACCAAGAACGCCAACAAGTAAAGCTATTTTTTGTGAACATTTCTGTTTATTTTCACTTTTATTAAAAGTTATGATATTCCATTTACAAGCATTAAAAAAAATATTTCCCAAATGTTTTCTAATCAGTCACAATGCAGAATGCATTTGGCCGCGCCCATTTTCTTATTTTCAGCTTAGTTCTTTTTTCTTCCAGCGCTCTTTTGGGTCTGCTTGGTGCTGCCAAAACCGCTGAAATTTTAAGCGAACACTCACGAAAAGTAGCATTTATAGAGAAAATTTCCTGGCATTACTGGCTCACTCCAACAGGCGCGGCTGGTGGTGTTGGTGTCCACCCCAAATTATTTATTTGCCTTCGCTTCTCGCTCGGTTTTCTTCGGCCTTCGATTGGAATGGGTCGCCAAAAGTCAAACGTCAAAAGACTTGGCGCGTTTGTTTTTTCGATGGCGCTTGCTAATTATTCACATGTTTCGGGATTATTTTTCAAGTGAGTGACTAACTAATGTGCAAAAGCACATGTTTGCCTGTAGTTGGATCTTAAGCGCTTTGAAATCGTTAGGGCAAGCTAAGCTCTCATCTTGCGTGTGAATGTGTGTGCCACCAAAATGGTGAGAAATGGTCTTGCAAAACAGAAATTATGTTCAAAAGTAATTTGAATTTGATCTTTTGGCCATTAGATGGCATAAATTTGCGTGCTTACCCGAGGCGGTGCTGTTGCTGGTAAGTTTATAGCATAAATAGTATTTTTGGAGCTTTAATCGAGCATCAAACCCTCCATATGATGATGATAGATGTTTGATTAGAAAGGGCATATTTCCCCTAGCTTTGAGTCTCGTAAGGTAGAGCAATAAATTCTTATGGAAAATAGAATGGTTCGACGTGATTCCAGCAAGGACGAAGAGGTAACCCAATCCAGATGGTTTCATAGCTCCTAAAAGATGATTGCCGACAATAACAACCCGAACTTGTGGCTAGTTACACCTTTAGCAGACAATAAAGTTAATCATCACTGCAGAAGTCCCACCGCTAATTAACGACTACGCGGCGCAAACGTCGAACAGACACAAATCAGCGCTTCTAATTCAGTCTAGTATCACGTTCAATGGAGCATAATGCCTTCCAGATTTGCATACACAATCAAACGTTATGCCGCAGTAGTAGTAGTTCCTCGTGTGACCTCTCCGGGTCACACGTCAGATCGCGTCAGATCCTTCCTCAAATTTGAAAGTGACCTTCCGACCCACATCTCGCAGAATCGGTCGTAAGTCGTGAGTGGTATTCGCAAATAGGGAGTCTTCATTTTTTCTACGAGCCGAACTACTCTCAGCAATGGAAATCCTACGAATTTCCCCTCTCTTGCTAGAGGTTCTCTAAAGGCCCACTATCTGTGTGTACGCCTCCTTGGCGAATGTGTGGAACCGCCGCGCCGATTCTATTTTATTATGACGCATACCAACCGAGCAAACAACGTGTGTGAGAAGACGAATGACATCTTCTATTTTTGGTCCAACATAAAATGTACAGCTAGAGCGAGCAAACAGACACGCTTTCTTGGATCGAACCCCCCACTTCGAATGTCGCAGAAAATAGGGCGAAAATAGGTACCCACACCTTACGTGCCAACGAGCATACCTTGGGGCTTGCGGGTTGTTGAAGGTTGATGTGGGAAGCCGACCTAGAGAGAAGAATGAGCGGGTCATTTGACGTACAACACACAGCGAGCTATCACTTTCGGCGCAAAGATGGCACCAACCAATTAATGTAAATTTGAAGACATTTATTCATGAGCCCGCAGAAAACTGCGGTTGTTTGTGGATTTGTGGTTTGCACGAGCTAGCTCGTCGTTTGAGCTGTAGTCCAAGGTTAATCGATTTGAAACAAGTATAGCGCGTAATTTTATTTGGAAAGAGTGTTGTTAAATTTTGAAATGTTTTTAAGTGAACTTCCATTCAAATAAAAAGAAGAATCGATGTCTACATTAAAGGTTCAAAACAACATGCAGATTCATATTAGACAGATGTCCCTATTTTGGACCTAGCCAGACATACATCGGCACTAAGAGCTCTTCTTAAAGGCTTTCGGTTTGTTATAGATGGCATTTTGTTGCACGCTAAAAACGTCTTGTTTTTAACATGAATAATGAATAGAAAAAATCGATTTTTTTGTAGGTTGTATGTTTTGTAGGGTTTTGTTGTTGTTTTCAGAGTTAATAATGAAATAGATCTAAAAGTGCTTTGCTTGATAGACCCAAATAGGGCCATCTACCCTAGATTCGCTCGATTCGCCGTCAACCGTAATTTCAATCGTCTGACAGTTTTTATTTTCGCATCTTGTATGCATTTGTGCATTTTTGCATTTCCGGTTATTGCGTCGCCATCGCACGGCCCATTACATGCACACATGATGGTTGCGGACAATATCGTACCTTTTTCGTAGCCCCACCGTACGACACTCTGTCCGTGACGGGACTTCCAATTGCCAATGGCCAAGGCGGTTACATAAATGATGCTCCTATTTGTATTCCAAGGCTGCAGCGACACCACTTTACGGCCAAGTTCATCCACTGGAAGTCGCGCCGCGCGCGCGGTCCGGATTATAAGACAATCTAATCTACCAATTGAGCTCGTCAAGAGCTAGAGAAAGGTAATCTTCCAATTGACCTTTGCCTTGGGACGTGGTTACCCACCAATCATTCCTTAAAAAATAGGCTGAAGAAATCGTCACGTTTTTCGTGGCAAATCCCCCCCGCACAGTTCGCGCAGCTACTTCAGATAAAAAAATATTGTTCCCAGCGACGATTGAGAAAACGACAAAAATTAATTAAATTATAAAATTCGCCGGCGAGGTGGCGCGCGGCGACAAACGGTAGCTCTCTGCTGCGGAACGATTTTAAAATGCAAATCAGCTTACAGTTTGCTTGACAGTCAGATGGTGGTGGTGGCCGGCGCGCAGCAGGAGAGGTCACTTCAACCGGCTCGTATATGCTGGGAATGCGCAGCTGCCGACCCCGGGGATGGACCGAGTTCGCAGAAGAACACACAATCGATGTAGACTGGAGATAATGCGGGTGCACTCTCTGCTCGAGAAATGTGAAAATTTTGACAAAAAGTGACTCGGTTTCTGGACAATGTCATGGAACGTCCCTGATCAAGGTATTACTAAAAGGCACGAACTTGCAGATTCGAGTCACCAAATTAATCACACAGAACGTCCTGCGCGGCTGGAGATCCCCACGGGTACCATCCACAACCTGCTAATGAGTACGCGTCGCACAGTCACACACAAATTAGTCGCCTAACAAGCCTGACCGAGCACAGGAAAATATTAATAATTCGCCATCCAGCCGGAAACGGGCCGGTCTCGCGCGATAAGATCCCCGCGCTAGACGGACGCTAATTACCAACCGCTCAACTGTCTGCGGGGAAGAGAACCGAGAACCGCACGCAGTCCGGGGATGTCGAAGCGTCAAGCCGCTCAAGAAAAAAAGTTCAACGACTTCCGACCAACCAATGACACAGGGCTCAATTGTTGATGGCTAACACGTTAGAAACTGCACGACCAGGGATGGCCGTGGGGCACACGGGAGCAGAAGGACAACACCTTTGAAGTGTTCTAAAAGTTTCCTTTGATGACAAACGATGCGACTTCTGTTGGTGTCTCCACCAGAGAACTTTGTTGACACGTTGGATTTGCACTTTCCATCCATAGTGGAATAAATAACAAACAAGCCGGTAGAATGTTGCCAGATCGTTTATGCGTCGTTTAAACGTGGTGTACTTGTGCAAGTGCAACAAGGATTTTTCTTGTTTGCAAGGAGTCGTTATATTCGACATCAACCAGATGAAGTTACTTTTTGAACCCTTGAAAAAAAAAGTTGAAAACAAATTATCCTCTGTATTTTAAGGTAATTGCATTTTATATCTACCTTGGTGGAGATAATTCTTTAGGAATCATTCAAATCGGTTAAGAATTCGCCGAGATACAGCTGTTTTTTTTTCAACCCTTTGAAAAAATGGGAATGTCTTTCATTGTAACTTAGGGTAGATGCACCCAGACATGCATTTGAACGAACTGTACTTGCACTTTCCGTTCTTATAAGCACATCTAGGAGGCACAGAACATGGTGTTTTTACCACCTTACGAGAACGCGTGCCGAACTCTTAGCGGCTCTTTGAAGAATTGTACATGTTTTTTTTTTAATGTTCTACTATTTTTCACTTATATTTTGAGCCAGGCCAGTTCTTTTCATGAAATGTTGTAGCGCCGAATCTCAATCTGAGATCTTCAACATTTTTTTTTAAATATTAAATTAAAACTCACCTTAAACAACAATGAAATTTATACATTTGCTAGTAAAGGGCACGATTAGTTGTTTCCTAACATGGAAATCCAACAGCACAGGTTTAAAAGGTCAAAGAATATGCAAAAAACGGGTTTGCCTAAAAATGGTCATCAAACATCCGAAGTTCTTAGCATAGCCCACTTGGCAGCTATTCCGGATAGTTTCTATTTGTTTCACACACTGATAACTGCTGAATATTTCTCTGCACGGTTTACTTTAGCCTTATTTTCCTCATTTTTTCATTACAAAAAGTTGAATCCAGAAAAAACCGTTGACATTTGCACGTACAGTTAAAGTTCTGACACAGAGCACGTGCGCGTGCTTTGATTAAAAACACCGTGTTTTTAAATCTTAGAAGAACAAGAGCAGCACCCGTGCCGTGCCGATGCACCTCTGGATGCACCAATTTTGGATCTTGGTGAAGACGATCCTTCCGGATCGAATAAAACAAGAATATTCCAAATCGGTTGAGAATTCACCGAGTTACAGTTAGTTTTACCTGATTTCCATCTTTTTGACCTTGTCTAGAGCTAAAAAAAACGGTCCTAAAACCAAAATTTTCATTTTTTTTTTTTGCTTTTTGGGTGTTTTTAAATACACACAAAAAGCAAAAAAATATAATTTTGCTTATATAAGACCTTTAATAAAAAATTAGTAGTAATAAGGTTAGGCACCGCCGGGACCGTGGTGTAGGGGTAAGCGTGGTTGCCTCTCACCCAGTCGGCCTGGGTTTGATCCCAGAAGGTCCCGGTGGCAAATTTTGAGACGAGATTTGTCTGATCACGCCTTCCGTCGGACAGGGAAGTAAATGTTGGTCCCGGTCTAACCTTAAGGGTTAGGTCGTTAGCTCAGTCCAGGTGTAGGAGTCGTCTCCCTGGGTCCAGCCTCAGTGGAGTCGCTGGTAGGCAATTGGGCTCACAATCCAATGGTCGTCAGTTCGAATCCCGGGGTAGATGGAAGCTAAGGTGTAAAAAGAGGTTTGCAATTGCCTCAACAATCAATCCTTCGGACACCTAGTTTCGAGTAGGAATCTCGCAATCGAGAACGCCAAGGCAATGCTGTAGAGCGAATAATTTGATTTGAAGGTTAGGCACCGACAAGGTAACAGGACAAAATAAACCTTTTTTTTTGTTTGTTTTGCTAACACACAATTTTTTTAAAAATCTTAACTCGTCCGATTGTTGGAAACTTCCTAACTTTTTGAAAGAGCACCTTGTTTTTCATTGAAAACTTATGCAAACTTCTAACACTAGCAGGTTTTTAGAAAGTTTTGCAAAAAATGAATAAAATAATTGCGATTTTTACAAACATTGCGGAAATCAGCGATTTTAAAATTTTAGCAATACAGTCCAGACTCGATTATCCGAAGGCCTTGGAGAAATTTCACTTCGGATAATCGAATCACCAAAAAAAATTTTTTTTCTTTGTCTTATTTTTGATTGTTGAGATAAGGTACAACTGCTCTAGAGTGATTTATGATTTTTAAATCAAAGATTGCGGTGATGAAATATTGAAAAAATGCTTTTTTTTTTTATTTAATCGGCAATCAATCAGTCAAATTTGGCGAAAATAGGGTCATAGAACTCAATTTTGATTTTCAAAGCAAGATAACAAAAAATACGAAAAAATATTTTTTTTGTTCATGCTTCAATTATTCGAAGTCCCATACAAACCTTCGGATAATCGAACATCGGATAAACGAAACTTCGGATAATTGAGGCTTCGGAAAATCAAGTCTGGACTGTATTTAAAATTGTGTTTTAGGTTTTTACCTACAACTTTGCTGAAGACACCAAATCAATCCTATTGTTCAGAATTCAGATTTTTAAGTACAGCTCAGAATCTATTATCCGAAGGCCTTGGCAAAATTTCACTTCGGATAATCGAATGACGCAAAAAATGTTTTTTTTTTTTTGTCTTATTTTTAACTAAAGCTCAACTAGAATGACCCCGCCAAAATGGCGGTGATGAAATACAGAAAAATGCATTTTTTTTATTTTATAGGCAATCCACCATTCAAATTTGAAAATAAAAATACGCAAAAATATGTTGGTGATTCGATAATCCGAGGTTCCATACAATCTGATAATCTAACTTCTGATAATCGAGGCTTCGGATAATCGAGTCTGAACGGTATATTGAAAGCATTTTTGCAGCTGCTTAAAAATGTAGGTATGAAGATTTGTATGTTCGTTCATATTCGTCCTAATGATCCAATGATCTAATGATCGTGCTCATTGAAAAAAAATCATCAAGTTTCTGCCAAATATAAAAAAAATCTAAAACATGTTTAATTTTTACAAGAGAAAAAAAAACTTGTTACTATATAAAAATAGTCACGAAGAATATTTATGCAAAGCTAATAAGCTCAAAGGAATGTTCAACTCTAAATTAAATTTGTATATTTCAAGGTAGAATCCGTTAACCCAGTTGCATAAATCCATAATGTTTCGTTGGTTCAGCAAACTTTACCTTCTAGGTCGACCGCCAGACAAACTCAAGCCACAGACTAACAGTAGTAAACCATTGTTTTTTTTTTATCATGGAGGAAATTTCAGCAATCAAAGAATAGTTAGTTGTAGATCCAGCTTTTTATTGAGATTTTCAGGAAAAAAATTACCGTTACCTAATTTGATCCGATTTTATTTCCATTTTTATCAATTCGTTTATTTTCACTTTAATGAAAATCTCCATATAAAACCACGATTTCATACTACCTATTCTTCGAATACTGAAATATTTTTCTTACCTTATCAACTTTTGATAGAAATGTTTGATTTAGTTTGATTTAGCTATAAAACGCGTGTTAAGGAGGTATTAGACTATGGCAAAGAAACAAACATGCTTGCTTTTTTTGTATTTGACAGTTTGCCAAACAAGCAGACTTGCCAACAAGCCTGAAAATAAATGTAGGCTGACGTTTCTGCAAACAAATGTAGGCAAACTGCCAAACTGTCAAAAAGTTTGTTTGTTTGTCACAGTCTAATACGTCCATTAGTGAACTGTGGCGAATTTAAAATTGTCGTGGTGAGTTTTTGATCCGTTCAAATTGGCCGTTTAATTGTTCATTGACAAACTTGAAAAGAGGGTTACGTTTGGTTGTCTGTGCTTAAGAAAACAATAGAAGACATCCTGCAAAACACACACACAAACAAACAAATACACACACACAGCGCAATTCGTACGGTAATATGACAATAGAGTGTGTGACCCGTTCAAAAATAGATCTAAAACGCGTTCGACGCCCGCGGGGGCACGAAGGTCCGATTAGGGGGTAAAGGATAGCAATGCCAACTCCGGAATAGAAAGGAGGACGACGGTGCCGGAAAAGCTGCCCGACTGACTGACTGCGGAAAGCAACGGTCAGGTATCGGCTTTTTATTGCCACCCCCGTTTTGTGTGTGTGTATCGATTTTTCGTGCAGCTAATTTGATACTATTTATAAATCAGCGTTTTTTGGCTTTCCAAGGAAAAAAAGACAAGATTTAAATAGCCCAAACTTTCTGAATAAAAATGAAATTATTGAACACACAGTGAAAGCATTGCGTGTGGTGTGTGCGTACACGCTTACAATAAACAAAACATATGCAAATCAACAAATCGAAGTCCGTTCCAAACGTTTTTGCGAGGGACAATTCTGCGTGAGTTTAGTTTTGTTTTTTATTTGAGGAGCAGAAAAAACAAAGAAACGCCATCGATTGAGTCGACCATCCTAGGTTGGAGAATACTCTGTACAACACTTAGATTAGTTAGGAGGACAAAATGGAACCAATGAGACAATTCTTAGAAAGAACGTTTTACTAGAGAAAAAAAAGTGAGAACAAGATTACGAAAAGGTGAGAAATGTGTTAGGATTTTATAGAACGGGGGTTAAGATTTAATAAAAGGTGAAATAGATAAAAAGAGAGAGAGAAAAAAGTTGGTGTGTATGCGAGAGTTAGAGTGTTTTTGGTTTATTTTGTGGGAGAGAGAGTGTGTGTGAGAGAGAAATGGAACTACTTACTAATTGTATTGCTATCATGAGTACTGTCTTCAGCGAGAATCGCCGGCCGCACAGATCGAACAGATCTTCTAGCGAAGGACCGAGTAATTCCATAACTAGTGCATTGTATTTGCCACAGGGACCAAAGTAGTACACCTCCGGTATACCTTCTGCTGGGTGGTCAATTTGGGGGTTTTGGTTGGTTGGCAAATGGAAATATATAACATAGTACACAACGATTAACAAAGTTTGAGGGGGCGGGGTTGAGTTTGATGAGAGTGTAATGGAAGGCGATCATATGTTAACGGAAAGTTTTCCGCAAATTGGTATTGTACTTTGTGAAGAAAGACGTATAATTTTACTGATTAAATCTTGTTTAAAGTTACAAAGTGCCCCATTTGACAATTGATCCCCAATGGCGTGAAAAACGAAATCGAAGGGGGAAATCCCAGGTTGGATCACCTCGGGGAACGCGTGGTGGGACGGATCTATAACCAGCTGTGCTGAATGTACTATTTAGTTTCGTTTCTACTCAAGGACAATATTTATCAGGGTCACTCTCTCTCTCCGCTCGGCGTTCGAAATGCTCGGCGTTTCTCTGAGAAGTAGGAAAAATGATAACAGTTTAATATCAATATCTTTGTGTCTACGCTTCTCTCGTTGCGGATTGTTCCATCGATTGATTCGCTCAGGGACTATTAAGTACGGGTCGGCTTACGGTGGTATAGTTTTAGGTTTGGTGAAGAATCTGCCTGGAACGCATTTTGCTTCGCGAATACATGGGAGATAAAGTAAACTCAAGGGGTTTGTTCCGGGGGTTTGCTAATGAAGGTTTAGTCAAGCGAAAGATGTGTGTTGTTTGTGGTTTAAAGTAAAAATAAAAAAAAGGAAACTAAAGTTTGATGGTAGAACAGAAAACAGAGGAATAAAAAAAAAGTTACATGTCTGATTATCTACACTGGATGGTATCTGGCGGCATATTGTTTCGAATGTTTTAGTTCCTAAATTTTTTAATGACAACAAAAACGAATGGGCATTTCTACTTTGATTTGTTGATAAACGCTTATGTTTGCTTATTGTTTTTGGTTCAATTTGCTGTATGGATGGTACCGAGCCCAACATAGAGGCCAGCACCATCGCACACTAAATCGTTCCGAATTCGAATCACAATCATATTGTTCTGTTAGACACAGTAGTAGGTGACGTTTCACGGCTCTCTAGCGCATCTAGTTCATGGGAAGGGGGCATACATACACACATACACACTCACAAACGCGCACATCAGTATCACGTGTATCGATTTGGTGTAACCAATGGAACCAGCAAAATAGTGACGAGCCAGTGAGTTTTAGAATCATGGGAGATTTGGAAAATACTAATTGCGGTGCCGACTGCTTTGCAAACGCACAAAACTTGCTTTCAGTCGTGAGCAACCGCGAAAACGGACAAACTTGAACCTTTGAAACTAGTAAAATAATTAGTTGTCAAACGAAAAGCGCACACTACAAGGGGTTAAGAGGATTCTCGGACTTGATAAAAAAAACAACAGAAAATTTGTTTTTGTTTTTCGTAAGCAAGGATCTACCATTGTAGTCGAACAAAGCAGCATCTACTATTGGTAACAAACGCACACTCACACGACACACAAACAAATAATGAACGAAAAATGGCACGATTGGATGTGACGAACGCTACTGTGAACGAACACAATGGGATATTTATTTACAAATCACAACTTAAAAAGAACTCCCCAAAAAAGGAGGTAATCACTGAAAAATGAACGAGAACGAAAAAAACGAACAGTATACAGAGGAAAGCAGTAACAGTAACGACTACAAATGAACACAAACAAAACTGATAAATCCAGGTAAGTGTAAACGAAACAAAAAAAAAACAAAACAAGAGTAAACAAAGGGTAAGAAACAAACACATAAAGGAAGAGAGAAAAAAAAACAGAAAAGAAGTACAGATGGATAGAACAGAAAAACGATCAAAACGATAAAAGAAGAGAAGGCGTATCATATATATAGTTTAAAAAAAAAGTATAGGGTGTTTGCCGACCCGTGACTTACTAGTTGCTTAGCTATCATCAGTACAGTCTTGAGTGAGAATTTCCTTCCACATAACGTAAAAAGGTCTTCTAACGATGGTCCCAACAGTTCTAGTACCATTGCATTGTAACGGCCACCACACGTACCTAGGTGATACACACGGGGGATCCCCTCGGGAGGAGACTGTGTATCTGGAAGAAGTGAGGGTTGGAGAAAAAGCAAGATAAACACACAGAGAGAACTGGGATGGCTGGCGGGGGAAGGGGCAGGTCACCGCGGCAAACATATTTGCTCTTCAATATTTCCAGCTAAGATATGAACGCACTTACGAGGATCGCGACGTAATCACAACGAACTGGAAGTCGGGACTGTAAGCATTTGCGGATTGGGAGGGGTTCCGCAATTTGATGCAAAGCAGCACAAGTTCCGGCGGTCCGTTGTGTGTTATTGGGGGGGCGTGGGCGTGGGCTCTAGGTAGCCAACTTGGTGACAACAAAAAGGCAAAAAGAAAAAGAAAAATGGTAGAAACAACAACGGTTCACTTACCATGTGATCCTAACAATTTGTAAAACCTATACTCTAAGTGCAGTTGTGGTGCTTTTGATTTCATTGGCTCCATTTTTATTGCTACGTGTTCATTGTTGTAGAGGTTCTTCCCTGCAATTGAAAGAAAGAAAAAATATATTGTAGTGTTATTTTGAACAGCAAGCTGCAAGTTAGCCCTTTGGTTGGCACACTCCCGACGATTTAACATTGCCTATCGGCACCAAACTAGCTTTTGCAAGTTTTTTCGGGTATCCTCTATACGGTGTTTTTGAATGTGCTGATTAATCAAAAACAACACAATTTTACCAAGTTCACGATGATGGTTCATATTTTGTGATGTCCTTGGGACCCTTTGGTAACACTAT
Organism: Culex quinquefasciatus; assembly: GCF_015732765.1. Lineage (NCBI taxonomy): Eukaryota > Metazoa > Arthropoda > Insecta > Diptera > Culicidae > Culex > Culex quinquefasciatus. The sequence goes on along the minus strand of NC_051863.1, from coordinate 11,312,821 downwards.
GCATTTTATGGATAGCTTTTAAAATATTCTGGGTCCTCTCAAGTGTCCTGGAATACGGATCTACGTCGAAAACATAATTGAATTGTGTTTTTACAGCGGTATTCCAGAACACTTTGAAAGACCCAAAACTTAAACAAAAAATGGTCCCAGGGATATCACTGAATATGAACCATAAGTATAAACATGAATTTATCATTTTATTCCGGAGGTAGACTCCAAGAACTGTATTCTAGATTATTTTGCAAAACCAAAAATAAAACAGAAATATTTGATATCAAAGCGTCTCGAGGCATCACTGAATATTGAGGACTTGATAGAATTGTCTTGTTGTGGTCCCTCCTTCCTTCTACTATGTAACCCACCAGGGTTGAAGAAGTTTAGCATTAAGCTAATAGCTAAATATAAAAAAAGATACTACTTTCTTCAATCTCATGATATCCGCTCACGTCATAAAACGAATCCATAACATTAAAAAAAACATCTGAGCCTTTTCAACTCCTTCTAAACACAACCCGATAACCGCGTTGACCTCTAGGTCAAAGTAACGGTCAGTGAGGTGGCAATTTTCTACATTTCCCTACAAACCCACGTGAAAGAAACCCCACAAAAATCGAATTGAATTAGCCCCCCCAAGCCTTAAACAGCTCATTTGAATTCCGACACACATATATATATATCAGGAGCAATCAAAACAGGACGACGACGAAGGGCCGGGGTAAAATGAATGCCATTAAAAAGCAAGCTGCTGCTGCCACTTGATTTTTAACTGCGATATAGCACGCAACCGCCCAAAATCTGTGCCATGAAGAGTGGCTTCTTATACTCGGAGATCCTTATCGTCGGACCTGCGGGGTCAAGGATTCAAACGGATTTCGAATCCGCCGGCTCGTGCAGGAAACGTTCCGCATTTCTTCTCTCTCAATAATAATAATAGGCTTTTTCGAAAACTCAATTATGGCGTAACATCGAAACTTTTCGCACATAAATTCGCTGCAAATCCGACGCGCGACCTCGTTTTTCTGTATGCGGAAGCTGCCGGTGTTACCCCGCCGGAATTAGGTGCCAACGCCGCATAAAGGACATTAACAACAGGTAACGGCTTACGTTTCCACTATCATGAGCCGGCTATCAGTCGTAAATCATGCATGGAACCGGACGAGTTATGGATCCCGGGGGTGGCGCTACTGGGTGACGTTAGTTTGAAGCGTATCTCGTATAATTAATCATGACTTGTGTGGTAATTGAATTCTGAACTACTTTTGATCCAGACCAAGAACAGCTTGGCAAGTTTGACCCCTACTAGAATTGATATTGGGTTCTTCTTTAAAAAACGAAGCTCTCATTTGGTTGGTACAATATCACTCTCAATGTACAAGACTCATGAGTTCAATACGGATAACCCATGGCAGCTTCAGCCGGCATCTTGTCAAACGGTAATTTCCCTGATGATAGATAAAATATTCTACGCGACCGAAACACATTTGATTGCCGGTAGCATTACCACATCTGAGTTGCCGGCTTCAGAACTGTAATGATAGACGCAGGAATAAAGTCTCGTTTATGTTGATTAAAGTATGCTTCTGACAAGGACACCCACAGCAGAGAAAACTGCAGAAATTGTGCTCCTGGCCTTGCTACATTACACTGAAAAAAAAAATCAATTCTCGAAATCGTGAATTAAATTCACGAATGCGAGAACCACGAAGGAATATATTCATGTTTATAGTGCAAACGTGGTTTATGGATGGTCCCCATACTCATGAATAAATTCATTCGTGAACTTAATTCACGATTACGAGAATCGATTTTTTTTCTGTGTAGATGAAAACTTTCTTTGAAAATTTGCATAAAACTCTCTCACCAGTTCTGTATGACCTGACAGCGAACTGTTTGTGATCTGCCCTTCCATATCATCAAACGTTCATAGCGCAGTGGTAAGGTATTGAACTACTAATGTGAGAGGTAGCTGTTTCAATCCTTGATCTAAAATTATTTTTTTCAAGCAAATAATATTTCATCCTCCGATAACGCTTCGCTTCGCTAGGAGACAGTGATTTTAGCGGATTTCAGACTGGATTTTCGTCATGTGATATGAGGATTGTCTAAGCCCAAGTTGCCGAGGAATCGATAATTGGGAATAGAACCAATTCCACCTGAACCAGATTCTCACCACCATGGCAGCCGTTCATTGCCGGCCGCTCCCATCTCCACCGCGCACCAGGGACAAGGAAAGGGATTCGGAAGACGGGAAGTGTTGATCTGCCACTATTTTCAGAGTTTTAAGGGAAAATCTCCACGGTATCCTCAAGTCAGCTGTCCCCTAACATGACAATTTTCGTGAGTTGCGCGTATCCACCGACAGATGGCAAGTGGACCTCGTCGGATTCCGCCCATTAAATACACAACTCAAAATTAGCATGGGAAACTTTTTTTCGTTACGGCTTTCGCGGTACGCTCCCTCCAATTGTTCAAGACTAATATTTTAACGTGGCGTATCTCTAAACAAGTTTTTCAAGAAAATGATTCCAGAATGCTTATTTTGTCGTTTCAAACCGAAACAAGGCAAAAACTATATTTATTAAAACTATTCGCCATTTTCAGATGTTTGTCTAGATCAGGCCTGCCTAACGTACGGCCCGCGGGCCGGATCCGGCCCGTGAAGCCATTTCATCCGGCCCGCGACGGTTTTTCAAAATAGTTCTATGACCGGCCATTAGGGCTGTTTATGAAATATGGAATAAATAAATTGATTGTCTTCATTAAAAAAATAAGCTTGAGATCATATTTTATCATATTAAAACAACATGCTTCGTTTTTGAATTTAATTCTTTTAAATTCTAAATCAATATTTTTAAACTAAAAATGCAAGAAAACAAAGTTATCAATTTCGTAAAATAGTGAAATTTATGAAAAAAAAACCCTGGATTGTTGTCTAAAAATGTACAAAAAGACACTTTATTTAAATTTCTTTCAGTTTTAACTTTGTTTACTAAAAATTGAAGTTTTTTCTATTTTTTTGAAATAAATAAGTAATCAAAAACTATTTTTTTTTTTATCTTGTTTGAGTTGTGATATTCAACTTGTATTCAATTTTATTCATTGTCCGATTCTTGGATTCAACTATGTCAGTTTGCCGTTCAAGAGCCAAACGACATGCGACACCTAGTGTTGAGTAGCAGAACAGAGCGAAGAATGTCGATTGAAATTTCCGCCCTTTGAGGTTATGTATGCGAATTCTGTTTTGTTAAATTTCAGCGTTCATAACAACTTTTGAGCAAAAATTCGATACTTTGTTAACTTTTGATGCTCTATCATTTTAAACAATATTATATTTTCAAAAAAAATATCTAATTTTTTGATTGCGTTCATTTATAGATGGCAAAAAGTTTACACTCGTACTACTTAAAATTTTTCTCAAAAGTTGTTCTAAGAGCTGTAAATTCAATTTTAAGTTTGCATTCCTATGTAACCGAACAGCGAAAATTTGAATCGTCATTCTTCGATGCTTTGCGCCATCTGTCGGAATTTTTGAGCTTTTAATCGCGATATAAGTCCTTCTCAAGTTACCAATGCTCCACGGTAAAGTGGAAAGCAGGGGATCGAACCCTGCCGTGAGCTTCACGTTTTTCATAAATTCCAAATTCAGTGAGTCCAGAACATTCTCGTTGGGAGCAGATGGGTATCGAACCCAGGACCATTCGCTCATAAAGCGAACACCGCCGCTCCTAATATTTCATCCTCTGATAACGCAAAAAAAAAAACATGAGGAGAGATTTCATGCAAAAGCATACAGATTTGTGCTTTCCCCAGTTAGGATGTATGCAAAATGGGTGAAAAGAGTCAACCGAATAACCTTCATAGAATTTTTGAACTTTTATTCCTATGGAACCAGCCTAGGTCAAACCGATTTGCATGATTTACTTCTCACCTCAACTAATCAGTAACGATGTGGAATTAAATTACTTCAATTCACGACACGGCACACGATTTAAGCGAAAACGACCAGATAATCTCGAGTAGAGGAGGTAGATGTGCCTTAAAAGCATACCAAAAAAAGCCGTGGGCCGTCACCTTAAACCTGTACCTACTGGCGTCTTACCCCACCCCAGAAGAATGCTCCAATTTCAAGTAACGCTAACGATGTGTCCAAATTTGCATAAACAAGACACGAAAGCTAACCGGCCCAGAGTTTCATTGGCGCGTTGCGTGTCAACGAAATGTTTTGTTACAATGCCAGCAGGCTTCTTCATTTAATGTCCAGTCCATGCATTGACTATCTCAGGTTATCGGCATGAATGTGTAAAGTCAGCATTTTCTTTACAACAGCTGTTACCTCGACGGCACAAACAACCGCGCGCGTTCAGCAATTCAAATGATTTGCACTTCAAAAAAGCGAAAAAGGTCAACAGATCGCATCTCTTACGTACTCGATAGATCGCATCCCGTTCATGTATATAAACTGGTACATCTGAACACTGCATCAGCAATCTCTAGCCGTATTGCAGATCACGATGGCATCTCCTCGATTACTTGTGACGCTGGTGATTTCCCTGCTCAGTCCGGAAGCAACCCTAGCGTTCGGCTGGAACTGGCTGCTGGGATTCGCCACGACTGCAAGTTCCACTACATCGTCAACCTCATCATCGTCAACATCGGCCGCCTCCAGCAACACTCCCAACAACTACCAACTCTCGATCGGAAACCGTCAAAATACCTTCGCCAACCTCACCGACTACGGTACGATGATATCCAACGTAATGATCAACCTAGCCCGGTTCAACGGAACCGCTGCAAGCGGTAACGACGCGGGCGCAACTCTGCTGGACGATGCAGTGCTATCGGTTGCCGAAGCATACCGCAACGAGTCGACCGCAGTCATCGCGGGACGACTTGCGTGGTTCAACGATCAGATCGCGCAAGCAAACCGAAGCGCAAGCACCGTACACCATCAACATATCAGCGATCTCGTGGAGGACTTTGCGCGCGATACCCGAGCGGGTACGCTCGGGCTTAGCAACGCAACCCGGGACTGTTTGGCCAGGTCGGTGCAGGTCGAAGACGTTATCCGGTCCGTTGAGAACCGCAGTGAAGGCGGATGTTTGAGGGCGAAGATACAGCGAATGCTGGAGTTGAGAGCGGAAGCAAGCAGTAACCTAACCGAGTTCCTTGAAAGCCAACAAAACGTAGAAGATCGTCTGGAGATTTGCGTTGACCTGCAGGATGACTTTGACGATGACATGAGCGACTTTTACAAAGTCGCTTGCGTCTCTTCGGTGAGATCCGGATCAAGGTGTGAATATTGAATACAGACAAAAGTAACGCAATCTTGCTTCCACAGATTCTCTTTGACGTTCAAATGGAAACGGCAAAGCTGGAACTCACCGCGGAAGAGCTGACGGCCGAAGCCGGGGTGACGGTGCGGCAGCTGAGGGCCGGACTGCTCGAGTGTGTGGTTGACGTAGCTAATTACGCCTTCGATGCCTCGATGAAGCTTCGCCACTGGATCAATGTTTGCAGCGCGGCACGATAAGTGGTGCATTACTCTTTGTCAAATAAACAAGATCGATGATTACAGTGACGACGTGCACACTATTTTCTTGAAAGAATACGAACATTGTTATGTTAAAATTAAAAATAGGTCAAGCTGTTTAAAAAAACATGTCATGGCAAATTCTCCTGAAACTGGCGCTGGATAATATAAATATCATTCAAGTGAGAAACAAACTTTAACTTGCAATTAGCCCGAGCAATCTGATAGTTTGAATTATCACTACCAATCTACTGGTAAACACACATATTTACTGAATAAATTAGAAATAGTCACGAACGTTGATCACATGGTCTAAAGATCGTCACACTTGGAGTGTTTAAGAAAATAATAATATATTTGACATTACGTTTACGACATGCAGTTTCAAATAAAAAATATAAACTAACAAATTACGAATTATTTGACTCAATTCACCAGAATTATAGTATTTTTTTCTATAAATGTATTTTTATTATTTTTGTAGTTTTGTATTCAGGGCTGTTAGAGCGAGTCCACGAGCAAAGCATACCCATCTCGCATCGACCTCACCAATCTGCCTGAAATTTTCAGGGGTTGTTTGTACATATAAAACTAGCAGTTTGTAGGGGACATCTGGGACTACCATCTGAGACTGAGAACGCTTTGGGTAAGGCATTTTTTTTATTTTTTTTTATTTTTTTTTATTTTTTTTTTATACTTGGACAATTTCAAATATGTTAGAAGTATTCTGCCGTTCTACGCATAATTGTCCCATGTTCAAAAAAGTGCAACTGAGAAAAATGCGATTGAAATTTTTCGACCGATTTCTGTGTTTCTACGCATAATTGTCCCGTGGGTTCCTATTCGCCCTATGTGTCCCTAATTGCCCCAGTTAGCAGTGTATCACTCTTATTTGTGATCCTCTTGCTAAACAACAGGTAAACACGACATAATGCTACATAAAACTAATGATTCCGTATAAGAAAATACTTGGTGGGACAATTATGCGTAGAAGTTAAACAATGGGACAAACAGACTTGATGTTGTTTTCAATGAGTTTCCGAACAAAGTACCCGATTTTATGTGTTTTTCTTAAAGAATACGACAAACTAAACTTAAAAATGTTAAAAAGTCAAAATCGTCTAAAAATGACATGGGACAATTATGCGTGGAACGGCAGTATTGGAGTTGTAATTTTGATTTAAAATATAATTAAATAAAACATTTTTGAAAAAAGAAATAGATTTTATTCACCCTATGATCAATACGTCAAATGCTGTATCAAGTAGGCGAAACCCTGTTTTAATCCTAATCCAACAAATTGTTAAAAAATATTTTAATTCATTCTAAATGGCATTTTTTCCAATCAAAATAACAACTCCAATACTTCTAACTTACGTGAAATTGTCAGAGGATTCCGAATATGACTAAATTGAGACCAAAAAGTGCCGTCTTCTTGGCCTACAGGGCAAAAACTAACGTTGTAAATTGTTTGTTCTAGAAATATTGAAAAACTATGAGAAAAACTGCGATTGGCCAAAAAGTTAATACCATAGGTTTATAGTGCATGAAATTACCTATCTTTTGACCTACAGGAGTATGGGTGTTGGAGGCTGTTGGAAAAAGATATTAAAGTTTTAAAAAAATCCATTTTTGACAGTAATTTGCAAAAGCTAAGAGAAAAAGTTAAACCAATCCTGGATGTCTATGGCACATTTTAAAGTGCTTCAAAAGACCTTTCGAATGCATCTAAGAGAATTGGAATTGATGAAGTTTTACGGAAATGCGAGCAATTTTAAGATTTTTTATGTTTTTTCGACCTCAAACTTCAAAGCTCGTTTTACCCCACTTGCCTTTATCGTAAAGGGCTCATATTTGGCATGAGTTCATCTCATGCATAGACAAACAAACGCTGAAAGTTTCATCCAAATCGGAGCACCTCGATACGACCTCTAGAACAAACCGAGCAATATTTACAAATACTGCCTCTTAAATAAACACTTTTACTTTTAGTGAATTTTTGGGTTGTAAATTTTTGCTCGGAAGACCCCTTAGATCCCATTTTTTGGTGATTATTTTATCATATTCGTGTTTCTGAGACAATTTCACATAAGAAACATGCATCAAAATTGTTATTTTCATCAATTTTAACCATTTAAAAAATGAAAGTAAAAAAAATCTTCGATTCACATTTATTGAAAATCAAGTTCGTTTCCAAGGATACTACATGACACCAGAAAAAGGCAGATTCTTAATTTTTTCTTTACTTTTATTTTTTGAAGAGTCAAAATGGATGAAAATAAGCATTTTTGTGCATGTTACTATCGTGAAATTGTCTCAGGAACACGAATATGATAAAATAATCATAAGAAAATGGGATCTAAGGGGTCCCCCGAGCAAAAATTTACAACCCAAAAATTCACTTAAAGAAAAAGTGTTTATTTAATACGTTTTTTTTTTTTTTTTTTTTAATTTATATTTATTCAAATTTCTTTTCCATGTACATTCATTCAGTTAAAATATTATTGAGTGTCCAATCACAAACGATGACTTTTCACCTCAATTTTAAATACTAGCAACTTTCATTTATTCATGAAATATTGTAGCTTTCGCTATTCAGTGATTTCAAATGTAGGAGGTCCTACATGTACAAAAGGGAAAAGGGATACCTTAAAACTAACTTATAAACTATTTTATTTAATACGTTAAACTGCCTTACCCAAAGCGTTCTCAGTCTCAGATGGTAGTCCCAGATGTCCCCTACAAGCTGCAGGTCGAAGCGAGTTGATATCTGGATGGAACATTTTTTTTATTTGAGTTTGAAAATTATGCTATTTTTTTCTAAAATGCCAATAACTCCCATTAGATTCAACCAATTGGGATGCTTTTTCCTGCATTTTGTTGCATTTTTTAAGCCCTTTCAGATGCATATAGAATTTTGAAATTAAATTGATTTTTGCCTAATTAATAGCCTTTTTAAGATTTTTGACGCTTTTGAACCACCAAACTTTGTGTCCCGATTTGCCCCACTTCCCGTTGACCTAGAGTGCTCATATTTTGGCCAGATGCTAGTTTTATATGCACAAACAACCCCTGAAATTTTCAGGCAGATTGGTTAGGTCCAAACGACGTCCCATACAAAGGGGTATGCCTTGTTCGTGGACTCGCTCTTAAATCATTGTACTTTGTATGAGAGTACGGGTGCGAATGACTCATAGGGTTAAACTGCACCTAATAAAATCAACAACAATCACTTGTATCAGAGTTGTTGTTGGAGTCGGATGTAGAGGGTCCGGTATTTTTGGAGAACTGTAGTCCTGACTCCGACATCAGCTTCTGGAGATTTAGCAACTCCGAGTATGAGTCACTAAATTTTCAGAAGCTGGTGTCGAAGTCGGAATTTGAGTCACTTGAAAGACACAGCCCTGCACGGAGAAAAAAGAGTTGCTAAATTCATGCCATGGCATTTGAACACTTGGTTGTGGTTCCATATTTAATAACGCTTGTTCACGAATTTGGGAACTTTTTTTTTCTCCGTTTGTTTGTATTTCTGTACACTCAAAATCAAAATTATCCTTTTTTCAAGTTCACCCGTTGATTTTGACATACCCATTTGAAAGGGTGACGCCGGGTGAACTTGAAAAAATACAGAAAGTATCCTTTTGAAGGATACTTCTGATTTTGAGTGTAGAGCTGCTAAAAAAACATTTGATTTTTTTAATTTTAAAATTTAAATTTTTAATCACGGTGTATTTTTTTTTTTGAAGATATTTTTTCGATTTTATGGGATTTTTCTTCAGAAAAGGCGATGAAAATTGATGGGTTTATGTTCATATCCATCAAATTTGTTATGAATATGCCCCAATAGACACTACGTTATATATTTGACCTCCAACAAAAAGTTGGGTGGTTTCCCCCCCCCCTCCCCCCGATTCAATCCCCACATCCCCGAGGGTGGAGCCGTAGCCATGGTCACACGCAGAACCCCCCCCCCCCCACCCTCCATTCATCTTTTTGCTCGTTTTAATTATCCTTTACCGTCGGCGTCAAAAAACTGTCACACAGCAGTTAATCCTGGCAGCGGAAAATTTTCACAGCGAAAAAAGAAACCCTCCACATAATTCGAGCGTGGGCGTGTAGATTCCGCTGGCCACTCTCAAGGGGTCCTCGACGCGGCGCTTTTCATCATCTTCATCGCGCCAAGCTTGCAAAATGGAATGGGGGGAAATCCGACAAGGACAAGTGCCACCAAATTTCGACAGCTTTTTCACTTCGTTGGAATCCTTGTTTGGCGAGACTCTACAAAGCGGCTCTTGGGTATACCGATGGAAAGCTACCCTTGAAAACGAAATTAGGTGATAAAATAGAAACAATTATCATTGACGCGATCATCGGTTCGTCACATCAACCATTGCAAATAGACCAAGTGGCGTTCAGGGACTTGTCAATGTTTCCATGACACAACGAAAACCTTCGCCAATTATGAATATTTATGATTTAGAAGTGAGTATTGCATGGTGGAGACCACCACGAGCCACACTTGTTCTAATATTGGTCTTTTATTACAATGCTCTCTTGAAGTTTGAAGTCGTTCGAAAGCGATAAAAGTGAAATGTTTAGAACTGAGACGTTCATTTCTTAATTTGACGCGATGACTAATCTACTGTTGGTTTGGTGTACCATTCTGGTTTCGTTGAGTGTAGTAAGCCATTTGGAACATTTAGATATAAGATTTGCCAAACTATAGTTCAAATCTCTCACAGGCAACTGGAAAACTATCCAACATTACGATTTCTATCGGAAATCGTTACAATACGCAAGTTGGAGCGACCGACACGGGCACCAACATCACGGGATTGACAATAACTCTTTCGAGATGGTCTGGTAAGGTATCGCTCGCCGGTAGTGGAAACCAGATTGAGGTATCCAGTTTCGGCAACGATTCCACTATGATTCGGGTGGGTTATGGACAACATCTCACCAAGTTGAACGAATCCAGCAGTTCCGTTGAGCTTCCTGCACCAATTGAACCCACCAACAATACCATTCCAAGCCGATGGAAGCGAGAGACGGGTTTCCTCCCGATACTTCCAGTGACTGCAACGCCTTTCGTCCCTTCGGTTCCAGCAGCTCCTGCAATCCCAATACCAACTATGAACAGCAACTACATTTCCATCGGTGGCAAACTTGTCGCTTTGCCGGAGTCCATCACCAAACTAACCGCCAACACCTCCATCGGCACCGGATCGGCAGTCCAAAGCAATACCATGCAACAGCCGTGGCAGTTCCTCAAAACATTGATGGAACGGCGACCATCGAAGATATTAGATCCCGTCGTGGACTTCCTCGCCACAAGCTACCTCTCAACGGGCAAAGTAATGGTCGACGGCGCCCTGACCGCGCTCAACAAAACCGAGGCCTTCTTCTACAACATTGGCAACTCCTCACTGAACTACGCTACGGATCAGGTTTCGCTCGGCCTACAGGGCGTCACGCGCTCCTTCAACGACCTGACCCAGATGAAGCGAACCTGCGTCGGCGGAGCTCCCGAAAATGCCGGCCGCCGAGTGATGGAAAAGGCGACCGGATGCGTCCGCGAACGCCTGGACGAGGTGATTGGGATCGTGGACCAGTTCCGTACCAACGTTGAGGCTACCGAAGGCGTCTTCAGCGGATGGCTGATAGAGATGCAAAAGTGCAATGCTAAGAATTTTCCAACTTTAGCAGACACGGAGCTGGATGCCGCTCAGCGAAAGTGTTACGCGGAGGCTCTAGTAAGTCCAACCGGCAAGGTCGTTGATATCCCTCTGCGTTGGACAACTTTGGCGTCACGAATCAGCACCGCCGTAACCACCTTCAAGGCGCAGCTTGGACTCTGTGCCGGGAAGGTGATCCTGGAGGTTGCCGCTGTAGCGAACGAGCTCGGCTCCAAGATCACGTCCTGTGCGTTACGGTTGATAATCTAAAGCGAAAAATAAACCTACTCCCCAAAACTCCGCAGAATCCCACCTTCATATCACACTTACCCAGCCTCAGCTCGCCAAAGTTGCCGCAGCCGATCTTCTTGCCGACGCGAAAGTTCGGGCCGACCATCAGGACGCCGGACGACGAACTGACCGAGTGGCGTGCGGAGTACATGCTGCTGCCGCCGCCCCGGGTGGTGCCACCGCCGCCTCCGCCACCACCACCGCCGCCGCCCCCGGCCGTCGTCGACGTTCCGGCACCGGGAACTCCACTGCAACAGAGAAAACAGAGAAGGAAGAAATGGTTAGACAAATGTGTGGTTGCAAGGTGAGACAGTTTGGTGACCTTTTGATTCGAATCTTGAAAGGATGAGATGGTGGTTTATATTGAGTCAAGGTCTCGAGACAAATTTGTCCCGTCGGCATAATGGTGTGGCATTGATAAAGAGCTTTCACCACGAACGCCCACAGTCACGTGTACTCAGTGGTCTAATCCTACAAGCTGCTAAATTTAGACTATTTATTTGCCGTGCTTTGGAGCTATTTACCCACGCTTCGGAATACAGACCAACGAGACAGTGGTCCGGTTGGTATGTCGCTGGTCACACGCCGATACGTGCCATCGACTGGGGGAACCAGAGGAGTTAGGAAAGTAGCAAACTAAAAATGAATCATTCTCGTTAGTGGTACCGTTTTGGCATATGGTAAGCAAAAGCATCGTTTGAGTGATGATTTTATCTCATACACCTTTCTATGACTAGAATACAGGACAGAAGATTCCCTATGACATGAAATGCTGCTTAAAAGAAGCTTTTACAGCAAATGAAAACCCCTTGAAATTTTAAAGCATGGTCTTGCCCATTCAGAATGCATGCTTGCTCTGGAAAGTTTGTGTATATTTGAACTCGTATTTGCACATAGATGAACTCTTTCGGATGGCAAACTAACAAGCAACAGTAACTTGGCAAGAAAATTGGACTTGTGGCCTGAAGCTCGAGATGCTAAATTTACCAAGTTGGATGATTTTAAACGCATAAAACTTAATGGTTTCATCTATTTCACAATATGTAAACTTGTAGATTGTGTCACATTCCCCTGAAAACTTTCCAAGAATAAACCATCTCCCGAAATGCTTTTTCACATTTTTGTAAATGCCCTCTACTGTCCAATGTTTTTTTTCGATTTTTTTTAATATATTTTTTTCCTTGTTTAAGTCTGTTTGAGCAACTGTTGTTTTACGAAATAACATAACAAGTCTCTTGATATCAGTATTCTTCTTTTTTTTGTATTTTGATTTGCATTCAAACATTGACTATTGCATATTTAACCTTAGATTTTTTTTAAATCAAAAACCCCTAAAAAAATCTTTTTCCAAAACATTGGTCAAGTTTCATAAAACAAGTTAAATCCCCAAACCCTTCTTTTTCTAAATGTTGTTGTATATTTGTATATTTAAAACTAAGGCGACGAAGTGTGCTCCTTCGTCACGCAGTAGAAGGGAATTTTTTCTCTGCAATACATTTTGAAGCTCAAAAACTGTTTGAGTTAGTAGTTTATTTAACCTGATGCATACAATATTTTTTGAAATTCCGAAAAACACAAAATTGAAAAGTATTAATTTTCGATACAAGTGCTGAAAAGTTCAACTTTTCAGCACCCATTTTCTTGCGATGAAAAGAATTATTTTTCGATTCTGTTATTTTTGGTAGAGAAAGACCGTTTGTCGTTGGAGAATGATAGGAAAAGTAAGTAGTTTTTTCACGATGGAACTGCATTTTTTTTTTAAACAATTTTTGAGATTCGAGTTTCGCGTTGAAGAGAGTTAATTTTAAAGTAAAACTTTAAAATCAGCACTCTCGGTTGTTGAAAAAGGAGAAAAGAAGTGTTTAAAAAAAAGAACTTCAAATTTTTCTAAACATTATGGACTTGGTAGTTTGACATTTTTGCAATCAATGTTTCGAAAAATATTATTTTTGGGGGACAGCTTAGGCTATGTTTTAGATAAGCATTAATATTAAAATTTACTATAATTTAGACAGCGTAACTTGTTGCGACTTAAAACCTAATGATTTAATTTAAAACAATAATGCAGGTGGCAAAATATAAAAACAAACAACAAAAGATAAGAAAAAAAATTAACTTATGCAGAAAATGGCGAAAAATATGAAAAATTAAGAAAAAAAAATAAAACAAAAGAATTCAAGTATTGGTCAGGAAGTCAAACAGGAAAGAAATGAAAAAAAATGTACAAAAAGGGCAGTAGAGGTTTGAGTTAATGAGATGATCAAACTTATTGCCTCTATTAATTGTGGTTTGGTTGAGCGTTTAAGCAGAATGCATTACTGTGAATACAAACAACTCGTCTCTTTGTATTCACAGCCTCTATTAAATTTTGATCAAAAGTTTGTTCGAATAAATAAATATTAGATTTAGCAAAGAAGAGAGCATTAATGGAAGTAACATTTGTTTAGCTAAGATTCTATTTTTTCAAAGTTTTTTTTTCGGGCATGATAAATGTTTTAAAATGAGTTTTATGAATCACTGAAATAACAATCTTGAATTGAATCGAAACTAATACATAAAACTTTAGTTAAAATTAGCCATTTTTTTAATGACTCAATGAGATTAATTCATAAAATGTAAAAGGCATTACATGATTATTTTTTTTATTTTGTGCAAAGCATCACGAATTGTAAGCATCTTTTGCGGACATTACCTGAAACTTAAAACAAACTAAAAATAACGTTACCAGATGTAGAGTCTCATAGCGCGATGTTCTGCTCAGTTTTCGCACAATATCTTAGCGCCCAAACCGTCTTTTATAGGCTCTTTTCTGCACATTTGCCTTCACCCAAAAAAAACACTGCCGCCAATGATTTGTTGTGCCGCTACTTCTGCACCACGTGCCACTCTCCCACAACGTGACTGTTTTCACTCTTTTCAACCGTGTTTGGTGCGTTAATGTTCAACGTGCACATTATTGTTGCTGTGTGCGAAAGCCTTCCTGTGCAGGTGCGGAGAAGGTATTTATTCTATTCACTTTGTCGATGTTGTTTTTTTTTTACTCATTCAGGTGCATGTGCAAGCAGCAGCGGTCCGAACGTGTGTGTGCGAGAGACTTTTTTTTGTGTCAGGTGCAGAAAAATAAAAATTAAATAATAACAAAACTTTATATAACTCCCACATAAAGAGAGAGAGACCCCAGAAACGATTGATGGAACGAACGAATCGCGGAACACTCGCGAAAATTTACGAAATGTGGTCAATTTTGAGAGGACATCAACAAACCATCAAAAGTCCCCCTTGCTATTTAAATGGATATTTGAATTTTAAAATTATAACTTATAATTTTATGTAGTCTTTTCATAAAAAAAATCTAAACTTGTTTCTTGTTTACTTCTCATATACAATCATTGTTGATCTTTTTTAAACTACTTTTGAATCTGAGTTAACTACAATTTTTAAATTATTTTTTTGCCCATAATTTCTCCCCACTATTACAGCATCCCCCCACCACCACCACCAACAACAACGACACCAGCAGAAATTGTGCATGATTGCTATTTTCACTTGCACTTTGGTTCGGTAAATTGAATTTTCCCAGCGCCTCCGCGTGCGGTGGCGTCTTTCGATTAGCCCGTATTGATGGATTTATAATTGGAAATGTGCCGCAAAACACCCGTGGGCAGATATCGATATCAACTGACCCCGGGGCTCCAAGGCCAACGACGGGCCTTTTACTGCTTTTTAAGTTTATATTAGAGCGTGGAATTTCTCGGAGTTACAAAGTTCCCGGGAAATTTGAAATTTAACGAAAATTATTCTGATCCTGTTTGTGATCAATATGTTGCAACAGAATTGTATAGAACAGCAACTTTAATGCCCAAAATGAGTGTCATGCTTGTAAAAAATGATGCAACTTTGGGAAAATATTATGAATTTTCTTATTTTTTTATGCTGTCTTTCAAATCGTACCAAATCAAAAAAAAAAATATTAGTATTTTTTGTTGAGAAGTATTTTTTAATCAAAGTGTTTGGACAGTGCAAATCTATACTCCACAACAATAAAATTGGTTTTAAATTTGTCTCAGTGGCGATAACGTTGAAATGAAAAAAATATAGCATGCAGAAACAATGTTTTCATGGAAAATTACTTATTTCAGAACAAATATTTTCAGCTTGTGAATAAATAGACAATCATTGAATTTCGTTTCGTTTTCGTTTCGTTTTACGGAGCAAGGTGGGGGACGCGGCCTCAAGTCAGTCCAAGTCCGGTTTCTTGTGGAAAAAAGGGTAGTGGCCGAACTAGTATTGCATACCAAATGAACACCACCGGAAGATATAGGGGATCGGGAGGGGGGAGGTGAAAGAAAATTAGTGTTGATGTGAGTAGTAAGAACTTGGATGATTTGAGCAGTTACGGTAATCTAAGTTTAACACTGAATAAAGAAAATCTGAAATTGTGATTCAAAGTAAGAAGGCCCGGAATAAATTAAATTATTAGTTAATTAAATAAGAAAATGTAACTAATCGGAGATCTATACAAAAGAAACCTATGATGTATTCCAAATTTAAAGGAAATAAAAAATACTAGAGAAAAAAAAAGATGAAAACTAACTGCCGACCTGTCACGTCCGTCAATAGTCTTGTCGTACATTACAACTAGAAACAGATCTACCAATGAAATGAAATGAACACTTCGTTCAAATCAACTAATCATTTAAGTCCAATTATTCATCTACGGAAAACTATCTAACTTTAATCAACAACCTAAACTAAACTGTCTGAAAGTAAATTTAATCTCAAATCCCCGAATGTTTTATTATAACGCCAAATAAGGTAAAGGATCTTGTTTTTAAACCAGTCTTGCCGCTTCCAAAACCAATAAACATAAATTAACAGTTCATAAGTTGAACACTAGTAATTAAGACGACTATTTCATGCCATTCATTTCATTAGGGCATAGAGCTTTGCAAACAAGAGTGCATCTCTATTATACCTTATGTAAACTGTCATTTGAGTGAAGGAGACACACTCCTGTTCACAAAACCCATGCGCCCTTTTGAAATGTTAGGCTCCATTTGATCGTCAAGGCTCCAGTAGACCCTCGATTCGCAACAATGGTCGATACAACCATAATCCGAAAACCGTTAGTTCAACAGATTAACGAATTTTGTCCGATATCATCGCACTATTGATTGACCGAGACTCTATGGAAATTTTGACATATCAAAATGCTACGTAATAATTTTTTTTAAATAAATTTCAAAATCTATTCTATCCTACAATGCCTAGAAGAGGCCTCTGTTTCTGTTGTGAGTAAGCGCTGGTTTCAGAGTTCATTTTTCAATTTAAAAGGGGTGGGAGACGACTAATTTGCTTCATGAACTCCTACTCGGCCTTGGGACCACCTCTTAAGACACTGATGGCTCCTAGCTAGGAATTAAACCTAGACACAGCGTCGAGGCCCGCTTCGCATGGCAAAAATGTTGGCTGGGGGGAAGTGATATTATCACGAAATTTTATTTTAAAGCCAACATTGCTAACGGCGTCGAGGTCCTTACTCATGCCCAAGGAATAAATAGACAATCATTGAATTTGCCATAAAAATCTAATTTCTAGCGCTACTTAATTTGAAATACTATTTTATGAAAACAAACTCAAAACTTTACACTATTTGAAGCGAGTTTTTGAAATATGGTTGCATTTTTTGGGTAATTTTCATATCATTTATCATGGTTCCATTTATGGTATGATTTTAGTTAGATGGTTATATGTTCTTATAAATTAATTAGATTAAAATAATTTTTACAGTGTAAAAGTGTTTGAAACTAAATGATATTTTTTTCATATTTAAAAATTGTAACCCCGAGCAGACGGAAATAACTTGGGAATAACATTTTTTGATATTTGACAATACTAGGCCAATAACATTTTATGTTATTTATAACAAGATATGTTATTCGTCGTTATGATTTTTTTGTTATTGAATTGTTATTGTAATAACAGACTGATAACAATAACAGTTGTAGGTATTCTTCCATAACAAAAAATGTTATTCTAACGTTGTTTTGGCTTTCAACCAATATCAGACCAATAACAAATGTTGTTATGATAACATAAACTGTTATTAAACCCTTATGCAAAAATGGATTTTTCAAGAAGATTCCATAACCAGTTATTTTAACAATATTTGTTATTGAAATAGCATGCATTTTGTTATTACCGTCTGCCCGGGACTTCAAACAGTTATTTCTCGAATGTTTTAAAACAAATTCTTCTCGAACAACCCATTTTGAAAATTGTGATTATATAAATTAAATTTTCATCCAAGAAAAACCAAAATGGTGAATATCTTATTTTCAAATGATATAACAAAAAAATCGTTAAAATAGGTTGTCGAAAATAAAGCAGGTAATATTCATTTTCATTTTTTCCGGGAAATCCCGGGACGGGAAATTGGACGCTCTAGTTTATATTGAAAGAAAGAAAGCAACACCTAGGAACAACTAGTCAAATCATGACTTTTTTTCAAAATGCGCTTTATTTTCCTTTTTTTATTTTCTTTTTCTTAGTGGAGTTTTCCCTATTTTTAAAACGAGGAAATTTAAGAAATAGGAAAATAAATATTGTCGGGACAAGCTTTTTTTTACGTATCCTCTTTTGAAGGGAGCAATTCTCTCAGATTTCGGTCGTTCGATTTTTTTTGTAATCAAGCTGAAACCTTTTTGGGCCTATAGAAAATTTTCTCAGCGGTTCAAAAATATTTTTTTTTTCAAAAGTGGGCAAACATGTGCACTAGTTTAAAAAAAAACTAATAACTGCGGCTATTTTCAAAAAAGTTACCTAAAAATGGCTATAACTTGAAAACGATGCACTTTATTAAAATTTCACTGAAGTACTTTTTGATTGCAAATTTTTGAAAAAAATCAGTATTGATTCAAAAATGCATAACTCGTTCAAAGATTTTTTGCACAACCTGAAAATTTCTGAATAGTTGGCATTTGATGTCCCCTAAAACATATAAAAAATAAAAATAGTGTTTTTTGCAAATCAAGTTTTAGAGACAAAATCATTTTTTTGCCCAATACACCAACTCGATCAAAAAAATCCTTCAAAAGATACAGATTTTTGAATTTTCGTACATCATATGGAAAATAAAAAAAAATAAAATTAATAAAAAAGATCGATTTCGTAGAGAACTGCTCAAGGGAATCCTGAAATATCCTAATAGGCGTCATCCATAAAGTACGTCACGCTCTAGGGGGGGAGGCGGGGTTGTCGCAAGCGTGACAAAAAATTGTAACCCCGAGCAGACGGAAATAACTTGGGAATAACATTTTTTGATATTTGACAATACTAGGCCAATAACATTTTATGTTATTTATAACAAGATATGTTATTCGTCGTTATGATTTTTTTGTTATTGAATTGTTATTGTAATAATTTTGGCCAATTTTATCGTGACATACTTTATGGATGACGCCATATAAGCTTACATATTTTACGTTGAAAGCTCACACAACATAGTATTTTGACGATTTAATGATATTTTTTTTAATTTTAAATAGGGTTATACCATACCATACACTTGTCTGCCTGTGTGGATCAATTGGACAGGCACTGGACTTACAATCCAGATGTTTCCGGTTCGAATTCAAAATTCAAAATTTTCAGCAAAAAAAAAGAGCTCGGGGATTTTTTAACAGGCTGCAGAGGCAAACATCCCCATTCGAATGTAACGTTATCACATCCATTTTCCTGCACTTTTTTTAGGTATTTTAGTTTTAAAATTACTTTTTTTTACCTTAATATGATTTTTGGGGTAATTTTCAAACGAATTTAGTAAATTTCTGTGTCTCCGGCTGTTCCAAACAAAAGTGTTATAAATGTATTTGAAAATGTGTATCTTGAGCCAAGTTCTTCAGATCAATTTGGTGTCTTCTGTAAAGTTGTCGGTTATGCTCTAACCTGATTTTTTTTTAATCGCCTAATTCTTTAATCAACTAAAAGGTCATAAATGGTTTGATGTTTAGCAACATGTTTGAAATCATGGGTAAAAAAAATTACTTTAAATGAAAATTAATCTTGAAGTTTCCAAAAATCGTGCAGCGACTTTCACTATTATTTGAACGTGAAAGAAACATTGATGCATTTTTGGAGTTTCGCGTCGGCTACAAATCGAATTAGGGACATTAGATTATCACAGCTTACAAAACAAACTCAAATGCCAAAGCGTGCAAAGTGCGACCACGTGCTTCACATGAATGGGGCAATAATCGGCTTAGGCAGAATCGGTCAAATCGCAAAAGCAAAACTAAATCAATACTATATTGTTTTTCTTCTAATGTTTACCCGACCTTTACCTGAAGTGAGTAATCTTTATTGGACGAAATTTCATTGGAACACATAACATTTGCCGAGCCCACAAACACAGCTGATGGTTCTCTTCCGTCAGCCGGGTGATATTGAATGATGCACACTTAACCCCATACACAAACGTACAATCAAATCTTCACCACTACCTTCGGCATACGCATTAGTTTTATTCCCACGAAACTTGGTGTTATCCCATTGCGACTGATGGATTTATTTGATTTTTGAAATTATTAAGATTTTTTATTGTAAATATGAACTCAACTTTGTAGTACGTAAATAAAATTGATAACACATAACAAATTGAATAAAAAAATCTACTGTAAATAATAATATTTTAACAATTCCCTCTGTTTTGCTAACACTGTACCGGCGTCCTTCTTGATCGCCTCTTCCATCGCGTATGGCAACAAAACGTGAACGTGAAGCAATATTTTCAAAATAATATAATTATCACGAGAAAATTTATTTATACCACCAGTCTCGCTCTGCCCCGCCGTACACGTCAAACCGAGCGTCGAAACAAAAAAAAAAGTGTGCCTATTTAGTTCGAACTAAAAATAAACAATCAGCTAATACTAGACACCGTCAACAGTCACACACCAGCGCAGCACTTAACTGATAACGGCCGATGAAACACAGAACCGTCAGATGGCTTGTTTCACGCGGCTTGTTTTATTCATTATCTTTGCCGTGTGTAGTGTAGGTCTTCAATCGTTGCCCATTCTGCGCACTCGATGATTCGACAACATTATCAACGTCGTGCATTTAGTATTGATTTGTGCGATGACGTGCGGGGCCGAGTAGATAAAAGTGTTCGCGTAATGCTAATTTAATCAACGTAACTTGAAATTTAGCGAATGCGAGCGAGGAGTAGTAGATCATCTTTATTTTATTTTCTATTTTTTTTTTATTCGATTTTATTAAATTGAATTTCAAAACAAACTCTTCAAAAATTTGTTTGAACAAAAGCATACGTATGAAAGTCAGAAACTTTTCAGAAAGTTTTCATGATTTTGCTTCAAAGATATTCAATAAATTTATACAAAGATATTTATTTATTTATAACTCGGTTAGAACAACCTAATCTAACACAGACGCAGCCATTTCGATGGAAGCATGCTGGAAAGTCTTAGGGTTAAATTACGCCAGCCAGCCCTACTGCGTTGTGTTTACCACAGTGAGGATTCTGAGAAAGGATCATATTACGCAGAATCTACAGGCGAGGAAGGATGCGTGGACATACCGTACCAAACGCTCCCTAATTATAACATTTGTAATTCATACAAAATTTCAGTTTTTCTGTTTAAACAGCGCACTTTTGCACCTAGCTCTCGCACACAATCGGCCACATGATACCCTCAACTAGCAAACTGCACGGCAAAAACTCCATTCGTACCCACAAACTGGTTTCTTGAAAAAACCACTTTCGCGTGCGTTCGATGTCCGCGAAATGCACAAAACACTTTTCAGAGGATGCAACGCGCAACACTCTTTCACGCGCGCAGCCAACGCTCCATTACGTACAACCACAAATCGACCCTGCTGCGGCCGTTTCTTCCTTTTCGGTTTCTTCCGAGACCGATAAATTTTCCTTTCCTTTTCACAGGTCGTCGTCGCCACCACTTTGGTGGAAAAGCTTCATCTCCATCACTTCTTTTTCGCTTAAAGCCTTTTTTTTTTCCTCTTAATTTTCCTCTCCCGTCACAACACACACAACAATCTTCGTAGAGCTTGGGCTAGTAGTGTGGAAAAGTGCACCAAATTTCTCCTAATCACACACCCCCGGGCGGACGCCGATCGCGGGCATTCCACAAACTTCCGAAAACCCGAACCGAACCGTACCAAACTTCAGCTGCAACTAATTTGATTTCACCGTCAGGTGATGGAATGAAGTAGCTGCGACGAATCGCGTGGACTACCTTATCTCGGGGAAGCTTCGTCGTGAACTGTCACTCGTTGCTTGCAGTAGCGCAGCACTGATTCTGACAACCCCCCCGTTGGGGAACGCAGCGGTATCAGTGATTAGGGTGCAGCGAGGTCCCTCCGATTACGATTCGCGCGCGCACTAGTGATGTAGTGGAGAATTACACATCCAGGTTTGGGGGGGTTGTTCAACGGTGAAGATCCGACAGCGAACTGATTCCAAGTGGCACGTTTTTTCACTCTCGAACCAATTACGCGACGAACCAACAACGACAACAACAACAACATCAACAATAACAACCAGTTCGTCGTCGTCGTCGTCGTCGGCTGGGGCAGCAGCACATTGGAATAGTAAACTCGAACATAACTGCTACACCCAAATGAAAGTCCACTGACAACTGTTACAGTTGCTCGAAAAAGAGATTCGTCGGTAAATAATTAAAAGATATTTACGGACTGTTAGTTGCAGAACTTGCTAGTTTACCAAAAAAAAATATATTATTTTTTTTCGAGAACTCGGGAAAAACTTGCGAGCGCTTTCAAATTCAATTTAGGAACAATCAGAATTAACTGCCAGTTTATAGTTATACGGAAAAAAGTGTTCCGGAAATCATGCAAATCGCATCGTGAATTTTACTTTGCGAATTTTTGAACTATAAAAATTGGGCACGAATTATCCAGGAGTCGTGAATAAATATTCATGACTTTCCATGACCAATTTCACTCGTAAACGTGAATAATGTTTATGATTTCATGAGATGGACGAATGCAGCCTTAAAAAATAATCGAAAAATTCCAGCCACAAATCTGTTCCATAAATAAACAGGCGGTTGAACTGGTTAGCGAAAAAACAAACTTGATAGTTCGAGCGAAACTGTTTTTGATTGATCAAGTTCACTCGTCATAAACATGAGCAAAAAATCCTAGGCAGGAATATTTTGCACGAATTTATGCACCTTTATTCATGAAAACGTGGAAATTTTCATGAAATCACGAAAAGTATAATTCACGAATTCACGAATAAAATTTTACGATGTGAATTTTGTGCATGCATAAAAAATCGTACAATCATGCATATTTTCCATGAAAGTTTAGTCATGACTTCATGAAAATTAGTCATGAATAAAATTAATGAATTCATGATTTTTTTTTTGCACGATTACATGCACAGTAAAAAAATTCCGTGTAAAATCGCATGCAAAAGCTTGCACATCACCTTTGTGAGAAAAAGCATGTAATATTGCATGAGAAAACATGTACACAAAAAGCATGTACGCAAGAAAAAAAAAAGATTTCACACACTCCAAAAATAACATCAATCTGGCGAGAGTCATCTCCACATTACCAAGTCCGCGCCCCAACCTCTCGGCTATCTAGCAACTGTTAAATTGTTTTGATCAATACCGATGTAGCTGTATGTTCCCCATACACCGTATTACAATTAATGCGTACGAGTATCCCATTCCTACATTGGCGTTGACCCAAACTTAAATAAGACGGCGAGATAGCCGAGATGGTTGGGGCGCGGACTTGGTAATCAGGAGGTGACTCTTACCAGATTGATGTTATTTTTGTAGTGTGAGATTTTTTTTTCTTGCGTACATGCTTTTTGTTTACACGTTTTCTGATACAATATTACATAGTTTTTCTCACAAAGGTGATGTGCATGCTTTTGCATGCGATTTTACCATCGGTTTTCTGCTGTGATGAATAAAATTCATGAAATCATGATAAATATCACGAAAACATGAATCCAATTATTCACGAATCGAAATTCATTTTCTTTTTTCCGTGTTGTTGAATTGAGTTCTAATTTTTCAATCTGCGGTAAGTTGAAACTGTGACCAGATTTTCAATTTAAAAAAAAAATTAAACCTGGGTGAAATTTTGTCATCCTTAAGATTTTTTTTTGTTGAAGATCCCGACTGACATTTTAAGTGTTTTTGAGTTTTTTTTTCAGAAATAGACGTTTTATTATTTATGACAATTTACATTGTAACCTACAACGTTGTCCAAAATCATCATCATCAGCTCAAATATCATCTCAAAATACGGATTTTCGGTTTTTTTCAAGCACTTTTGTATGGGAGCAATTCTTTACAAAATCGGTATTTTTTCTTAAATTTTAGTTTTTGTATTTTTTAATCCGACTGAAACTTTTTTGGTGCCTTCGGTATGCCCAAAGAAGCCATTTTGCATCATTAGTTTGTCGATGTAATTTTCCATACAAATTTGGCAGCTGTCCATACCAAAATGATACGTGAAAATTCAAAAATCTGTATCTTTTGAAGGAATTTTTTGATCGATTTGTTGTCTTCGGCATAGTTGTAGGTATGGATATGGACAACCTGAAAAAAAGTGATACACGGTGAAAAAAATTTTGGTGATTATTAATTCAACTTTTTGTCACTAAAACTTGATTTGCAAAAAAACACTATTTTTAATTTTTTTGTTTGATATGTTTTAGAGGACATCAAATGCCAACTTTTCGGAAATTTCCAGGTTGTGCAAAAAATCTTTGTGCGAGTTATGATTTTTTGAATCAATACTGATTTTTTCAAAAAATCGAAAAATTGGTGCCGAAAAATTTTCAACTTCATTTTTCGATGTAAAATCAAATTTGCAATCAAAAAGTACTTCAATGAAATTTTGATAAAGTGCACCGTTTTTAAGTTAAATCCATTTTTAGGTGACTGTTTTGAAAATAGTCGCAGTTTTTATTTTTTTTTAATTCGTGCACATGTTTGCTAACTCTTGAAAAAAAATTTTTTGAAAGGCTGAGAAAATTCTCTATATTTTGCTTTTTTGAACTTTGTTGATACGACCCTTAGTTGCTGAGTTATTGCCATGCAAAGGTTTAAAAACAGGAAAATTGATGTTTTCTAAGTCTTACCCAAACAACACACCATTTTCTAATGTCGATATCTCAGCAACTAATGGTCCGATTTACAATGTTAAAAAATGAAACATTCGTGAAATTTTCCGATCTTTTCGAAAAAAATATTTTCAAAATTTTTAAACCAAGACTAACATTTCAAAAGGGCCAAACATTCAATATTACGCCTTTTTCAAATGTTAGTCCTGGTTTAAAAACGTTATTTTCTTTTTACTTTTTATTACTAAAAGTAGAATTGACAAAATACGTTACGTTTACGTTTTTTTATGTGTTTTAGGGGACTACAACATACATCTCTTGTTTTGTAGAAAATAAATATCGAAAATCTAGAACAAAAATATTTAAAAAAATCAAATTGTTTTTTTTATTTCCAAAAAAAGTCCACTTAGTTCATGGATGGTCCCTTGGCAATTACTGCATTTGGACAAATAATCCATTCGACTAAATGATATATGCCTAAATGTAGAGACGATCAAAGGTACATTCGAAGTAATAACTAAACTTTTATCAAAAACAATCCAGTAATCCTGCTTTGGGTGTACAAATCGCAACAGCTCCATATTGCCCTCTAGAGAAAGAGAAGGAACATGGCCATTTTACTTCGGCGGACCAAAAGTTCGAGGCCCGACCGTAGTTTTATTCTTTCCTTGTATTGTGTTCAGGGAGGGAGGGGACCCCGTCTACGGAAATCAACCATTCCTCCGCTCATTCCGATTGAATCCACACCAAAGTTGTAGGTGGTACATAAGGCGATTCCTCCCGCTCCTCACACTTACACATTAAGTTACAACCTCGAAGGGCAATCGACCTCCCGCGAACCTGCTTCCAACAGCCAGCAGGGATCCCCCGGGTCGCCCGACAACGCGCGATGTGTGTTCAAGGCAAGTCGTCGTCAAGTTCAGCCAAGGACCAAGGGGAAACCCACTCGGTGCTCCGGTTTCCGTCCGCCGAGGGGAGGAAACTCTGGCTAATCCTATTTAACACGACGACCGACAACAAACAAATACCGATGGTTTCGCACGCGTACTTCCAGGAGCGTCCAGCAATTAGCCAACATGATACAAAGTACTACCTTGACATTTTCTGTGGCAGTAGTGTGCTCCCCTAAAAATGGCAAACACGTGTCACGTGTGATTGCAACGATTTAGGTGAACGCGATGTCGTTGTTGGGAGGGAGGGCGAGTTAGTGAGAGAAAGTAAACGATAGCTTGTGAAATATCGATTGGTTCCCTTTGGTTGTTACAGGTCGAGCGAAGTGGGATATTCCTGACCTGAAGATTGGGGGCCATGTTAATTACATCGTTCAACTAATTGGGAGCCAAGTTATCGAACCAAAGAAGAACAAACGATTCTTATTTGACCCTAAAAGCGTTTCAACCAGAAGAATTTATAAATTATAATATACCCCCAATCGAAGTGAGAAAACAACTTCTACTCGATTGACATATTTATGTCAATCAACTTGTCACTTTCGAACCTAGGGGTCACATTTAAGATCCCAAACACCAAATATTCGTAGGAAATAGATATTATTGAACTGTGTAACTACTACTTTTAAATATTGGTATGGTTTTATGGTTGGCCATGAAAATTTACATTTATATAGAATTTGTGGAATCTGGATTGGCTTGAATTTTGGAAACTTGGGTATTAAACTTCGTCTTTTTAAATACTGACACCATGGAAATGTACATTACATTAGAGTTGATCACAACTATGATTTTAA
The DNA here is from genome assembly GCF_015732765.1 of Culex quinquefasciatus. Taxonomy (NCBI): domain Eukaryota; kingdom Metazoa; phylum Arthropoda; class Insecta; order Diptera; family Culicidae; genus Culex; species Culex quinquefasciatus. The sequence continues at coordinate 11,286,425 of NC_051863.1, read as the reverse complement.
GATTTTTCCTCAACGATCTTTTTTAACATTATCTAACAATGTTCTTTGTCATACTGGTCATGTCTGTGGCATAACCAGCTATTCTTTTTTTTTGCTGTGTAAACTGCCCCTGATCGCATAAATGTCCCATATGCATTTTCATCGTTTTTGAGTTATTGATGCAGTTAGGTTCTAAATCGTGTGCTCTTTTAGAAAAACCTACACCAGCCAGTACTTTGTTCTTAGCTCATCATGCTGTTTTTGAACATGGGACAATTATGCGAACATGGGCAGTAAAGCGATTGTAAATTTTAAGAATTCACTGTAAGAGCACGTTCCACAATAATGAATTCCTATGTCTTTTTTCTATAACTGAAGAAGTCATTTTTCATTATAAGTTCATCTATAAAAGTTTTCATAAAATTGTAAAGGCTATTGAATATTCAAAAATCGTTAGTTGAAAACAGATGATCGTGGTGTCTTTGGCAAAGTTGTTGGTAATGCTTAGGACTTATCTTAAAAAATATACATTTTTAATTCGACTTGCATACATAAAAAATGGATTGGGCAAATTTTTTTTTCATTCTCATTTTAATTAAAAGGCAATTCTTCACCAAAACGAGAAATGGATTTTGTTTATATTTTTTTAAAAAAGCTCAGACTTTTCTTTTTATTTTTTTATATGTTTTTGAGCCAAAGGAAAACATGGAAAAAATGCCGCCGCGTAAGATTTTTTGAAGAAATCTGTCTTGGAAAAATATAAGTTTTCCTTAAAAGAAAAATTGACTTTAGTCAAGGGTCCTGATTTTCTGTTCAAAGATCTGAACTCACTTACTCATCGCCGAGTGAATCTTTGCCGACTGGAGCTCGCAACCGTTCACGAGCGAACACTACTCTCAGGCTGCCAGCGACTTGCTCAATCGCTTCTCTCAGCGACACAAATACTTCGTGAATTTCTTTGCCCACTCCGTCCGTCGACCCGAGTCACAAACGTAAACGTTCAGAGAGGAGAGAATCTAACAACATACCAGCTCGGCGCTCTTTTGGCCTGCACTACCACAGTTTGCCGTAAATTTGTATTTGGCATGATGGAAATTGCTTGTAAATGTGTCTTTGATGTTGTGTTATCAACAAAATTGCAAAACATGTTTGATAACATAGATTTTAAGCAGTTTTATAACTGAGTACATACAACAAAGCCGATCGAAAACAATTTCACCTCAGCGACTGGCGACATAACGCAATCGGCCTCTCTGAACCATTCGCTGTACTACCCGATTTAAGTGAGAGGGAGAGCAAAGAGAGAGTTTTTTGTAGCGAATGGTGTGGAAGCGACAAACGGTAGGAAACATTCAGAGCAGTTTTTTGTCGCTTTAGATTTGTGGTCGCGAGTGAATGTGTCGTTTTGAAGCAATCAGGACACTTGACTGTAGTTTTTATGTAAAATCAAATTTTTGAATCGAAAAGTGCTCTACAGATTTTCTGAATGAGTGCACTGTGTGCAAAAAAATAAAAAAATATAAAAATTTGAACTACAAGCCATGGTGAAAAAAAATGTTTTTAAATGCATTTTACCCCTGCCCAGTTGTTTTGCAATCATTAGTGTTCAAAATAGGAAAGTATTAAAGAGATTTTTTTCGCCGGAAAAAAACTTTTTGCGGGGCTGTACATTAAATTTTCACAAAAAATGTAAAATTTTTGATCAATCCCAGACATGCTAAAATAATTTTTAATGCAGGAAAATGCATTTCTAATTGTTTTCAGTTGGTTAGAATTCTATTGCCTTTGAAATTTTTAAGTTTTTTTTTTAATATTTTTTTGCCCCCGGATTTTTCGGACCGATTTTGAAGGGGGGGGGGGAGGGGGGGGTTGACATAAACTTTGAAAAATATTTGCAACGGCCTTATTTTTGATTGTTAAGTTTGAATATGACCCCAAACATGCTCTAAAGAGATTTAGAATTTTAAATTTTATCTTAAATTTTCAAAATGTCCTATCTGCAAAGGAAACCCATGACTCATTGGTTGTTTTGAAAATTTACTCTAGATTCAAGATGGCGGCCAACATGGCGAGGTTGAAATACTGAAAAAAAATATTTGGGTAATTCTCTACCAACTCACACGAAATCGGGAAAAGTTGCCCCGACCCCTCTTCGATTTGCGTGAAACTTTGTCCTAAGGGGTAACTTTTGTCCCTGATCACGAAACCGAGGTCCGTTTTTTGATATCTCGTGACGGAGGGGCGGTACGACCCCTTCCATTTTTGAACATGCGAAAAATGAGGTGTTTTTCAATAATTTGCAGCCTGAAACGGTGATGAGATAGAAATTTGGTGTCAAAGGGACTTTATGTAAAATTAGACGCCCGATTTGATGGCGTACTCAGAATTCCGAAAAACGTATTTTCATCGAAAAAACACTAAAAAGTTTTAAAATTCTCCCATTTTCCGTTACTCGACTGTAAAAATTTTGGAACATGTCATTTTATGGGAAATTTAATGTACTTTTCGAATCTACATTGTCCCAGAAGGGTCATTTTTTCATTTAGAACAAAATTTTTCATTTTAAAATTTCGTGTTTTTCTAACTTTGCAGGGTTATTTTTTAGAGTGTAACAATGTTTTACAAAGTTGTAGAGCAGACAATTACAAAAATTTTGATATATAGACATAAGGGGTTTGCTAATAAACATCACGAGTCATCGCGATTTTACGAAAAAAAGTTTTGAAAAAGTTACTTTTTGCGTTTCTCTTTGTTTCGTCGTCCGTGTCTGTCGCGGGTGACCATGAACGGCCATGATCGATGACGACCAACTTTTTCAAAACTTTTTTTCGTAGAATCGCGATAACTCGTGATGTTTATTAGCAAACCCCTTATGTCTATATATCAAAATTTTTGTAATTGTCTGCTCTACAACTTTGTAGAACATTGTTACACTCTAAAAAATAACCCTGCAAAGTTAGAAAAAACACGAAATTTTAAAATGAAAAATTTTGTTCTAGATGAAAAAATGACCCTTCTGGGACAATGTAGATTCGAAAAGTACATTAAATTTCCCATAAAATGACATGTTCCAAAATTTTTACAGTCGAGTAACGGAAAATGGGAGAATTTTTAAAACTTTTTAGTGTTTTTTCGATGAAAATACGTTTTTCGGAATTCTGAGTACGCCATCAAATCGGGCGTCTAATTTTACATAAAAGTCCCTTTGACACCAAATTTCTATCTCATCACCGTTTCAGGCTGCAAATTATTGAAAAACACCTCTTTTTCACATGTTCAAAATGGAAGGGGTCGTACCGCCCCTCCGTCACGAGATATCAAAAAACGGACCTCGGATTCGTGATCAGGGACAAAAGTTACCCCTTAGGACAAAGTTTCACGCAAATCGAAGAGGGGTCGGGGCAACTGCTGTGTGAGTTGGCGGAGAATTACCCATTTGGCATGCTAAAAGGCAATCAACAACTCAAATTTGACACAAATTAGGTTACAAAACTTGAATTCAATGTTTAAAATTATAAAACGAATAAATTTTGTTTTCTTTATGGTTCGATTATCCGAAGTGCCATAAAAACCTTCAGATAATCGAGGCTTCGGATAATCGAGCCGATTCAGAAACAACTGGTCCTATTTTCAATGTTAAAAAATAAAACATTTGTGAAATTTTCTAATCTTTTCGAATAAAATATTTTTTTTAATTTTGGTCAAAAGGGTCAAATATTCATTATTTTTGAAAAATTCAAAAGTTGATTCCAAAATGTTTATCAAAAGTTTTCCGGTAACTATATCGCGAATACATTCGAATGCAAAGTTTTCAAAATCACACTCACAATCCCCAAAGCGTGCTGCTCAAGACATGCACGTGGCTGCGACGGCGCGCCGGGGGTATTCGAATCGATGCCGCAATGTGACCTACGCACGTGCAACAGCCACCAGCAACATTGGCAACCGCAGCAGGGGTGTTTCCTTGGTTCTTCTCCGACGACTCCCAACTCTGCCCTGGGAAATGTGGCAGTTCGAACGGTGGATTGGTTCGGTAGTGCACACACAACAACTTAATGGAAATCTATAAATAAGAGTGGGACTCTCCCAGGTTGGTCCGGAAGGTGACTAAGGTTGCCGTATGTTAATTTATTACAATGAGCCACATATTTTCGCTAGCCCAGTGTGGAAATTTACTCCGATCCGGGAGAAGTTGGTCAGCCAGCGCGCTCAGGAGCTCCGGAACGTGACCTCATCACATTGCAAGCGGACCTATTTACAACAACGCTGGTGGGGCTAACCACTTTCGGGTTCAGACGACCCCCCTCCTCGTCGGGGGAAAAAAGGGGAACAATTGTATTCGTCGTCCCACAACACAGCTCACAGCCTCATGGAGCATGGCGGAGCCTCACGATATGCCGGCGAACCGCTTCGGCCAAGAGAGCACAGTTAGCCCGTGGTGAACAGTTATTGAAGGGAGGAACAAGCGGACACGGCCGGCCGCCGGTTTGCAAAAAAAAGTGAAGTGAACTAAACCGGTTTTTCTGTGCTGCTGCTGCTTCGTGTGCTTATCTAAAATTCCATCGGGGCTAACCGGGTTGCCAGCTGATTTGTTTTTAGTTTCCGTTTCAAAAGTTGAAAAAGTAGTCAATACTTGAAAATTCCACCTCCGCAAGACATTTTCATCTACAATTTTATGGGCGTAATTTCAGAGGAACGTGACAGACCAGCAATCCAAAGCCCCAGTCCAGTTGGCAGCCCGATGTTGGTCGTGATTTTGAGCCTATTTTTTATGTTTATTTGCCGCTGTGAGCAATTTGACCTAATGGACGTGCGCGATTTTTTTTTGCACGTGAACTTGTGCGAAATCTTCTGCACTTTCTCTCGCTGTCGAAATGAAGGTGAAGCCCGGAGAGGTACACAACCCAGTTTGGAGAATGTTTTGCACATACTTTGTGGTGCAAAGCTTCATACATTTAAAGAATACAAAGAACCAGTTGATGTGGAACTACTCATGTTTAACCGAATTCAAAAACTAAAAAGAAAATTATTTAATAGAAAAATCCATTTTTGTGTATATGGAGCCAATTGAACTCGAAAATAACATTTGAAAAGTAAGCGTAAGTTATTTAAATATTTTTTATTTGCAATTTAAAAATTACTGTATCTCGAAGTCGTTGCATTGTATCAAAAAGTGGTCAAAGACTAACTTGTAGGAAATTGGAGAGCTTTCTGAAAAAAAATACACTGAAATAAAAATACACGCCACTTCTACTAGATTTTTTGATTTTTAAGTCAAATTTTAAGGTGATTTCACGATTTTTTTCGTTCAAAATTTTTGAGGAAAAAGCCTAAGATGGTATGTATCTCCTAAAAAAAATACAAAAATCATTTACTAAAACTGTTTTTTTTTTTAAAGTGGTCTAAACGTAATTTTTTTCAAAAACTGATAGTGGGAATTGATTTGACTGACAATTTTACATAAAAGTCTCCATATTGACCATTGTCCTATGTCCAATCCTTGGGAAGATACAGCGGTTTAAAAAAAAATAAAATGTCGAAAAAAAATGTTTTTTGGTGGTTTTTGGCAATTTTTATATGACAGACTTGATTTTTCAGTCTCGACAATATTTCTTCCGGAAAGCTCGTCCGATTTCCCATAAGTTTGTCTTTAACAGCTTTTAATTTGACTCGTTTTAATATTTGCGTTAGCTTATTTACTATTCAGGTTTCTACCACACTGGAAAAAATATTCCATTTCTAATTATGAGCAATGTATTCAAGCTTATATCTGTTTGCCCATACATCCAATTGAAAAGCTGTCAAAGGCAAACTGGACGAGCTTTCCGATAAAAATATTGTCGAGACTTAAAAATCAAGTCTGTCATATAGAAATTGCCAAAAACCACCAAACAACAATTTTTTTCGATATTTTATTTTTTTAAACCGCTGTATCTTCCCAAGGATTGGACATCGGACAATGATCAATATCGAGACTTTTATGTAAAATTGTCTGGCAAATCGATTCGCACTATCGGTTTTTTAAAAAATTGGCGTCTAGACGCACTTTTCAAAAAAACAGTTTAAGTAAATAACTTTTGTATTTTTTAAGGAGAGGCATTTTTCGTCAGTATTTTTGTAACATCTTAGGCTACTTCCTCAAAAAAATTGAACAAAAAAAAATCGTGATATCACCTTTAAATTTGACTTTTAACCATAAAAATGAAAAATCTCATAAAAGTGGCGTGTATTTTTATTTCAGTGTTTTTTTTTAAGAGCCCGTCTGATTTCCTACTAGTTTGTCTTTGACCACTTTTTGATACGATGCTACGGCTTCGAGATACAGTAATTTTTAAATTGCAAAATACAAAAATATTTAAATAACTTACGCCCTTTTCAAATGTTGTTTTCGAGTTTAATTGGCTCCATATACATAAAAATGGCTTAAATAGGCCTAGGAAAACATGTCTACAAAGTTTCATTGAAATCGGAGAGGGTCGGGTACAAATTCAAATTCCTGATTTGAGCTAAAAGTGCTCTGTTAAAAAAAAAATACAAATTTTTGCAGTCTACCTTCACTTGGAGTGTAGCAATTGAAACCAGACTGGCACAGATAAAAGGACAATCGCAATACTTTTTAAAAGGGAATTAAAATGCAATCATTCAATGCTTTAAATAGATTACAGATACCGATTCCTTATTATTTCCTTCCATGTCTAAAAAAACAAACAAAACAAATCACAAATCCTGAAATCTGCCATCAGCTCGTTTCATCCTCAATGACGCAATCTCGGAGATGACGGGGATCTATTTCTTCGGTAGACCCGGACCCCGGACCCAAATCAACCTGGCATCGTGTCTCTGCGTGTAATTGTGCTCCGTTATCCTTCCGGGCACAAGCCCAACAAAATCCGGACCAAACTGACGACGACGAAAGAAAAACCCCACCCATTTTTTTTTATTCTGTGCAAAAGCATTTGCAATTTCTGCCCTGATCATGTTTTTGTCGACAGTCTGGAGACAGGACAGATTTAAGAGGAAATAAAAATCTTTGAGCAAACAAATCACAGAACTTTCTCAGACATTGGTTTCAAAGGGAGGAAAAATTTGATTTAGCTGAACTGTTATTTGAGAGAACATCAGAATTCAGGCCTTAAACTTGTAAAAAAACATCTTTTTGACATAAGAAACCTAAAAAGAAAGGCAATCCAACTCTTCAATGCTTACCGTTCAGCGTTCATCTCGGAGGAGGTCGCTCTCACTCACTCGATGTCGACGTCGTCGTAGTTTCTGCCGGCCGTTGCTGGCAATGTTGTGGTTGTGTGATGGGTTGAGTTTGGAGAGTTGCGACGTTAGTCGTCGTCGTCGACTCGCGAGGGTCTCTCGTGTACGGGACTGTGTCAGTAAGTGTTTTTTTCCTCGTCGACAACCGGTAGCCGGAGCACCACTGCACTAAACGTCATTCACTTGCACACACACCCACACGGTTTTACGGCTAACGTACGTAAGTAAGTACGCACTTGTCACTCAAACATGCACACTCACACACTTGAGTGCATCCAATATTCCCCACGGACGATGCAGTTCCGTGACGATCTTCACCACGACACCGACCACACACAGCTACGCTAGGGTCTGACGTGTGTTTGCGGTGGACGTGTTCACCTGAAAGCAAAACAAAACAAGAACAAACAGAGAGTTGAGATTAGCTAAACAATTAGGTTATTGTTCGCGGAGTTGAATTATTGTTTCAAAAGATACCGGAGAGACACCATGTCGTGAATAATTTATTCTCCTGGATGTGATAAGGTCACCAACATAAGGCAACAAGTGGCAGAAGAAAACAAAAAGTAATATGTATCTGCACGAAGATGTATAACAACAAGTTGTAAAATATGACGAAGGTGTCGAAACACTCGTCTGGTGGGGCTGCCACCGTGGGGTTTCGTCGTAAAATGATAATGACAAATTGCATCATCTTTGGAGCAGCGGTATAAACACACAGTTCGCGAGCGAAACGGTGGCAAAAAAGCTGAGGTCGTCGTGTAACATGCTACTGCGGACGATGAACTCCTCCTTCGTTGACTTTTAAAGTTAGGAGAATTTAAATCGATGTTGTCTGCAACTTATCAAAATTTCCATTAAATCGAAACCTCCCTTAATTTCCTGTCTTTAAGTCGACTACACTTTGAAAAGAAGACTGATACTTGTTGGTAAATTTTATTGTGACAATCAACAAAAATTTAAAAGCATAATGACATGAAAAGCAGTATTCTATCTCTGGAACAACGAAAATATTTGTCAATTATTATACAGAAAGAATCTAGAGTACTTAAAAAAAACCATATGCGTTATAGGTTTTTTATACTTAAAGAAGTTTAGCGAATTGAAAAAATAAGTGTTAAAAAAATCTTGTTTTGCAATGAGTAGCATACAACATTTTTACGTTTAATGTCAATCTTATCCATTTTCCCAAAAAACCAGCATTTTTCAAAAATTCTTTAGTCCGGTACTAAATTAACCCTCTGACTCGATTCCTTAGGCAAAAATAAGTATCTGTGCCAATTTTGAGCCAAATCGGTAAATGTTTAAAAGTCACTTTTTATCGTTGATAATCACAAAAACGTATGAGGAAAAACATAGTTTCAGTATTTAAGTCGCATTTTCGAATTCCCGTATTCTCCAGAACCTCGAATAAAAGGCAGTTCTTACTTAAAGAATGATTGCAAATCAAAAAATGTTAATTATAAAAAAAAACAAAATTTGTACATATATTTTTTTTTTTAAACAGAGCTGCTGATTTTTTTTTTTGTAGAAATAGAAACATTTAAACAAATAGCTAAAAGTAGCGCATAAAATTTCCCGGTTTCTTTTTATAAATTACAAAATAGATTTTTTTTATTGGTATTAAGGCCGTTGCAAATATTTTTCAAAGTTCAAATCAGGGGGCAAAATATATATTTTTTTGGATTATTTCTTTGAAAATAGAAGTCTAATCAACTGAGAGCAATCTTAAATGATTTTTTTCTGCATTGATAATTATGTTTAACATGTTTGGGCTTGTTTAAATATGTTTTGAATTTTTATGAAATTCCAAAGTGGGACCATCCACATACCACGTGGACACATTTTGGAAATTTGTAAAAACAAATACACATTTGCAAGAACAAAATAAATAAAGTTTTGAATTTAAAAATTCTTCCAATAAAAAAACACTGCTCACGGTGTATTTTTTCAAGACCTCAAAGATAACAAATTCGGTATGTCTGATATTTGGCACCGTGAAAGAAGGGCTCTTTCCCGACATTTTGTGGGGTATACCGAAATATTTCGTAGGGGGGGGGGGTCTAGAAAACCTTTTTTTTGAAGATTATTTTTCGATTTTATGGGATATTTGTTCAAAAAATATACAGAAAATTGGTGCATTCATGTTGATATCACACAAATTTCTTATCAATATGCCTTGGGGACTCTATCCAACTAAATTTGACCACCAATAAAAAAATCGACCCAAATTTACCCCAAAATCCAAGCTGAAAACCCCGATTACGACCGAAAGTAAATCTTTTCTGTGTACAATTCGTCATGAAATTACAGCAACACATTTCCTGGATACAAATTAGGGCATAAAACAATGCAAAACATAGATTATTTATTTAATAAGCTGTTAATTACCCAATAGGTTCCGAAAATGATTTTTTTCAATCCTCTGCCACATCACCCTATTACATGTTAAAACATTTTATAATCAATCACACTGTAGTGATGTTTTCTGAAAAAGTATCAGTTTTGATCCAATATAAGCAGAGGTATGCCCAATTTCCTGAAACAAATAGTGCCTTTCTCCAAAATTTCTTTATTTAATTGCCTTTTACATGAAAATTTGAGTGATATCAACATGAATGCACCGATTTCCTGTGCTTGATAAAATAGTTGCGTTTAAAAATCTTATCTTGATTTCCGGGGTGACTTTGATAGTCACAGTTTTTCTTCTTAAAATCAGATTTAATGTGTTCAAATTAAATTTTTTTAGTCAAATGTACCAAAAAAATCAATTTTCATTCAAAAGTTTTTTGACAAAATTCAAAAAAAAAATAAAATAAAATTAATACACAGCCACAATTTTGCTTGAGATTCGTTAACAATAGTTTTGTTTGAAAAATTATCCATTAATATTGTATTCAAAGCTCGAAATAAATGTTTTCATTTTTTAAATGAAATGTGTTCTACTAAAAATGCCTATAAATTTGAAGATTTTTTTGATTACATTTCAAAAACACATAATATTTACTAACGGGGTACAGACTAAAAAGTGACCAACCACCGGGGGTTGAGCGTATGCTCAAAACGTGCAACTGAATGCAATTGATATGAAAATTATACAAAACAAGCCTAACCCGACAAACTTCGTTCTGCCTTTTTTTTTCGTTTGTTGACGTTTTTAACTTTTTTGCTTATTTAGCCTCCTGTGATCGAAATTTGGTTTTACATAACTTTTCCCATACAATCTGCAGATTTTTCGGAATCGATTCTAGAGTGACCAAAGTTGTAACTTTTTGGCGTAAGAACTTTCCTTGGACTTATACGAACACTACGCAACAAAAAAACCTCAATCCGACGTTCCGTGTTGAATTGATTCGCGTTCGCACAAAACCGTAGATTTTTTTTATATATAGATTTTACAAACTTATTCAAGAGTTAGAAAAAAACAAACACTGTCAACATATTCAATACAAGGGAATATTACGCGAAGAACGACGGTAGAGTAATTCCAGCTAAAATCAGGAATTTTTCTGGTACTTTTGTTCCCTACCCTCTCCGATTTCAATGAAACTTTTTAGGCATGTTATCCTAGGCCTATAAAAGCCATTTTTGTGTACATGGAGCCAGTTGCACTCGATAATGACATTTGAGAAGGGCGTAGGGGTTTTAAATATTTTTGTATTTTGTAAATTATATATTGCTGTATCTCTAAGCCGCTACATCGTATCAAAAAGTGGTCAAAGACAAACTTGTAGGAAATTAGACGAGCTTTTTGAAAAAAAAAAAAAAAATACACTGAAAGAAAAATACACGCCAATTCTATGAGATTTTTCAATTTTTAAGTTGAAAAGTTAAATTTTAAGGTGATGTCACTATTTTTTTACAAGGGTCCTGCCTGATTGCTCAAAATCAACCACTCCATTCGCGAGCACAAATAGCAGGCGACGCGATACTGCCCTGATGAATTCCTACTGTTTGTCACTTTGAAACCATTCGCTCCCGAACACTCTCTTTTCTACTCTCCTTCTCTCTCTGATCGGCTCAGTCTCCGAACGGCTCAGGCAGGCCGAACGTCGCCGATCACTCTGAACTGAAAACATTTTTTCTCTGATGCGCTGCGTTATACTCATTGATTTGGGTTGCCTAAAATCAATGTTATCAATTAAATTGTGCATTTATTTTGATTTCATAACATTATAGACACCATTCAAAGAAACATCCACCAAGAAAAAATCAAATTGATGGCAAACTGAGAGCGGGAAAACACAAAATCAAATTGATGGCAAACTGAGAGCGGGAAAACAAAAAGACTGCCGCGCTAGCATTTTGTGAGAATGGCTCTTCGCTGAGCATGTTAGTGTGTGAATGTCGTCGAGCGACGGAGTAGGCAAATGTTTTCACGATGTATTTGTTCGCTGAGTGAACAGTTCGGGCCACTCGCTGGCTGCTTGCGAGTATCATTCGCTCATGAATGCTAACGGGTTAGAATAGGCGACGAATGGATAGGCGATGAGTGAGTGGTTTCTGTTCATTGAATTGAAAATCAGGACCCTTGTTTTTTTATGTTATTTTTTTATGAAAATAGCCTAAAATGGGACAAAAAGACTCACGAGAAATGCAGGATGGTATGTCTCTCCTAAAAAAATACAAAAATAATTTACTAAAACTGTTTTTTTTTTAGAAGTGGTCTAAATGTCAAAATTTTCAAAACCCGATAGTAGGAATTGATTTCTCAGACAATTTTACATTAAGTCTCTATATTGACCATTAATCTATGTCCAATCCTTGTGAAGTTACAGCGGTTTCAAAATAAAAATATTAAAAAAAAGGTTTTTTAATCGTTTTTGTCAATTTCTATATGACAGATTTGATTTTTCAGTCTCGTAAATATTTTTACCGGAAAGCTCGTCCAATTTCCCATAAGTTTGTCTTTGACAGCATTTTAATTGAATGTATGGGCTTACAGAATACAGCAAAGTAATTAAGCTTAAATTACATTGCTCATATCTGAAAATAGATTTTTTTTTTAGTGCGGTAGAAACCTGGATAGTAAATAAGCTTACGTTGAAATTCAAGCTTACGTTGAAATTGGACGAGCTTTCCGGTAAAAATATTTACGAGACTGAAAAATCAAGTCTGTCATATTGAAATTGCTAAAAACAACTAAAAAACCTATATTTTCAGCATTTTTGTTTTTAAAACCGCTGTATCTTCACAAGGATTGGACATAGGACAATGGTCAATATGGAGACTTTTATGTAAAATTGTCTGTAGAATCAATTCCCACTATCAGGTTTTGAAAATTTCGACGTTTAGACCACTTTTCAAAAAAAAAAAGTTTTAGTAAATGATGTTTGTATTTTTTTAGGAGAGACATACCATCCTGCACTTTTCGTGAGTCTTTTTGTCACATTTCAGGCTATTTTCACACAAATTTTGAACGACAAAAAAATCGCGACATCACCTTAAAATTTTTCTTTTAAACTTAAAAATTGAAAAATCTCATAGAATTGGCGTGCATGTTTCTTTCAGTGTATTTTTTTCAAAAAGCTCGTCTAATTTCCCATAAGTTCGTCTTTGACCACTTTTTGATACGATGCAACGGCTTCGAGATACAGCAATATTTGAATTACAAAATACAAAAATATTGAAAACTCCTACGCCCTTCTCGAATGTCATTATCGAGTGCAACTGGCTCCATATACACAAAAATGGCTTTTAGAGGCCTAGGATAACATGACTAAAAAGTTTCATTGAAATCGGAGAGGGTAGAGAACAAAAGTACCAGAAAAATTTCTGATTTGAGCTGGAATTGCTCGGTAAAGTTCATGTTGAAAAGAAACAGAATTTTAGCAAATGGAACATTGAAAGCTTCCTGATCTGTCAAGAACGGAAGCTCAAATTTTATCAATGTATTAATCTAAAATTAATAACATACTAGCTTATGCCAAAAGCGATCGATTTCCATTCTTGGAGGCAATTAGCTCAATATACAGTCTACGGTAGCTTGATTCTACTATCTCAACGGCAATAGCTCCGAAGTACAACATCAATGGTTTCACAACCGTCGATAATGGTGATAATGGTTTTACTACCTTCACGAGCCCTGAAACACAAGCAACTACGACTAGCTAGATAATGGGGGCTCGATACTTTATTAATGATTGATAGAATCTCCGCTCTTGCGAATCTTCGCAGTCGCACTCACATTCTGAAATGACGGAATAGTGACCACCAAGTTTACACACACACACACTTTCGCACAAATCCGCACCCAAGAAAAACAAAAACAGCTGCTGCCATTAAGAAATAAAAAAAACCTCTGAAGAGCCAAGCCGTCCCAAATGGCCCTGGGCTGAAGCTTCAAGTTTCCTTAGAAGGCTTATCGAAAGCCGGCAAGCAAGCAAAACGGCGCAAACAAATATGGGTGCCCACAAGAGAAGGAAGGAACTTCAAGTGTGGGGAGAAATAATCTCAACTTTCTGCACATTTTGCGAAACAAGAGATTCGTTTCATGCAATTTTTGCTCGCTCAGTTTAACAAGTTTTGTGAATGTTATAATTTGTAGAATATGTATCGATGACTTACTTAAATCTATGCGTGTATTCAAGCTTAAGAGAGTAGTTGTGTGCCAACCTTTGACGTTTTCTTTATGTTTCGCCCATAAATCCACTTTTAGACACCGGCCAGAGTGTGTTGATATTAGGTGCCCATCGAAGCCCGAAACACACCAACGAGAGACGTCCGGTTCGTTCTTAATGTGTTGCCGGTTCCAATAAAAATAATCGTTTCTTATAAATCAGCTCCACCAATACCACGCTGTAGGTTACGGGCACAACCACCACCACGAAGTCGGAGAAGTCCGCAACTTAACGCTCGCGGCGACCACCGGAGAGAAAGAGAAGGAGATGAAATCTCACTGTGACTTAGGTTGATTGAACCCCACCACAAGTGAGTCATCAGCGGGGCTCGGGGGGAACCTCCAGCCCAAGTTGCGCGGAGATCCGAACGGCAATTAGGACTTTTATCACATTTTGACAACTTCGTTATCCACATTTTACACATTAGTTACTTCAGGATTGTGCAGATTTTAGGACTTACAAATAAGGAGAACGTGAAAAAATATCACATTTGATTGTAAGATCAGTCTTTCAACAACTCTTGAATGTTTCTTTATGATTCTTCATAAGAAGAGTGAGCTACAGACAATTCAAGTTCGAAGCATTCTCATCATTGAATTTCAGTGAAGTTTGGTTTGGTTGTACCATCGCAGGAAACATAATCACCCATAACCTGACGGTGCTGGGGCACGAGAATCGATAAAATTAGCAACAAAGTTGCAATGCCAAAGATGACCAAGTCCCACCACAACAGCGAACCAACAACGTGCCGTGAATTTATGATTTGCTACTTCGGCGAGTTCTTCGCCGCCATGACTGACCTCCGTGGTCACTCTGGTCTGGTCCGGCCTGCAGCGACGGATCACGTCCGTTCGATGTCTTCCGTCCGTACGGTATAGGTTATTTATGGACCCGATGAGTTCCAAAAGTCGTTGCCACAATGTGTTGCTTCTCAAATTTTGTTCGTTCATTAGAGTACGGTTCGCTGCTGGGGTATGATGAGGTTCTCCGTGGATGGTGAGTACGATTCGATGTGGATTGAATTGCAAATAGCAGTTCTAGCCCTACAACACTGCCCGTGGAAGATCGCAACAAAGTCAACAAGAAGAAGTGGAATGTGCGAACGATGAAGTTATTGCCCTCTCGAACTTGTACAATCTTGTACGGAGTGGCTGAGAAAAACTCAAAACTTTTTTTTAAACAAATTAACTTCTTTAAAATGTCGTTCTACGAACGCATATCCCGTGAACATACGCCGATAAGAACGCTTCGGTATTGTTGTTGGTGCGTTGTCAGTTATCTAATCAGAGAGACAAAAAAAAACTAACGAACGCTGCCGCTGTTAAGGTGCGCAACTGTCAGAGAGTTTGTGATAAGACCTTCACACAGCGCGAGCACGAGCTCCCAAGGGCCACCGCCTGTGACTTTTGTGGAAACAATGATAACACTCAATGACTCAATGTTGGCAGAGAGATGTGTGGTGGGCCAAAGGCTCGATTGAAACCTGGGGTTTTTTTTCAGCAGCAGTCGCTGCAGTATGATGGAAAGTTGTGGCATTAACCTAATCTAATCGAGAGCTGCGAGTTAAACCGGAAAACCGAGAAATCGATCGATAACGGTGTTTGAATTGCGATTGTTTGGTTGGCTGGTGTTACACGGTAGTACAAATGAGCCTAGGAAAGGTAAGGAGGTGATTAAACTGTGAGATTAAAAAAATAATTGATTTTACTATTGAAATTTGAAAATTCTGTAAAAAAAATCTACCGGGAATCTATCAAAATCATTTCAATAATAGGCCTAGTTATTAGCTTGAATCGTACAATAAATAAAAAAACGTTGCTTAATCCACCTTTAGGTGGTTAGTGCCTTCCTCACATTCATAAAGTCAATACCTTCAGTAAAAATAGCAACATTCCACCTTAACATGTTTAACAAATCAACTTTATTACTCATTTCTTTTGATAGGGTTCGCAGACCTTCAATATATCTGGCTCATCGCAAGGTCTGATAAAAACCTATTCAACGATAGTTCGCAAGGAAGATTCAGACAATATTTCTATCACAATATTTGAAATCCGACCTCCAAAAAGTGTGCTAATAACTTTTGATAGGGTTGTAAGTTCTTCGATGTTATGGGCTCATTGGAAATGTCTTTTTAATACTTTTCTGAATGTATAACATGATACAACATGATTCCTGTAAAAACCACCCTTTTTACAATCTTCCAGACATACGCCAAAATCGTTTTTTTAGCATAACTTTTGAAGTACTTAACTAAACTTGCTGATTCTAAATAGAGACCTATTGGACGGATCGAATGAGACTAATAGGTTCAAAATCCGTTCATCCAGTTCAGAAATAATCGAGTGACAATTTTTTTGTCCACCCACTTACACACATCCACACAGACATTTGCTCAGAACAGAACAGTCAATATGTATACGTAAAGGTGGGTCTACGAGGTCAAATTAATAAGTTCATTTTTCGAGTGATTTTATAGGCTTTCCTCAGTAAGGTGTGGAAGGCAAAAAAGGATCTTTGGTAATTTTTGTTGAGAAGTATTTTATGTTAAAACAGTGATTAAAATGAATCCATATTCTATAATCATAAATTCACGATTTAAATTATACGATTTTTTTAAACGAATTGAAGTTATTCTTGTGGCAGGAACCTTTTTGAAATATTTAATTAATTTTATTAGGATATATCTACAGTACATGTTCGGTAACTGGGCGCTGTTTAACTGAGCAGCTTTGTAACTGCGCAGACAAACGTACAAAAAAAAACAAACCGAAATGACCGAGGGGTTAATGGATACAAAAATTATGTTCAATAAATATAAAAAAAATCAAGTTTTAATTAAATTTCAAGTCACAATTAAAGAAATATGAAAGGTAAGCATTGTAAGAGCAATTCCAGCTCAAATCAGGATTTTTTCTGGTACTTTTGTACCCGACCCTCTCCGATTTCAATGAAACTTTGTAGACATGTTATCCTAGGCCTATATAAGCCATTTTTGTGTAAATGGAGCCAGTTGCACTCGATAATGACATTTGAGAAGGGCGTAGGGGTTGTAAATATTTTTGTATTTTGTAAATTATATATTGCTGTATCTCTAAGCCGTTAGGGGAAAGTGGGGCAAGTGTAACAAGCTAAGGAAATGCTCGTTATAACCCATCAAAAACGTAAAAAATCTGTCGGATTTTTTTATAATCATCTTATTCCAGGTCTTGACTAAGACTTTGATAGAAAAAGTTTTTAAAAAATCCTGTTTTTTAATGTAAAAAATTGATTTTAAAAAAATTGATTTTCCGTACGTTCTTCTCAACTAGTGGGGCAAGACGAACAACCCGTTGGGGCAAGAGGAACAATGCATGAAATAACATGTTAATTTGCTAACAATTGAACTGTTATCACTTAGATATTTCAGATAAGATTGTATTTGAAACGTTTCTTTCATCTTTAGATTAAAAAATAATATTTTACTTAAAATGTGATTGTTTCTACGAAAAAAAAAATATTACTCAGATGATAAATAGTAAATTTTCATGAAATCACTATATTTTGTATGGACATTTTTTAAAACAATTTTTTTATCAGTTTTTAAGTACTTTTATGTATTTATTTCACAAAAAAAAATATGTTGTTGCAGCAATTCGTATTTTTTTCCATACTAAAAATCCATATGGTACACTTGCCCCACTTGAACATGTTTTTTTAAAAGCTCTCAACAAAAATAGCCAAAAGTTAAATCATACTTTATAATAGGTGCAAGTCATTGGTAGGGACACTACTGATCTAGGAAAAATAGCATTTTGATAAAATGAGCCTTAAATCGAACCGTAAGCCTTATTTTGTACTTTCCAAATATTATAAGAAAACAAAGGTTTTGAAAAAAACTTCATTAAATCTCATGCCCCGTGGCGTTTACATCGTTTTGGCGGTTATGTGGTAGTAGAATCAGCTAATTGCATTGCTAGCAACAATTCCTCATACTGGAAATAATCAAAATTGTAAAAATTACGGCCGTATGAGCGATTGTTCCTCTTGCCCCATATGGTCGTCTTGCCCCACCTTCCCCTACATCATATCAAAAAGTGGTCAAAGACAATCTTGTAGGAAATTAGACGAGCTTTTCGGAAAAAAATATACTGAAAGAAAAATACACGCCAATTCTATGAGATTTTTCAATTTTTAAGTTTAAAAGTTAAATTTCAAGGTGATGTCACGATTTTTTTCGTTCAAAATTTTTATGAAAATAGCCTAAAATGTGACAAAAAGACTCACGAAAAATGCAGGATACAGCGGCAGGTTTACCACTCAAATCCCATTTTCAAATTCCCGGCTTTTTCCAGACTTTTCCAGAATGCTCAAATAATAGGCATTTCTTATCTAAAGAATTATTTTAAACCAAAAACTTTCCATAAGAAAAGTCAATATTAACCACCGAAAAAAAATAAAATGAATTTAAAAATAATCCAAATATAGGATTTTTTTGTAAATACAGAAACTAAACAACAATTGAAAAAAACTTCACAAATGGAACTTCATTATAATGATTCAGAGTAAAAACACAAACAATTGGTCTTTGAAAAAAATATCGAAAGTTCAACAATACTTATAACATTTATGTTATTTTTTAAATTGGCAAAAGAATAGTTTTTGATACTTCGTTTTAACTGGAAATGACAAAAAGTTAAAGATAACTGAACTTAAAATTTCGTTCCTATTTTTTTTAAACTTCATCATCATTTTAAATCAAAGAATGATTAAAACATAATTGCTGAAATTATTCATTCAAAGGATTTAGAAAAATGTCAAGAAATTCATAAAAAAAATTGCCTGTTTCCCTTTTTAATTTTGTAATTTTTGATATTGTTTTTTTAAATCAATGTTAATTTATCTAGTGGGGTTACATACATGTAAATCGACAAAAATGTCAGAGGTTTGTGTGAGTACACACTTAATATTATTTAAAATCTGTTTTCAGGATATTAAAATATACATTTTTATCTATTATCAAAACAAGTTTGAAGACATTTGGTTGTATCATTGCCGAGATATAGCTATTTGAAGTTGGAAGTTTCAAAAAACGGGTGCCACGATATCTCAACACTGCCTTGACCAAATCGGCTCAAAATTTCGGTGAAGACTCGTTAAACCAGTTCTTTGTGCATGACGAAAGCCGATTTTCAAAAAACTTATTTTAAAAAAAGATAAAACATTTTTCTGTTTTTCATATAAAAAATCGTCAGTTTTTGATTTCTGTATTTTAAAAAAAAAGTAAAATTTCAAAATCTGGCTTCGTCATGCACACGAGATTCACACGACTCCCATACTCCAAATTTAAGCCAATTTGATTCATCCCATCTCGAGATATCGTGGCTCCCGTAAATCAACTCGGTGTTTCGAGAAAAACACTCAGAAAGTTTGACAGTCCGCTTTGCGCACGGCAAAATGTTGAGCCTAAAATCGTCTCTAACTCAGTTTAATCATGGAATATGGTTTCAATAAATTTTCTGTAATATGAAAATTTGTGATTTTCTACATGTATGTAACCCCTTAACTGTTTTTTTTTCGATGAACGTTCAGTTAGATATGATTTTATGTTTTACCACTTATTTTAAGCAAAATGTTTGAAGAGACAATTTTTTTAAACAGTTTTGCAATAACAGGGTGGTTAAAAATCTTCGCGGATTTCGCGATTTTCGCGGCGCGGATTTCGCGGATTTCTGTTGAATGTTCCTGTGGGTCTATCTTCAAGAATACAACGTAGATTTCGATGGCTACCGAAAATGTTTGTCTAAATCTAGTATTTCCAGAAGAAAGAACGCAAATTAATCTAAATCCTGCTCGGTGAGAGCAATTTAGATTTCCGCGAAATCCGCGAAATTCGCGAAAATCGCGAAAATCGCGAAGATTTAACCACCCTGCAATAACTCTAAATTTCTTGGATTATTTGTTTGCAATTTCAAAATTTTCTTTATGTTTTCAAAACGTAAACAAGTTTTTAAATTTTGGATTTTATTCGATATTTAAGTTTTCCGAAAACTGAAAATCAAGCTATATGTATAGTAGTAATTTTACCATACTCACAAAAATAGTTTAACGGCAACATTAAAAAAATATATTTTAATTACTTAAAGAATTTAGTTAAACAATTAAAAAAAAATTACTAAAAAAACATTGCCAAACTCAAGTTGGAAACTGTTTTCAAATATTCAATCTATGTGACAAAATGAAATAGAATCATACCTCTAAGCTGGCCATTAGGCTCTATTTATATATTAGTTTTTCATTAACTTTACCTCTTGTATGATAAACAAAAATTTATAGAGATCATATGATTCATGAAAAATATTATGAAGATCTGTGTCAAAGACTCCAATATTAATTAAGATTTTGAATGTACTAAACAGCTTTTCCATACTCAAATATATTGAAATAGTGAAAAGAACCTTAAATTTAAAGTAAGTTATTAAAGCAGAATTGAGTGAATTAAATTTGAGAATTGTACAAAATATGACAAAATTATTCAAGAGTTAAAAAATTAATTTTCAATCAAGCGTGCTTATAATTCCCGACTTTTCCCGACTTTTTGACAAAAATTCATAAATTCCCGACTTTTTCCCGATTGTTGGCAGATTTTGGCGAATTCCCGACTTTTTCCCGACTTTCCCGATTTCCCTACTTGAGTGGCCACCCTGCAGCGGTTTTGAAAATAAAAATATTGAAAAAATAGTTTTATAGAGGTTTCTGGCCATTTCTTTATGACAGACTTGATTTTTCAGTCTCGTAAATATTTTTACCGGAAAGCTCGTCCAATTTCCCATAAGTTTGCCTTTGACAGCTTTTTAATTTGACTCGTTTAAATATTTACGTGAGGTTATTTACTATCCAGGTTTGTACTACACTGAATAAAATATTCAATTTTCAGTTATGAGCAATGTAATTATGCTTATATCTGTAAGCCAATACATTCAATTGAAATGCTGTCAAATGCAAACTTACGGGAAGTTGGACGAGCTTTCCGATAAAAATATTTACGAGACTGAAAAATCAAGTCTGCCATATAGAAATTGCCAAAAACCACAAAAAAAAACTATTTTGTCAACACTTTTATTTTTAAAACCGCTGTAACTTCACAAGGATTGGACATAGGACAACGGTCAATATTGAGACTTTTATGTAAAATTGTCTGTAGAATTGATTCCCACTATCGGCTTTAAAAAAATTTGACGTTTAGACCACTTAAAAAAAACAGTTTTAGTAAATTATTTTTGTATTTTTTAGGAGAGATTTTTTAGGAGATACCATCCTGCATTTTTCGTGAGTCTTTTTGTCACATTTTAGGCTATTTTCACAAAAATTCTGAACGAAAAAAAATCGTGATATCACCTTAAAATGTAACTTTTAAACTTTAAAATTGAAAAATCTCATGGAATTGGCGTGTATATTTCTTTCAGTGTATTTTTGTTTTTTTTTCAAAAAGCTCGTCTAATTTCCTACAAGTTTGTCTTCGACCACTTTTTGATACGATGTCATGGCTTAGAGATACAGCAATAAATAATTTACAAAATACAAAAATATTTAAAACCCATACGCCCTTCTCAAATGTTATTATCGAGTGCAACTGGCTCCATATACACATAAATGGCTTATATAGACCTAGGATAACATGTCTTAAAAGTTTCATTGAAATCGAAGAGGGTCGGGTACAAAAGTACTAGAAAAAATCCAGATTTGAGCTGGAATTGCTCGTAAATTAATTTCAGCAACTTTTCTTTTAATATTTCATCAGAAAAATATTACGCATTGGTGGTCCCCTCGTAATTTTTCGTTTAGCCCAGTTAGCGAACAAGTAATGTAATTCCAGATGCTTCAGAAATTAATATTATTATAAATAAATCTTGATATCAAACATTCAGGTCATCTGATTAATCCAATAATATAAATTATGAACTTAACATTAAGGCTCTGGAAGGCATCATCCCCAATCGGCCATTTGGCGGCCATGTTTGTTTTAGAAAAACATTCAAAACTTCTCTGGTTTTTTCTTGTTTCATTTTTAGTATTTTTATTTGCATTTATCTTGTTTAGTTTATGTTCATTTCTGATAGTATGTAGCTTATCCTACCAACTCCTATTTTTCGGAGAAAAAAATCTCTTCAATACTTTTTTGCCCCCCTTTCGACCCCGACCAGAGTCGAGGGACATTAACTTCAAAAAATATTTGCAGCGGCCTAATATAGCATTGTTAGTTGATTCTGTTCAAAGAGTTGAAGTCGGCGATCGAGTTGTTAAATTATCAAAAGCCGGATTTGGCAAAAATGCGCAACCTCGCAGTCCTGATTGAGTGGACCGAAATTTAAGTTAATTCTCGCTTACTTTATCAAAAGGTCCACGTACATAGGAAACCCACGGCTCATTGGTTGTTTTAAAAAAGTAATCTAGAATTCATTTAGTGATTTGTTAAAGATAACGCAGGGAAAATTAAGATTGTGTCATGTCAAACATTATTTCATATTTAAGGGGACAGACTCCAAATTTATGTCGCTGAAATTGAACTTCACTGTTACATAACAAAACAATGTTATTTTAATTCCGTATGTATAACAAAAGCACAAATCCAAAAAAAATAACAAGATATAAAGTAAAGCAATCTTCCGTTTATGCAAAAAAGGGCAACCTTCGCCAGAGTACTCGACACCTCGAATTCGAAAACCAATAAACTACATTCAGCTGCAGCCATTGCAAAAATCTCAACCCTCGCAATGAGAATCGCAGACTGAATGGCACACACCGAACAAACACACACAGACACACACACCACCACTTCGTCAACACACAATGGGTGCCTGCTGCCTGGCAAAAATGAAACATTGCCCGCTCTATAATATCTATGGCTAGCACTCACCTTGTCTGCCGTGCAACGTCACGCCGTTCGCGACCTTCACGCTGCTGCTGGCGTTGATTTTGTTGTTGTACTGCTTTTTGGCTGCTGTCACGACACTGCCGCATCTTCAAACACTTCCTAGTCGTGCAGTGTTGTGGTGTGGTGTGGTATGGAGGTCACACACCCGAACCAGATAACTGTTTTCACTTCACTGATGTGTACAACAATTTTGGTTTCACTGTTGGGATTTACTTTTTCTTCGCTAAATTGATCGGTAGGCGATTCAGTTGATTCTGTTTGTGGGATTTTCTGCTAGCTACGGAACGTTGTCACTAGGAGTTTGATAATTTGAATATATTTTACACACAAGGATAATATTATGTACAACTTGTCTGCTCTCGCGTCACTTGAGAAAGAGGAAGTACGATAATTGGTTGTGGAATCTGTTTAGCAGAGCAATCTCAGGCGATATAATTATGCACTCTATGTTTTCACTTGATTATTTTTTTTTGCTGGCTAAATTGCATGACATCCACAGGGCACACGGACGTATTTACAGATACAAGCGCGGAACCAGGAATCTAGCCCGTACCAACACTATCGACGTGGTCGATGTCTTCCTCGCAATTTCTTCCTTGTAACCCCGCACAACTGCTGATCCTTATGCTCAGATAAAATTCAACATTTGTCGCCAGTCTGCCGCGACGACCACCATATCGGTTCGGGCTGGCCAGGCCCGTGTACAGCAGTGTTTGTATGTTTTGGGGTGTAGGTTCACCTGTCTCTTCTTCAACACCACTACAAGCTGGCTAGGCTTTCGTAGCTTCACTGACACATCGATGATCACCGCGTGATTCAACGAGACAGGTAATAGACACTTGGGCACAGGACGGGGCGGGCGGGGCGGTGGTACTGTTATTCGTAACACCCACGGTCCAGCGCTCACGGAGAGGTCCCTGCTGCTGGTCTGTGACCTCTAGTGTTCTTGACCATTCCCGACCAGGACCCCGCTGCTGACTCCCAAGTACGGCCACGCGAAGCCGAACTATCTTTGCGCAGATACGTTCCGCGGCTGTAGGTGTGTACGTTTCATCGCGCGGATCTTATGTGTACCGTCAAAGGTTCACCAAATTGCCCATCATAAACATGGCCTCGCCACGCTCGACCATTAGCAGTCTAAATTTAAAACAAACTCGAAAAAAGAAAAACAGACAGTGACAGCGAAAAAAAATCGATCTTTAATTTAATTTTTCACCACCACTCCCGACGACTCGCGCACTCTACACGGTGTGTCTATTATTTTCCAAAAGGTTTATCGTCCTTTTTTCCCACACAAACTCACACAACCCTCAGTACACTTTACGCGCGTTCGTGTATTTGTTCGATATCCACACCGCTCTGTGTGTCCAGATGTGAGTAAGAGCAGTAGTAGCACTGTCGACTCTGCTTCGTTGAAACACCGTCGATTCAGGGTGGCGGCGCTAGTGTGTATACATTAGCATTTTTCTTCATCCGAAAGGCGCACACACACACACACACGCACACACCTAGTCACAGTGTCTTTTCTTTTCACGCCATCATCTTCCGAGGTTCCGGCGACATACGGCGAATCACCTGCAAGGTAAAGAAAGCAATCTTCGATTAGTAATCACATCTGGCACTAAAGAACGCACATTTAAACCACAATCACACCTCAATTTCAGCGAGAAATCTCCGTTCGAAAGCAGTCCGTCGAGAGCTGCACCCACGGAGCGAACGGCGACGACGACGACGACGATGACGAACGAACAGACCCTGCCGAGAGAGCGGAGCGGACCAGAGCACACGTACACGGGCCGCACAAACACATACGCCGGTGCGCGAGCCGGAGCAAGAGAGCTGAAAATTGTGTGCGTTTTGCACAACCTGGTTCACCCACTCTGATCAGTCAGGTCACCCACAGTGCGGCGTTTGACAGCAGCAGCTGGTTGACACACAGAGCGATGTGTCAGATGCAAGGGTATCAGGGTGTCTTGAACGCTACCTCCGATGGTCACTTCACGGAAAACGGTTTTGCAAAAAAATCTATAGTGAATATCTAGACTTTTTTTTCTTAGGTCCTATAAACATATGAAACAAAATAGCTCATAGAGCTATCTAAGCCCGATCTCACACACACTAGCGCACCATTTGTTTTGCTGGCTGGTACAAAATTTAACCTCACTTTTTTCGTGTACGTACACGCAATACATGCGCACGTAGATAACTCTATAGGACTTAAAAAAAAAGACTAGATATCTATGTGTAATTCTCCACCCCGATTCCTATGTCCGAACAGATAATTCAGTCCTTGATAACGAATCCGAACAAACCCCGCCGTGAGGTTCATGTATTTTAGTCATTTCAGAATACAATAAGTCCAGGATTTTTTCGTTGGGAGCAGAATCGAACCCAGGACCATTCGCTTACAATGCGAACATCGTTACCATTCGGCCACGACTGCTCCCATTCTAAGGAACTTCGGATAACCAAATCATGAACAAAACAAATTGTTTTCTCATTATATTTATCTCGTTTTTAAGCATCAAATTCAAATCAATTTCATCACCATTATTTTGGCCGCTATCTTGAATTTGAAATTTTCAAATCAAATTAAAGCATTTTTGAGATTGTGTTTAAGCCTAACAATCCAAAGTAAGACAACGATTTTGTCCCCCTCCCCCTTCTTCAAAACTTTCCAAGCAAATCAGGAGTCAATAAAAATATTGACAAAAATTTTAATTTTCATCGAAAAAACTTGTAAAATCGATTTGAACTAACTTAGATTAAATTGTAAGAGTGGTTCTCTCTCTCAATTTCGCAATTTTTTTACGCGATTTTTAAGTTTAATATTCTCAATTTAGATGAAACTTTGTTACTTTTTTATATATGTTTTTGGGTAGGGGAGATGGGGGTAAGACGGCCATCCTAAGGGAGAAGTCTAATAAAATTTACACAACAGATTATTTTGATCTCAAATTACGTACATATTGTTCTACTACTAGTCCATTATAGAAATGACATAAATTAGTTGGTCTAAAAACCAATTTTCAATACTTTTCAGCAATTTTAAAAAAATAATTGAAATCGTATATATATGAAATACGCGGGGTAAGACGGCCACCCATGTGGGGTAAGACGGCCAGTGCTATAAATTAACTTAATAACTTTGCTAAATCCACCCAAACACCTACATGGTTGGTTCAACAGACTTCTCTGAACATCATAACTATTTTGGTTGGAAAAAATCAGGTTTCAAATGTGAAGAAAAATGCTGTTTAAAAAATTTCATATTTTGGCTCAGTGAATTTCATATTATTGCGACCACATTTTATGAAAAACTATGAATTTTTACTACAAAACAAACACAATTTGGTACAATAAAAATAGTTTGTGTATTTCGATTAGAATAAGTAAATCAAAATTATGTAAACTATATTAAATTAGCGATTTTTGTGAAAAGTTTGCTAGGATTTCATACTATTCAATGAGTTTTGCTATATCACAGTAAAGAATGTTGTCGAAACGGTAGTTAACAGCATTTTGATTAAAAATGGATAGTTTTATTGAAAATGCTTTTCCTTTATCTACGAATATGTCTTAATAGTCAAAAACCGTCAAAAATATAACCTATATCAAATAAAATCTACAAATTACGGGTGGCCGTCTTACCCCCGGAGGAGGTGGCCGTCTTGCCCCCAAATAAATTATTTTTTTAAACATTTTTTGTAAACAGTTCATCGCATTTTTTGAACTTTTTCGAGGGACATAATCTAGGGAAAACTTCAATTTAACATTGAAGACAGGAAAACATATTGTTATTTAACAAAAATACCTAAGTTGTAATTCATGAAAATTACATCCAGTTTCAAGTTCAAAAATTATTTCTTCATTTTGAGCTATTTTTATACTATTTCAAACAATATTTTTGACAAAGGTGATTCCATATGCATTATTTAGCATGAGGAACAGTATTGCTAAACATTTTAGTAATATTCATTAGTATACTTATTAAAACAGTAGGGTGGCCGTCTTACCCCGCCTGGCCGTCTTACCCCCAGCTCCCCTACTGAAAAAGACATCTTATAACAACTGAGGTTGCTGAGCTGTGCTTCCAGTATAGGTAGAGCCAGATACCGATGGGACTCTCCTTAAAAACCCAGGATCGGCATGACGCTCGAAGTTAAGCTAGGCCAAGAAAACATCCGCAGTCGTCTAAGGAAACTACGTTTATTTCTCGGGGTTCCGTCGACGGTTTATTGGGCACACTTCCTAACTCCTCGCTAGCACGTCTCCCTTCCCACTTCCTTACTTCCTAGATCCTACCTCACACGATCCTTCTTCCTACTTCCTTGTGCACCGATGATCTGCTGCGGGGCCCCGATCTGCACTGCGGTCGTCGTTGTTCCGTCCGGATGACCGTTGAGCTCCTCCTGCAGTACGCCAACGGGGTGGCTTCTCGGTCGTCGGATGGACCCTCCGACTTCTGCTGCTGCTTCTCGGACCTATCGCCAGCCGTCCGTGTCCTTCCTGAGCGTGTAACGGTGCTGCAGGCTTCGACGAGGCAGCGCCTCCGTCGGGATTGTCCGGGTTTGGGACACGGAGGTTACGTGGCGGCTTGGCGACGCACCGACCAACGGATTGACGGTTGGTGGTTTCGGGGTTGGTCTGCCGGGCCGGATATGGCAAGGCCAGGGCAGAAACCAACGGGGTTTCACGGGGGAAACTTGGGATAAACCCGAGAGGTCCTAGGGCAAGAGGGATTTGAAGATGGCGTTAGAGCGATGGCGGTCGGGATCAAGGTTCACTAGGGGGGTTGTTGTGGGGAATACCATCCTACCTGGGATGTCCAAATCTCGAGCAGCTCCTGCTCTTCGCTGTCCGCGGAACGTAGCACGGTTCCGGGCACTTCCTGACACGGTCAGGTTCACTGCGGCCGCTGGTCCAACTCCGGGACACTGGCCTTCGGTTTCGGCTGCGATTGACGACAGCCTCCTTCGTCGTACAACACCGGACTTAATGGTGGCGCAATCCTGGCCACTTCGTCCTGAACCCCCCCTGATCCGAGACCCGCCAACTTTCCTCTCTTTTCGCCCTCTTTCGCCACCCCCTGCTGATCTCTCGTGCGATGTTTTCCACGACGATATCTGGTGGTGGCTAGCGGCAACAACGCACTGCGTGGGACTGGTCGTTCTGGGAGACGTCCAGGTAGCTTTCCGTCGACAACCACGAACATCTCTTGGCACTACATTTACACAAATACGCGACGAGTCACATCGATATCGAACACTACAGACACACTGGTTACACTCTCCCCCGGCTCGGGTTAAAAAAAATTGCGAACTCCAGAGAGTTAGCAAGTTTTTTTTTACACACTACATGTAATAAACTGCCACGTCTCTCTGAACCCAAAACTAATAACTAGTCCAACTTGCAAAGATCTTTTATTCTTTTACTTGCTGTAAGTTGCTAGCTTTATGAAAACCATTCTGGATTTTACTAAGTCCCATTCATGAGCCAAGGTCAAGTAACATTTCATGCAGTGTGGGCTTGAATCGGGGTCATAAGACATCATCATCGGTCGAAACCAACTCCGTTCTGTTTAGAAGCCGTAGCTTTTTACTGGCCTTCAACGTTTATACAACTCTAGCCTCCAGCAATTCAAACACTGTACTACTTCCAATATCGATGAGACACAAATTAAAACTGGTAATAAATATTTACAAAAATTACAACACAAAAATATTTACACATTAAAATTATATATACAAGTCAAAACTAAAGAAAAGTCTGACAATGTTTTCAACTCTACGCATGCAGATTTTTATTGGATTTTATCATTTTTCAAAGC
The DNA here is from genome assembly GCF_015732765.1 of Culex quinquefasciatus. Lineage (NCBI taxonomy): Eukaryota > Metazoa > Arthropoda > Insecta > Diptera > Culicidae > Culex > Culex quinquefasciatus. The sequence goes on along the minus strand of NC_051863.1, from coordinate 11,257,819 downwards.
ATGCAAATAAATAACAAATAATCAAACTACTGAATCCGGATTGTTTACAAAAAAAAAAAAAAAATACAAATTTCAAACTACCGCCAAAGTACGGTTTGAAAAGTTTCACACGCGTTACGACTCACGCGCGGCGCGATGCACTGTCGGAAAGTGCGCTACCGATCTAGTACTTCATTCACTGATACTGTTATCATTCTTCATCTGTGTATGTGCAAACTTTGCCGAACGATCGAACTGTCAAACCAGATCAAAACAAATTAAAAGTTATTATGGACAAACGTGGTAGGTTTTCTAAGATTCAGTCCTAAAATATTCAAGTTTTGGGCACTTTTGGGGATTTTTTATCAAATTTCTATTTAATCATCGATCGATAAGTGGGCCTGAGTGATCATTTCTATGAAAATTTCACCCAAAAGTTGCTATTCTTGATTGTTTTATGATGGATTCTTCTCAGGGATGTGATTCTAATTTTCAGGTTATGGTATGTTTTATGAGGATATTATGCGAAAAAAGGTAAGTAAAGTGAAATTCTAATAAGTGCGAAGTGATTTTACGATCTTCTGATCAACTATCACCAAAGTGAATTATTTTGTGGGTTCTGAACTTCAACAAGTTTTTAAGTTTAACCTTTGAGATTTATACGTTCACAAAGTGTTGCAAATTTACGATCGTTTCAAGGTCATTTCCTTTCATTCATTTATTTTGCACATACATCGTCACAATTTAGTTGATTTATTGCTCCCTCACCTTGTCACAACTCTAAAAACTTTTTAACAGTGCCATGACTAGGTTCGAAAAACTTTCAATCAACCAAACGTGAATTTAATTCATTGTTCAAAGTTCATTCATTCATTCATACAATTTTCATCCATTCAATTCCAAACATTCATAAAATTTTCTTGCAGTCTCCAATTTGTTTTGTATTTCTTCAGACATTCTTCAATTTCCTATTCCTCTTCTTCAAATTTCAATCAGCATTGACACTGACAACTACTACATTCTCACATTTGCACGTAACACACGTGACTTCACCTGCTACACCTGGCGTTATGATTAGGGAAAGATTGGTAGTGTTGCTAGACAAATCTATTAACAGCAACGACTACTTCGATCCAAAATCCACCAAGTTTCACAAGGCATTCACTACTTCAACTCTTCACAGGTACAACATACCCAACATCGCGGCTCAGTACACCAGCATAAACGCGCAGCATAACTTGACGAAGCTGTAATAGTCATGCTCGCAGCTGGGTCCTGCAGTCCGCCACCACATTTGAGCACTGACTCGCCATCCCGTCGAATGTTCAACGAGCAGCCTCGAAAATCGGCAACCTGTGCCTCAACATCAACAAATTTCAACATTATTTGTCCCGGGACTCCCACTTTCAACGTTGCCACTCATGGGCTAATTATGGGTCCTGCAACTCGCAGTACTGACCCTGGAGCAAACGGACACAGACAACTAGACTGGTTTGGAGTGACAACGTACGACCTTGGACAACATAGACCTCTAGAAAAACACTTAGCAGAGGTAACTATGCACCAAGTGTACCACTTTCCGTCCCCAACTAATTTCTGTTCCTAATCTCCAATTTCAGGGATAATTTGGCCGAACATTCGCACCTCCCTATTACTCCTACACACAACACACTCACCAACAGGTAAGTAAAACGTAACATTCAGTTACACATTCTAAAACACACATCTACAAACACCTAACACGTTCCTAGACACCACAATGAAGTTGTCAAGAATCACTGAATGCTCACCTAGCGAACTGAGTCAGCTGGAGAATCGAAGAAAAATACTTTTTGACTTCCTCGAAACCCACTGACCAGTCTAACAGTTTACAAACAGGATTCTGACTGAAACTTACAAATTTTGAGGGCTTTTCAGTAGTTCTAGTACCTCGTTGTTTTGCCTCACAAACAACAACATAAACAATCCACTACACGTGGACAAAACACTCTACCGAGCTCTCCTACAATCAGCCTTCTGCTGACATTCTTACTTTTGAACAAAATTTGGTGGAAACATCTAGGAACTCTTATTAAAGAATCAGACTTTCAAGTAAAAATTGTTCTACGGTAAAAACTTCTTCCTGTCTCTCATAACCCAAACATAATTTGTGTTATGGAAACTCTTACAACATTCATTCATCATCAACGACAAATCTCTCACAACACTTAAGCGCTTCTTTTGCTCTAAATTTCTATTCCTTTTTTTACTGTGCAAAGTTTCAAAACTCTCACAGTTCCTCTAAAGCTTTCGTTTTGTTTATAATTCTTCATTCTAGTACGTTTTATTTTCATGTTTATCAAGACTAAGACACTTTTTAGTACACATTCCGTTCCTAGTACATAACTTGTACACACATACATAAACAATATTATGTTTTCCAGGGGTGGTGGGTGGAAAATTCTTTGAAATATTTCATTCTAGGGTACGATCATCAATTGTCGCATCATTCATTCTATCCTTTCATTCAAACACACTAAAAATTGTAAAAAAAAATCACTCTCGCTTTCGTGCAACACCAAAGATAAAGTTTTTAAAGCTTTCAAATTGTACTAAATGATTATGTTTTCTTCTCATTTCAGCAAATATCACAGAAGTTTATCACAGATCAACGTGATCACAGATGTCTTGCCAAAAATGTCGGGTTACAGTCAACTCATCGATCATCGTGAATGCAGTTCCTCGAAAATCAACTTCTGCACCTGCTTCAAATAATCAAATAGAAAAAGAAAAGAACTAATATGATTCGCTTTCGTGTTAATTTACTATTCTAGTTTAAGGCAATCGCCTGTTAATTTGAAAATTCGTAGTTTTGGTTGCACTTGGCGAAAGCGTAATTAAAATATTCTAGCTGAAGTAATCTCAAAAGAGACAAAAAATAATTAGAAAATCCTACAATTTGTTCATGCTGCTAATGTTTTCAATCACAGTTTATCACAGTTAGTTTCATTTTGTATTAGGTTAAGTTCCAAATAAATAGTTCTGTTTGTCCGGTGTTTTATTTACAGTCTGGAAAAATCGCACTCCACAGATCAAAAATGATCCGGATTTCAGGTACTTTTTAAAATTAATGACTAGAATTTGTAATTTCCGACTTTTTTAAGTTGTGTCTTTTCTCAATTGACTGTTAACTTTCTCTTGAACATCAACAAGACCCCTCAAATACGAAACAGTTTTAGATAAATTTTGTAGCTTACAGTAGCTTAAGATTTTTGAAAATTGTGCTAGTTGAGTTGCGGAAGTTTTCCCAGAGAATCTGTCGACCTCCTATCAATGTAGCGTTTTCCCGAGCCTACGAAACCTAAGCTATTTTGGTTGGGCGCCAAGTATAACAACTGAGGTTGCTGAGCTGTGCTTCCAGTATAGGTAGAGCCAGATACCGATGGGACTCTCCTTAAAAACCCAGGATCGGCATGACGCTCGAAGTTAAGCTAGGCCAAGAAAACATCCGCAGTCGTCTAAGGAAACTACGTTTATTTCTCGGGGTTCCGTCGACGGTTTATTGGGCACACTTCCTAACTCCTCGCTAGCACGTCTCCCTTCCCACTTCCTTACTTCCTAGATCCTACCTCACACGATCCTTCTTCCTACTTCCTTGTGCACCGATGATCTGCTGCGGGGCCCCGATCTGCACTGCGGTCGTCGTTGTTCCGTCCGGATGACCGTTGAGCTCCTCCTGCAGTACGCCAACGGGGGTGGCTTCTCGGTCGTCGGATGGACCCTCCGACTTCTGCTGCTGCTTCTCGGACCTATCGCCAGCCGTCCGTGTCCTTCCTGAGCGTGTAACGGTGCTGCAGGCTTCGACGAGGCAGCGCCTCCGTCGGGATTGTCCGGGTTTGGGACACGGAGGTTACGTGGCGGCTTGGCGACGCACCGACCAACGGATTGACGGTTGGTGGTTTCGGGGTTGGTCTGCCGGGCCGGATATGGCAAGGCCAGGGCAGAAACCAACGGGGTTTCACGGGGGGAAACTTGGGATAAACCCGAGAGGTCCTAGGGCAAGAGGGATTTGAAGATGGCGTTAGAGCGATGGCGGTCGGGATCAAGGTTCACTAGGGGGGGTTGTTGTGGGGAATACCATCCTACCTGGGATGTCCAAATCTCGAGCAGCTCCTGCTCTTCGCTGTCCGCGGAACGTAGCACGGTTCCGGGCACTTCCTGACACGGTCAGGTTCACTGCGGCCGCTGGTCCAACTCCGGGACACTGGCCTTCGGTTTCGGCTGCGATTGACGACAGCCTCCTTCGTCGTACAACACCGGACTTAATGGTGGCGCAATCCTGGCCACTTCGTCCTGAACCCCCCCTGATCCGAGACCCGCCAACTTTCCTCTCTTTTCGCCCTCTTTCGCCACCCCTGCTGATCTCTCGTGCGATGTTTTCCACGACGATATCTGGTGGTGGCTAGCGGCAACAACGCACTGCGTGGGACTGGTCGTTCTGGGAGACGTCCAGGTAGCTTTCCGTCGACAACCACGAACATCTCTTGGCACTACATTTACACAAATACGCGACGAGTCACATCGATATCGAACACTACAGACACACTGGTTACAATCTTTCGAGGCATGTCGAGTGCGTTGTGTAGCAAAATCTGGTTTAGGAGATCATTAAAAAAATATTTTAGGAAAATATAAAAAAAAGAGAAAATTTCCTACAATATTCTCTCTGGAACTTTAAAAATCTGGCAATTAGTCTATGAGATACAGCCTCACAAAAAATAGAATCGAAGAAAATGAATTGTTACCAAGTAATCCAACTGACGATTTCTCATTTTTTCAAAAATATTTTTTCGGAGGTGCTTTTCATTCAAGATTTTTTTTTAAACTCAAAAATACATGAAACCGGTACATTTCGATTGCGGTAATTTTCAATTGAAAATTATATTTAGCTTGAAAAAAAATATGCCTAATATATTTTTTTTTTGTTAAGATTTTCGATATTTTCCAAAACCAGATTTTGAACCATACGCACTATGCAACAAAAGGTGTATTTTTAATTCCCCTAGGACAAAATCGAAAATTAAGAAATACTTAATTTTGCAATTCAACTTTTAATCGTGAAAATTTAAAGTAAAAAAAAGGATTTTTTCCGTGTACCTATTTTTCTAAAAGTTCTAATCATGACATACAACTTTGCCGAAGACACCAAATCGATTAAAAAAATCTCTTCTCAAGATACAGAATTTCATATACAGTCCAGACTCGATTATTCGAAGCTTCGATTATCCGAAGGTTTCTATAGGACTTCGGATAATCGGATCATAAACAAAAAAAAAAACTTTTTTTTGTTTTTAATTTTTTCTTACTTTTTGCATCAAATTTGTTTTCTGAGACCTATTTTGAGTCACATTTGAGTGGTTGAATGCCTGCTAAATTACAAGACCCATATTTTGAAGTACTTCATCACCGCCATTTTCGCCGTTATCTTGGATTTAAATGTTTTTATATCACTTTAGAGTAGTTTAGGGTTTATACTTAAGCTTAACTAACAAATAAAAGAAAGCGAAATTTTTTTAAAAACAAATTTTGTATGATAATTTTGTAAAAACAAATTTTGTATGACCAACCCCAAAATTATATGGAGATTTGTATGGAAAAACTTATGATGCAAAATGGCTACACGCAGAAAAATATTTTGTAGAATCAGCCTGTACGAGGTTTGATTCAACAATTTTTTTGTTAAATATAATCAACGCCGATTTTGCGTTGAAAAAAAACTTGATTTTCTCATTTCCACAAAAATCTTTTGTTGTTTTGAAAAAGTTGCTTTCACGTTTAGTGTTGATTCAACAAAATTCTTGATTTTTAAATCAACAAAACGTGAGGCATATTTTTCTGTGTGTACTTTTGACATAGGGGTATGGACCAAGTTTCATCCAAACAAAAATTGAAAATTTAAAAACCGCGAAAATAGATGGGGAATCCTCTAAAAATTCTCATTTAGTAATATAAGCAGTGTTGCGATTTTAAGCGCTCATCCACTCATGAGCGGGCATTTTTCGCTCATTCGTGAGGAGGAGCGCGACGCGAGCTAGCTCACGTTTGCTCGTGCTCGTGTTTGCTCATTTATTTTATGAGCGAAAATGCTCATTGCTCACGCTCGCGCTCATTTTTGCTCATTGAGTTAAATGAGCGGCATTTTTTTTACCTGTAACGGGTAAACGATAATAACTTTTTTTTCAGCAGAGCTTCGAGGTTGTTTTTTTTAATGGAGGCTTGAATAGGCTAATCTTAATAATATCGGATGAAGTTATCTGTCATATTTTTTTTGTTTTGAAACTTGTTTTGGAGTCAGAGTTAAGGGGTTAAGGTGTTACATTAAGATCTTTACACAGTAAAAAAAACATAGAAATATTACATCTGGGAAGTACATTTTTTTATGTTAGAAAAATGCGTAATTTTACTTCTGAAAGTGTGTAATTTTGCCACTTTTCTGGTGTAATGCAACTTTTTCAGTCTAAATCGAGGTAAAATTATAACATTCAAGATGTAATATTCAACCTTACAAAATTACAACTTTCAAATGTACACTTTTTTACTGTGTAGAAATAATTCGATTAATAAAAAAAAGTTGACAATAGAGTGACACGTGAAAGTGAACTATTAAATAAAGCTGAAAAGTATCGTTTAAGGAAAACAAATATGTTTTCTTGGTAATACGTTTAGTCATGTTTTAATTCCTGGGCACCTCATCTTGTTTAGTCAATTATTTGTAAATAATTTTGCATAATAAATGTCAAATCTGTGTCTTAGATAATTTTCACATCAATTATCTTATTTATATGCTGGAGTCGATCCAAATAAATAAACGAAAAATGAGCGTGCTCACAAGTAAAAACATGTTTTAATATAAAAAAACGATTACCATCCTATTTACAGCTTATTTAAGACCTAAAAATTCCGTTCCTTAACAATTTACTCTAAATTTGAAAGTGAAATAAGCTAAAAAGAGTGTCTGGGATTCTCAGCAAATTAAGACACTTTACTTGCGTGTTAGCCATTTTTCATTAATCGAGAAATTAATCAAGACTAGTTTTCTAAATTATCAAACTCTGAAAAAAATATATAGGCTGACAACATTAAAGTTTCATAAATTTACCATTACCACATTGATCACACAAAAAACTGGGGTAGAAAAGTATGCCCCCGCAATCCACCGCGATCATTTTTTGACAGATCGACGCCAACGAATAATTTGATGAATTTACCGCGGTTAACCAAAATTAAATTACCAATGCAATTTTGATGAGTTCATGTCCCTTTTTCGCGATGAAATTATCTTCAAAAGTGGCAATCCAATTGGCCTGTGCCAGATTCATAAACAATACTAAAAATCTACCTGATTTGCTGATGAGCGCTCATTGAGCGCGAGCGCATGCGTTGAGCATGAGCGAGCACGAGCTACCTGTTAAGTCTTCATGCTCATGAATGAGCGAGTACGGATTCTGGCTCGCTCGCTCATTCGCAACCCTGAATATAAGGCCGTTTGAAAAAAATTGCAACGGCCTAACAGACAAAAAACCACTTTTATTTAACTAATATGAAACAGAACTCGAATTTAATGTTAAAAGATAAAAAATAACTAAAAAATACGACATGTATAAGTCACCCTAACGAATATCTGTCACCGTGACAAACCTACCATCGCCGTACCGAAGGCGCTGTCACTTTTCTTTGTTTGCTACGGCCATGTTGCTCAAAACTCCAACTATCTACCAGTATCTCATCGACCAACACCTATGCTACTAATAAACAACAAAAAAACAAAACATACTCTCCTTCATTCATTCACGTAGATCCAACATAAGCACTCACACTATAGAGCACACACCAACAGTGCTCACAAAAACACAAACACACACTGACTGTGTGAAACTATGCTCTTTCTCTCTGTCGCGGCACTCGAGATGCAATGTTCTACATTTCCGAGCGGCGAGCGGCCATCGACAATGAAGGGAAGGTTTGTTCACGCCATCACGCCAGAGATGATGTTGCAGAGGTTTGCTTTTTTTTTTGCTGTGATCGAGCGCAACAAAAATGAATGGAAATCAGAGGACAAACACCCACACACAAGAGAAGTCAACTAGATGTAACTCGGTGTCTGCGTTCTGTGCGGTGGGCGATTTTTGCCCAGCGAAATAGGTCATATTTTTGGCATTTCAAGAGATTTGCATACTAGCGTGAGTTCATTATGTGCTCATTACGATTGGGGTCATGACTTGCCGGAGACTTGGCCATTAATTGCATAACAAAGCTGACCGACAGGTTTGGGCGTAACTATTTGGGATGGGTTCTTCATCACGTTACTTTATCTGGTTGAATGTTCGAGTCCTTCCCCGAATATATCAGGTGAGCAATTCTCTGAGTTTCTGTCATTCGTTTTTTTTTTTTGTATTTTTTAATCTGGCTGAAACTTTTTTGGTGCCTTCGGTATGCCCAAAGAAGCCATTTTGCATCATTAGTTTGTCCTTATAATTTTCCATTCAAATTTGGCAGCTGTCCATACAAAAATGATGCATGAAAATTCAAAATTCTGTATCTTTTGAAGGATTTTTTTGATAGATATGGTGTCTTCGGCAAAGTTGTAGGACTACACTGAAAAAATAATACACGTTAACAAATTTTTGGTGATTTTTAATTAATTTTTTTGTCACTAAAACTTGATTTGCAAAAAAAAAACACTTTTTTATTTTTTTATATGTTTTAGGGGACATAAAATGCCAACTTTTCAGAAATTTCCAGAATGTACAAAAAAAATTTGACCGAGTTATGTCAATACTGATTTTTCCAAAAAATTTAAATATTGGTCTCAAAAATTTTTCAACTTCATTTTTCGCTGCAAAATTGAATTTGCAATCAAAAAGTGCTTGAGTGAAATTTTGATAAAGTGCACCGTTTTTATGTTATAGTACTTTTTAGGTTACTTTTTTGAGATACGACTATTCTTATTCATATTTAAAAATTAGTGCTCATCTTTGAAAAAAAAAACTATTTTTGAAGAAGTGAGAAAATTCTCTATATTTTGCATGTTTGAACATTGTTGATAAGACCCTTAGTTGTTGAGATATTGCCATGCATAGGTTAAAAAAACAGGAAAATTTATGTTTTCTAAGTCTCACCCAAACAACTCATCATTTTCTAATGTCGATATCTCAGCAACTAATGGTCCGATTTACAATGTTAAGATATGAAACATTCGTGAAATTTTCCGATCTTTCCGAAAACTATATTTTTAATCTTTTTAAATAAAGACTAACATTTAAAAAAGGCCAAACATTCAACATTACGTCCTTTTGAATTGTAAATATATTTCGAACATTATATAATATGAGGTGGTTGTTCAATGAATTATGGTAATTTCAATCAAAACGTGGTCATTGGTCACCGATGTAACATTATGGGCAAGAGCGTCTTTTCAAAACTACCAATTTGGTAAATCAAAGCCGAATTTAAACAGAACTTTTAAAATGTCATTGAACTAAAAAAAACTTTTAATTGTTTCTTTGACTAATTTAGGCCATTGCAAATTTTACTTTTTGCCTGTTTTAAAGGTTTGCTTTTGGAAAAAACCTTTACTCATAAATCTTTAAAAAATCGTGCAGGGGTCCCAATACAAAATCCTATTATTTATTAATTTCTAGAGTTTTTTTGAATAGGTCCTCTAAACATATGAAAGACAATAGCTTATTAGGATTTAACAAAAAAGACTTTTTGGCGGGCTTTTAAGGGTTTGTTGAGGTGGGCATATTGAGCTCAAATCCAAAATTTGAGCTTGATTGGACGTAACAGAAGCTGGCGCTTTGCATTTGAATTTTAAATGAGATTTTTTCAAAAAATGTTAATTTTTGGGGCATTTTGGCCCTTGAAGCTATTATTTTCAGCATCATTGGCGTGTAGGCCAGATCCTTGCGCATTTTTTGGTATATATATAACATTGAAATTAGAAGCACCCTGGAGCTCGCTACATACCTTCAAAGTTTGGCATTTTTTCGAAAAATCGAAAGTAAACGCTTCAGTGGCCAAAATGCCTCAAAAAGTGACATATTTGAAAAAAAATCTTTACAAGTTTACTTCATTATTTTGTAAAAAATTCACCTCTTGGTCATATTAAATTGTTATTTTCAATCAAAAAGAGCATATTTTAAATATTTGAACCTCACATCAATTATTTACGCAAGATTAAAAAAACTGATATTTTCAGGAATTTATTGATATTTTGAAAATATTTTGGTAACATGACTGTTACAATACATTTTGTTCCGCATTAGAGCAATTCCCTGAGATTTCGGTCATTCGACTTTTTTTGTATTTTTAATCCGGCTGAAACTTTTTTGGTGCCTTCGGTATGCCCAAATAAGCCATTTTGCATCATTAGTTCGTTCATATAATTTCCCATACAAATTTGGCAGCTGGCCATACAAAAATGATATATGAAAATTCAAAAAACTGTATCTTTTGAAGGAATTATTTGATCGATTTGGTGTCTTTGACAAAGCTGGTGGTATGGATAAGGACTACACTGAAAAAAATGATGCACGGTAAAAAAAAACGTGATTTTCAATTTCACTTTTTGTCACTAAAACGTGATTTGCAAAAAAACATAATTTTAATTTTTTTTTATATGTTTTAGAGGACATCAAATGCCAACTTTTCAGAAATTTCCAGAATTCGCAATTCGCAATTCGCAATTTTCAGTGTAAGAACGGGCCTTGACCGATCTTATGCACTTGGTTCCCGACGAACACGCACTGCCCTTACACCTACATCTCACCCTTGCTCTGAGTCAGTACGAGCAGCACGCTAGAACACGCTTTGAGTGTTCGTGACAGGCATGCACACCTTCTTTTCCGGTTACGCATTTTAACTCGGCCGGGGGTGGTACATTAAGTAGGGTTTGATTAAGTATAAGCGCCTAACCATTTAAAGTGTGCCTAACAACTTTCATTAAAGCAAAAACTGTTTTATTTTTAGTTTGAAATCAAAAACTAGTTGTTATTTTACTGTGTATTGTTTTCTCCTTAAGTATTTCCTAGTGTTGAGTCGTGTTTATATGTTGCTATTTCTTTTGTCGCGGTGTTTTGTTACAATTTTTGGTCCTAAGCATGTTATAAAAGTTTACCAAAAGTACAATAGTAATATTTGTGTTAATTATTTGATCATTTCAAAAATTGAGTAAGGGCTCAAACCTCACTTGTTTTTAAAGAAAAGGGTGAAGATTGAAAACAATGGACAGTGAAAGAAATATACTATTTGAAGAATCAATAGTAAAAGAAAGATATGTATGTATGAAGTAAGAAATTAACAATAGTTAATAAACAGAGGTAACAAACAAACTTAGATTGTATTAGGGCAATATATAGGGCAGATGAAAAATTATTCAAATAGATAAATAAAGAAAAGGCACATGATAAACAAAATTGAAATCGCTTCCAAATTAAGGGAAAACAGAAAGTATGTTACAGCAGCATCAATTGGTAAAATAGAGTGAAAAAGCGTTGAGAAATAAGAGAATCAAATGAGTAAAATCGAAATCAAATGGAGGATAGTAAACAGAAGCCGCGTTAGAAAATCAGTGAAACAAAATAAACAGAAGATAGGTGGTAGATGAAAGGGAAAGAAGAGAAACCCCGTTTTGCGATGTTTCAGGTACATCCACAGCAGTTGACTCAACATACTGCGAATCAAAACAATACCGTCTACAATCACAAATTACTTCCCTTTCCCACATTGTCGCGCCCCTTTCTTTTAGCCGTCTCGACTTTGACCTGCGGTGGTCAAAGGTTTACGATCCGTTTCCACAGGCCACCAGCTAGGTCATCATGAAAACCAAGCCAACGTGGAGGTAAGAAAATAGGACACTTGCAAGGAACCAGAGCTATACTGTCTTGATCAAGTATGATCTAACAGGACTACGGACGTAGTCAGTGACGCTCCTTCCAGGATGTTCCTCGCCTGAGCGTCAACTGAAGAGGTATCATCAGCATCATTCGCACTTGGCCTGCTTTTCAGAAATTTCCAGAATGGGCAAAAAATCTTTGACCGAGTTATGATTTTTTAATCAATACAGATTTTTTTCAAAACATCGAAATATTGGTCGCAAAAAATCTTTAACTTCATAAATCAAGACTATCATTTCAAAAGGGCGTAATATTGAATGTTTGGCCCGTTTAAAATGTTAGTATCGATTTTAAATTTTTGAAAATATATTTTTCGAAAAGATCGGAAAATTTCACGAATGTTTTATAGTTTAACATTGTAAATCGGACCATTAGTTGCTGAGCTATCGACATTAGGAAATGGTGGGTTGTTTGGGTTAGACTTAGAAAACATCAATTTTCCTGTTTTTTAACCTTTGCATGGGAATATCTCAGCAACTAAGGGTCGTATCAACAAAGTTCAAAAATGAAAAATATAGAGAATTTTGTCAAACATGGGCACTAATTGAAAAAAATCAAAAACTGCGACTATTTTTAAAAAAGTTACCTATAAATGGCTATAACTTGAAAACGGTGCACTTTATCAAAAATTCACTAAAGTACTTATTGATTGCAAATTCGATTTTACATCGAAAAATGTAGTTAATTTTTTTTGCGACCAATATTCCGATTTTTTTTTTAAATCTGTGATGGTTCAAAAAATCATAACTCGGTCAAAGATTATTTGCCCATTCTGGAAATTTCTGAAAAGTTGGCATTTGATGTCCTCTAAAACATATCAAAACATGAAAAAATTAAAAATAGTATTTTATGAAAATCACGTTTTAGTGTCAAAAAGTGGTAGTGTGTGTGAACTCCGTGTAAAAGGGATGTCAAACTGAAAAGTGACACCCCGTTCGTTTGACAACAGTTGGTGTCAAACCATCGGGGTTTGAGTGTATTAACTCTTGAAAAAAAAACCAACGTACCCCCTCAAACCCGTCTCAAGAAATTGGGATTCAAAGTACGAAACTAAACAAAATATTCGACTTTTTTCCCCCTGCTCGACCTTATTGCCGTGCTCTGCTGTTGCACGGCTTCATGTTGTGCAAAATTTAAAGGAAAATGAAAATCGATCCAGGAAAAGAAAACAGCGCTCGCGCGCGCTCATAAACAGCTTATAAAAAAGTAAAACACCACCTGCTTTCACATTCTTGAACATCAAGCTGCTAGCCAGCAGAGAGCAGACCAACGCCGAACCGGCGGCGGCGAGGTCCAGCTGCGCGCCTAGTCCGGTCGGAGCAATTCGCTAGTTGAGGTGGCGATGATGGTGGCGCGCGCGGTGTGCGATCATGCTGGTCACACCGGTTGATGGAGTACGCGAGGTTACCTTTGTTAAGGAATTACGTTTATTTTAGGCCAACAAAATTAGTACATTGCAATTTCATCAGAAACTAGACTAACATTGTTGCTTCTACAATTTTACTGCAACTCAGTCCCATTCTACGCACGTTTTTTTTTGAATAATTTCTTCTAGCTGAACATATAATGATGCAGCTCAGTGGGATGAATGGCATCATAAATAAATTTCTACGTAGAAATAAAGTTCAAATTGTAAAACAAATTAACCACTGGTTTTAGGGCGAAGATCAAAAAAAAAATAAGAGACAAAGAAAACATATGCCTGTAAGACAAAAAACAAAAGGGATGAAAAAAAACAGGAAATACAAGTTATTTTATTCACCTTTCGGTGTCTGGAGCCAACCAGTGACGAGATAATTGAGTGTAGGACTATGCAAAAAAAATTGATACGCAAAAATAACACTTCCAATTTTTATTCTATTTTTTTCACCAAAGTTGAATTTCCCAAGCTTTGTTTTGTTTTATTAAATATTTTGTTTTTTTTTTTTGGATATGTTTCGGGGACAAAAACCTTTAACTTTTGAGCCTGGAGAGACACGAACAAAAATTTTGCGGCCTCGTATTTACGCCATATCTGAATGCGTAATATTGAATGTTTGACCCTTTTGAAATGTTAGTCTTGAATGAAAAATTTAAAAAGTTTTTTTTCAAAAACAATCGGAAATTTTCATGAATGTTTTATCTTTTAACATTAAAAATCGGACCATAAGTAGCTGAGACATCGGCATAAAGGTTGTTTGGGTTGGACTAAAAGAGGTATTAGACTATGGCAAACAAACAAACTCGCACTTTTTAGTGTTTGACAGTTTGACAAACTTGCAAACATACAGTTATGGATTTCGATAGGTTTTTTACCACCCTTTTCCTAGATTTGAAGATTTGAAACAAACAATTTCTATGCTACCAAGTGTAAAAATGAAACATTTGTGAAACGGTGTACGTCTTTAGTAAAGACTAAAAAGCGATTGTAAACTTCTGTTAGGTGCTCATAATATCAAACAGTGTTGCCATCTCCCGGCCCGTTCCTAATGTGTGTTTGTGTGTTCTCTCCCACGCGAGCTTTCACCGTATCAACAAGAAAAGCGCTTTGTTGATGTTGGTGTGACTCGGTTTGACAGCTCAGAGCTGGCGCGGTGTTTGTGCAACACACCACCTCGCAAAGTTGCTCAATTTTCCTCCAGTTTTTCCATCGATTTTCGTCTCTCTCTCTCTGTCTCTCACTTACTCTCGCCATCATTAGAGGAGTTGGACAGAAGAAAAAATCTTTCCAAAAACCACCATTTGGAAAAAAAAAAAATTTAAAAAGATTCAAGAGTTTAGAATTCCTACCTTTTCACAGCCGGTTCCAGGTCCCCTTGCCAGCACAGATACGAGTCCAACTTTGAGCCCTTCCGGCGAAACACTTGCCGTACGGTGGTGGCCCCACCAATCCGCGATGGGTCCCGTTATAATTCTTCCTGCGCCGAGCCCTTCAAAGTCTGGCCGCAGCCCATCGTCGTAGAGATGATCACTTACGCACTCTAAACACACCCACAGATTCCAACGAAAGCAACGCGAATTTCTTCTCACGGTAATTTAATTTTCAACTCCTTGGCCGCAACTTCCGGCACGCACTCATCAAAATGACACACTCGATTTGTTCCACAACTCCTCGACTCCCGACACGGACACAGAAGAATATGCACTGTGCGAAGCTCAGTGCTGAGTGAAAATTTTTGATATTTTTCCTCCGCACACTTTCACGCAGCGCTTGCGATGTTGCGCTCAGTTTTTTTTTTGCTGTCAGACGATTTGACAGTCCAGACGTCAGACGCATGGGAGAGGGATTGGAATATACACTGCAAATTCTGATGTTCGTTTTCAGTTAATATTTACTGAAAACTGCACTACTGAAATCTTCAGCAAGATCTTCAGTTATTTTTTCGCTGAACATCACAAATAAAATTTTTATAAGGTTAGAAGTTATTTATTCTTGCCAAAAAAAGATTCTTCTTTTATTAAAAGTAAAATACATTTAACGATACGACGATTTTGTTCCAGAAATGCATGGTAGTATCAAAAACTTTCCAACTTTTAAATTAAAAAGTTTGAACTTTCTACGAATATTCACCAACGCGAACTTATAATCCAACGAACGATCTTTTTAAATTTACAGTATTTTTTCTTTGTGTATACAAAGGCTTTTTAAAAAGTTTAACTCCATGTTGCACGCCTACACTCTCACTTTAAATTTCTCGATAAACATATTCACGTACCTACAGAATTGCAGAATTTCTGCAGCCAGATTTTGCAAAAGGAGGGGAAGTGACTTTTTTGAAACGCGTTTCCATACATTTCTGCAACTCTCTCTTTGAGACTTCACCCGTCGTCACTGCAGATTTAGTCTATGTTTAAAAGATTTTTAATGCTAATGCTCTAACTTAATCACATTTTTGACGAAAATACTTTATATTTCTATATAAGCCCGAGAAACTTAAACATTTTTTGTCCCTATTTTGGGGATATTGCTTCTAGCATACGACCTTCTTTGTGCATATTTTTGGCCTACCTTCTGATTGGTTAAAATCTCGAAGCACGTGGCGCTCGTACAGTACAGCCACACAAATTCGGTCGACAAGCATGCTCAATAATTGTGATGTTTTAAGCCACATATCAACATTAGACTGATTGATTTCACTTGCAAATCAAATCAAAATCAAATTATTCGCTCTACAGCATTGCCTTGGCGTTCTCGATTACGAGATTCCTACTCGAAACTAGGTGTTCGAAGGCTTGATTGTTGAGGCAATTGCAAACCTCTTTTTACACCTTAGCTTCCATCCATCACGGGATTCGAACTGACGACCTTTGGATTGTGAGTCCAACTGCCTACCAGCGACTCCACCGAGACAGGACCCAGGGAGACGACTCCTACTCCTGGACTGAGCTAACGACCTAACCTTTGTAGGTTAGTCCGGGGCCAACATTTACTTCCCGTCCGACGGAAGGCGTGATCAGAAAAATTTCGTCTCAAAATTTGCCACCGAGACCTTCTGGGATCGAACCCAGGCCGACTGGGTGAGAGGCAACCACGCTTACCCCTACACCACGGTCCCGGTGTGAGTGTGATTTCACTTGCATTTCGTGCATAATTAGATTGGACATGATTTATATCGATCTTTACGAGTTTTAAACTTAATTAGACATTTGTTACGTAGCCAAACAACAAGCCTGTAATATGCAAGAAAGACTGTAAGTTGTGGAAAGCGCACACACTCTGTCACAATTTGTAGAAGTGTCAAATGGACTGAATAGAGCCATTCTCTCCGAAATGGACGAAGTAACTTTAATCAGTTATTTTATTGATTTGCATTTTGTTAAATTTTTAAGCCCTTTCAGATGCATTTTGAGTTTTGAAATTAAATTGAATTTTGCCTAAGTTACAGCCTTTTTAGATTTTTGACTTTTTTGAACCTTCTAACTTTGTGTCCCGATTTTCCCCACTTTCCTTTGACCTAGAGTGCTCATATTTTGGACAGATGCTAGTTTTATATGTACAAAAACCCCTGAAAATTTCAGGCAGATTGGTAAGGTCCAAACGACGTCCCATACGAAGGGGTTCCTGGGGGCCCTGTTCGTGGACTCGCTCTTAATTTGCAAAAGAGGCAAAGCCTAAAAAAAAAATCGAATTCTGAAAATAATTTTTTTTTTCTTAACTTATTTTTATTAGGTCCTTTTAGGTGCTGTGACCAGGTTGGGACCGAGGATCAGTAAAACAATATATAATAACAAAAAAAAAACTCCCTAAATTCCATACTTGGAGATCATGTATTCTAAAAATCATGATTTTGGTTATTGTGCGACGTGTGAAGTAGAAAAATGATACCTTTGATTTTGAGTGTAGTTGAACTGAAAAAAGGTCTATCTTTATTTTGTTTTGTTTTGCATCTTTCATTCGTCACAAAACGCAACGGTTTTCGTCAGCTGTTTTCATTTTGTGTTCCGGTGCTTGGTTTTTGAAAATTTTATTAATGAAAAGATTGATATTTGAATTTTAAATGGATAACTCATCAGACGAACTTGTCGTAACCGTACACATACTGGATGGTAATGTTTGTGAATTTTTCTGTAAATAAATTGGTTAATTTTAATTGTTACTTCCTGTTTCAGCAATCAACTTCCATCGGGTCAAGAATACTCCGATCGTGATAAGTGCCTCGTTGGACAAAAATGTCCTCGAAACGGCCAGTCGCACACCGGGCATCGCCTCCACAAACTTCGAGCAGTCGCTGGTTTGGGAAACGGATCGGCAGTCGGTGAAGCGCATGAAAACGGAAAACATCCCAATCAAGATCGAATGCTTCGCCGTGGATGGCGTTCAGAGGACGGCCCAAGCATTGATTGGCCACCTGCTGCTGCCGCTGCGATCCGTTCCGTTGCTTCCGTCATCCAAGGCGGCAACGGTACGACCCCGGTGGTATCGATTGATTGGTCTCAACAGTCCGGAGTGGAAGAGTCAGAAGCCGGAAGTGCAGCTGCTAGCTGTGATCACCGATAAGGGGTACTTGGGCTTGGGCAAGAAGGCGGAGTCCGATTCCGAGCGAGAGTTGGATCGTAGTTTGGTTATTTTTACCAATCCAGAACCTGCGAGGCTGAATTCGAAAGACGATTTGCCGATTTTGCTGTTGGAGGAACGAGGACTGCTGCAGGTTGGAGATTTTGAGACTGAACGGGATCTGTTTTTGGTGAAGATTGTGCTCAAGTACGCGACACAACTTCAGGGTTTGATTCCCGAGGGAATACCGGCGGATTTTAGAATTCGCTATGAATTGTTGGGGGATTCGTATCCATGCACACTGGAAAAGAAGCCAAATGATAGATTTTTCATTCAGGAGAAAATAGTCATCAACTTTAGAACTTCGTTACAATCGTTGAAGCGATATTTTGACGAAGTGTTTTTGATACGATTGGAAATACTCAGTGCTGAACAAGTTGTTGGTAAGTAGAGTTACTTAATTTATTTAAAAAAAATGTAATTGAAATATTTTTCCAGGATTCCTGAACCTATCTTTTGGAGATTTGATTAAAGATGAATCTCTTGAAGAGTTTCTGAGTAGAAAGCAAGAAGCCTCAGCTGCATTGGAGTTTGAGAAGTACTATCCCATTGAATCGCAACTTGATCCCTCTATCAAAGAGAAGCTTACAGAGGAACATTTCGCTGCAATCAAGTGTAAATTCACGCTTAAATATCTTTCCACGGACTACCAGCAAGAGTTTACCAAAGCAAAGGAACAAGTGACTGAAGAGAAGGACTCCCACCAGGAAGTTGCCAAATCTCAGCCTTCCGTTCAATCCATCAACTTGCACAAGCCACTCGAGCCGCCCCCGGTGGAGCCTCCGGAAAAAATAGACATTCAATCGATACTCCAGTGCGAAGATCGTGACATGCGAGACGTCCCGAGAACGTTCAGCTACAATCTGCTGCTTCAATCTATACGGTTCAACGCGCGTCCGTCAAGCGGCCTCTGGCAGCTATCGCTGTTCCATCCGAAAGCGGACACGCCCCTCACGAAAATCACCATGGAACTGGCCACCATCGAATCGGACACGTTGGAATTTCCAAATTTGCAGCTAAGCCTGTACTTTTCCACGCTTCCAGACCACGTGCTCGAAACAATTACCGCAGAACGGTCGAAGCTGTCGCTGCACGCCCCCCACGGACTGGCCGGTTACGCCCGGCTCGACAACCAGAGTTTAGTCGTTGGAACGAAGGAGCGCCGATCCGGCGTGGTCATTCTCGAGAACCAAAACGGCGAAAGCATCGGAATGGCGACTGTGTTTTGCTTTCTCGACGAAGTCGGCGTCAACTACAACAGTCGCGATCCGGATCTCGACCCACCGGAGATGGCCACGCTTTCATCCCGGGGTCGACTAGATGATCAACTCTCGTACAAAATGCTGGAGGAACAGAAACAGTGGATGCTCACGCAAAGGGAACTTTTCCTGGCGGAGTTGAAGCGAAAAGAAGCAGCTCATCTGACGCGACTGTCCAGCGAGTGGAGAAAGAAGCGCAGCAAAGAAAATGAAGCTATCGCAAGGAAGCTGGAACACGCCTCCGCACTCACCGCAGCCCTGGAAGAAACGAAGAAAAACCTGGGAGTTCAAAACATCCAACAAAGTTGCCAAAGTGAATCCCTCGAAGAAATCAAAACCAAACTCGAGCTACAATATCAGCAACAGCTGACGGAGATTCGCGATAAAACTACCCGCTTGGAAACAGACTTGAAACACCGCTCCAAACTACAAGACCTGAGATGTAGCGAGCTTGAAGAACGTAACGATGCCTTAACCCACGAAAACCAACAGCTAATCCAGCTGAACGCCCGCCTCACGCAAGAACTTGAAAGCGCAAAGAAATCAATCCAAGACAGTCAGAACCAGAGAACCACAATCGAGGGCCACCTTCAAGAGGCGGAAAAGTCCAAGCTGTTTTACAAACAGCAGTGGGCCAAAATGATTCGCGAGGTGCACAAGATGAAGCTGGACAACGAAGATCAACTTGGTGAGCTGTTGCGAGGAAGGGAGCGGAAGAAGAAGGGGCATTCGTCGGTTGATGCGACGGCGAGTTGTTGTTATCGGTCTACGGTGGAAGGCGGTGAACAGCAGGAACTGGACAAAATTCGTAGCATGATTTTTGATGGACCTGGATGCTGCTCGAGAATTGATCGCTTTTGATGCATGGAAGGAAGATCGTTTATTGTACTGCCACATATCTTGAAGACTGCTTTATTTATTTGATAATAAATTTATTTAATTCTTAATCTGGTTTTCTATTTGTATCAAACAAGGGAAAATAGCATAATCTTTAGCGCTCTGCTGTGACAGTGCCATACTGTTTTTGGCAGATCTTC
This sequence comes from Culex quinquefasciatus, assembly GCF_015732765.1. Lineage (NCBI taxonomy): Eukaryota > Metazoa > Arthropoda > Insecta > Diptera > Culicidae > Culex > Culex quinquefasciatus. The sequence continues at coordinate 11,237,574 of NC_051863.1, read as the reverse complement.
TGATATGTTAAGTTTTTTGGACATGGAAAATTTCTAAAAAAACTGAACATGTTCGTAAGCTTTTTCGTAGGAAGTGAACCTTATTAAAAATTATAACATCGTTTTGAGTTGCAAATTTAATTATGTATGCATCTATAATTTAGTTTTTTTTATTTTACAGCCATGTTTTCGAATTTTCAAAAGAAAACCTTTTTTTCCGATAAAATATAACTTAGGTGCAAACATGTCATTTAAAAAATACGTATTTTGGGAATTCAACATTCAGTAAAAAAAAAACCAAATAAAAATAACCCTATTTTGTATCCGTGGAAATAGTTTTTGAATATGTAACCTAAAACATTGCCGAAGACGCCAAATCGATTTTCGAGAGGCCGATTTCGTATGACATGCCCGCTAAATTGTAATGAGATCTAAATGGAAAAACCAATGGTGCAAAATGCATGCCATGGCTTTATTTGACATAGGGAATTTATCGAGGAATTTATGGTAAAAGATTCACCCTAATCAAAAAGAATAAATTTAAATATTTCGACTCTTAGAAGTGATAGAAAAGCCAATCCTTTATTTATTTTAAATCTTTAATGATACACTCTGGAAGCTGTTTCGTAAATTTCGTGGAAAGAAGTTTTGTACATGGAATTTTGTACAATTCACAAAATATTTTATGATTGTGCAATTGGGTTCTAAAATGAAGCTTAGATTGCTGATATTATTGTTTACAGCGATAAAGCTTATTTTTCTGAGTACAATGACCCTTTGTACGACCACAAAGAGTTTAAAATGGATTTTTAAATCAATTTTGAAAAATTAACCTCGCGGTCCTTCTTGACAGAAAAGCTCCTATTTGACAGCTCGTTCCATGGGGACCATAGTTGATCCATAGAAAAAATGTTGTCCTGTCAAAAAAAAATTTTGCATTAAAATGAAAAAAAGTGATCAGAAATGGTTTTTAATCGTGTTTTTTACCGTTGTACATAAAAATTTACATAGGGCTTTAGTACCCAATTGTTTGTGTTTTCTATTAAATAGCGAATAACAAACTTTGTTACGGAAAACTACACATTGAAACTAAATAGTTTCATACTAGGAACAAACAAAAACCATTTGAGGAAGTATGAAACTATTGGTACGTTCGTTTGAACAGCCAGTGCGGCACTGAGTGCCACACTCGTCGGTGCCAGTTTTGGTTCAAACGAACATTCTTTTTCAGTGTGCATGGAACTCGCATGAAACTGAAAAAATATCGAGTGCGGCACTAGAGTTTCAGTTCCAAGATGGCGGCGAAACTCGTGCGGAACTAGCGCGAGTTTCTTCAAACAAACACTTTGACAGCTCTGAGTGCGGCACTCCAAAACTCGCACTTTTTCAAAGGTTGACAGTTTGCCGGCTTTGTATGTTTGCCGAAACGTCAGCCTGCATACATTTTGAGTTTTTTTTTTCAAGTTTTGTAAACTGCCAAACACGAAAAAGTGCGAGTTTACATGTTTGTTTGTCATAGTCTAATACCACAGACAAACAGACGTGCAACTCTTTTTCAAACCATCGCCAACTAAAACCGTCATTTCAAATTCAAATCAGTCAAAAAATGGATGCCGTAGTACCGCAACAAGACACGAACGTCGTCGGTGGCGCCACCGTATCCCTTGGCCCTTTGACGTTTCAGTGCATCACCGTGTGTGTGTGCAATGTTTTCTTTATAGCCAACACGTGGGGAGAAAATCCAATGTTGCATTGTTAATTTGATTTGGTTAACTGCGGTAGATTTTCTTGAAATAATTCGATATGGTAGAAGCACAGACTGTCTGTGGTAGAAGTGTGACTTTTGGTCGATGACATCTTGACCAACGATCTGTTGTTTGGTAAAGTGACTTGGAGGAGGAGACAAAGACACGACACTGGAGTTCAAGGCAGTCCAGAGTAGATTAACTGAACATTTTGAAAACAGGATATGTAAAAGAATAAATCAGTTTAACACAATTTAATTCATGGACTTCCACTCCCCTTCACCTCTAGCAGCTGCATTGGTTTTTTCGTCCGACCGACATCAGATAAACATGCTCATAATTTGGTGAAATCCGCCAGTATAAATGCTATTTCCTAGGTTGTTCCCCTTGAAGACCTTGAATCTGAAGCAACCCATTCGCCTTGGCACCGTGGCTATTTTTTTTTCACTGTAACATGAACTAATGATATTGCCACTCCGCTAAAACTAAATCGGAACCTCCAACCCTTTTACATGCCCACACCCGGCACAGCCAGTTGGATTAGCTTGGAAGATAACAATCACGCAACCTGCGATCAGTTTTATTCAATCTTACGCGACTTGCCCATCACACCGGTTCTCATCTTATTTCCTAAACAAAACTGCAGGTCACGGGGCAGAACATGCTGCGGAATACTAGGTGGAATGTTATTATGATGGGAGTTTAGCAAGATTATTCAACTTTCCAGCCCATCTTTTGCATAGAATGAGAAAACAAAATCGACAGCAAACATAAACAAACACCTGTCAGTTTTCATTCGTACACGCTTAGAGGGAAAAATGGGTACACGCTTAATTTGGTTTATCGAAATGATGATGTTTTCGCAACAGGACTGCAGATAGCGCTAGTGTGCAGCTTTTCTGTCAAGAAGGGCCGCAAGGTTAATTTTTCAAAATTGATTTAAAAATCCATTTTAAACTCTTTGTGATCGAACAAAGGGTCATTGTACTCAGAAAAATAAGCCTAATCGCTGTAAACAATAATATCAGCAATCTAAGCTTCATATTAGGACCCAATTTCGAGCTTTCTTTGGTAAACGATGGATTTTTTGATAAAATCAATGATGATTCACGTCTGTTTGTCTGTGCTAATACCTCCTTTAATTCGATTGACGAAAGAAATCGTTTTAAACATTCCCCGAACTCCGGAAATTGATTAATCTAACAAGTTTGGCAGCTGTCGATACATAAATGGTACGTAAATATTTGAAAATCTGTTTCTTTTGAAGAAATGTTATGACCGATTTTTAAAATAACTTTTTTCATCAAAACCGATTTCCGAAAATCAGCATTTGTAAATTTTTATATTTTTCAATAAACCCGCAACTTTTTAGCCACATAAATGAACGGACTAGAAGTTTGACGCCGAGTTATGATTTATTTATTTTGATGGATAAATTGTGTTCTTTAAAAAAAAAGATATCTTTGCCAAAAAAGGCATGGAAATGCATAATACATCAGAGCAGGTGGTATGCAATATTTTTTTTTAATCTAAGTTTTAACGTAAATACATTTTGTCTGCGGGAAAAATCTTGTACTCGAGCTGTTCATACATCAAAAATTCTCTAAAACTCAAAATATTTTTGAATTAATTCAAACATGTTAAAAATGATTACAAACACAGGGGAATGCATTTAAAATTGTTTCAGCACCAAACATTTCACTGAAATTGAAATCTACGGTCATCATATTTTGATCTCAATTGTAAATTACATGTCCATTTTTGGTTTCTAAATAATCAAAGTGGTAAGCGCATGATGGTAAGGAAATGTATCTAAAAACGCAGTATGGCTTATCATTTCTAAACAATGATATCATTGTTATCACGAGATATGTTCCACGATAATAAACATCACGTTTCAGCCCAAAGTACCGACTGTGGAAGTTCAACGTCTGGCCATGATATTTGAATCATCTGTTTTTTTCTTCTTCCGGTATTCCGGATGTTAACCGCACAGAAATTCAAATAATAAAAAAAGTACAAAAAGTAGATTAGAAAGTTTATGCTCAACCTTTAATTAAGCTCTCGTAATTTTTTACTGAAAAAATATGGAAAAAGAATGAATGGTTTATTTAAATTAAAATTGAGTTTAAGTTTATGATACGACTAGTAGTTTTATCATTAGAATCTTAATTTATAGAAACAAAAAAATATTTTAAATTTCTACCAGCCTAACCAAAGCGTAAACATCCGTGGATTTTGCTCCGTTGTATTAGATAACCGCGTACACACCCATATGGGGAGCTATACAAAACGGCAACTTGGACACATGTGTTCAGCTCTCGCTCAGCTCAGCGCGGCCGCAAAATACATACGCGAACCGCTTTGAAACCGCGTGGTCTCTCCCGGTGCCCAGTCATCACCATCTCTCTGTTTCTCTTGGTCCGCACCGTGGCGAGTGTAGAGAGTGGGTTCAAGAGGTGTGTAGTGTATATTGCATTTCGTGGCAGTCGCGGTTGTTTTGACGGTGTCAATCGGTTCGTTTTACTTTTGCAGCAGCTGGTTCCGAGGACTGATTGAGGACCTCCGTGCAGCGGATTAGGGGCGGACCTTCTGGAACACACCTGTGGGGCGCAGAACGCCATTGCAGCCATGACCATCGTGCGGCGTCGTAACTTGATCCGCTGAAGATATCTAGGTCAACCAGGCAGGGGAGCGCCCAACTAGCCCGGCGCAAGGTCGTCAACATGGTGATCACGTCTACGAACAAGATGTTTTTGCTGACCTTTGTCCTGTTTGTCCTGTGTGTGGTTCTGTTCTTCGTTCTGGTGTCCCTTCGGAAGAGCGAAAAAACAAGTCAATGGGAGGCCTTCATCAACCGCGGGCAGTCTCGGCTGACCGACAGTGGCGATACCAATCATTGGTACTTTGTGATAAGAGGTGAGTGTCGCGATAACGCACTATCTAGCCAGATTCTGTGAGTCAGGTTCGATAAGCAGCATGAATCGAACAAAGAGTTTCAATCGAAGGTAAACTTTGATGAAAATCGATCAAATTACACATTGCTGATTGCGTCGGGAGGCGTCTAAAGTCTGAGCAGGTAGCCAATTATTGGCGAATTGATTGTTCATCCTACGTCAGCTACCTTTTTTTTTTCTTACACCAAACATACCAGAAGTGGCAAAATAAACACCACGAAGATCGCACGATCGCAAGATTTGCTCTGAGAGTTACTGTACTCGAACGCTAAAGTCTCTCTTCTAATGAATGACCGCGTGTGAATGTCGTCAAGGCAACTAAGTACCGGTTGCACTGTCGTCGTACTAAGTCAGATAAATAGGTTTGATCTCGATTGAACTCACAAACGGTGAACAGTTCTAGACGGCCCGATCAATGGCCAATGTGTATGCGAAGAAACGCTCGCAGCAAAAGTTGCATGCAAGTTGAAAATCATTGGTATGAGTGGAGACGCTTGATTATTAACTATTTTTGCTCTTTGTTAGTTTATGGTTCTATTTTTTTTTATTTATTAAAAAAATATAATTTAAAAGGAATTAAAATACCAAAATACAAAAAACCAAATTTCAAAAATATCAAAACAACAAAATATCAAAGTATCAAAATATCAAAATATCAAAATTTCTAAATTTCAAAATATCAAAATATCAAAATATCAAAATATCAAAATATCAAAATATCAAAATATCAAAATATCAAAATATCAAAATATCAAAATATCAAAGTATAAAAATATCAAAATATCAAAACATCAAAATATCAAATTATCAAAATATCAAAATATCAAAATATCAAAATATCAAAATATCAAAATATCAAAATATCAAAATATCAAAATATCAAAATATCAAAATATCAAAATATCAAAATATCAAAATATCAAAATATCAAAATATCAAAATATCAAAATATCAAAATATCTAAATATCTAAATGTCAAAATATCTAAATATCAAAATACTTAAATGACAAAAATAACAAAAATTACCAAAATGACCAAAATGACGAAAATAACAAAAATTACTAAAATGACGAAAATGACCAAAATGACCAATATGACCAATATGACCAATATGACAAAAATGACCAAAATGACCAAATAGACCAAAATGATCAATGTCCCAAATGAACAAAATGATCAAAATGACAAAATGACCAAAATGACAAAATGACCAAAATGACCTAAATGATCAAAATGACCAATATGACAAAAATGACCAATATGACAAAAATGACTAAAATGACCAAAATGATCAAAATGACCAAAATAACCAAAATGACGAAAATGACCAAAATGACCAATATGACCAATATGACAAAAATGACCAAATGACCAAAATGACCAATATGATCAATATCACAAAAAGACAAAAATGGACAAAATGACCAAAATGTCCCAAATGACCAAATTGACTAATATGACCAATATGACAAAAATGACCAATATGACAAAAATGACCAAAATGACCAAAATGATCAAAATGACCAAAATGACAAAAATGACCAAATGACCAAAATGACAAAAACGACAAAAATTACAAAAATGACCAAAATGACCAAAATGACCAAAATGACCAAAATGACGAAAATGACGAAAATGACCAAAATGACGAAAATGACGAAAATGACCAAAAAGACCTAAATGATCCAAATGACCAAAATGACCAAAATGACCTAAATGATCAAAATGTCCCAAATGACCAAAATTATAAAAATGACCAAAATGACCAAAATGACCAAAATGATCAATATGACCAAAATTATCAAAATGACCGAAATAACCAAAATGACAAAAATTACAAAAATTACAAAAATGACCAAAATGATCAATATGACAAAATGAAAAAAAAAAATGACCAAAATGACCAAAATTATCACTATGACAAAATGACAAAAATGAACAAAATGACCAAAATGTCCCAAATGACCAAAATTATAAAAATGACCAAAAAGATCAATATGACAAAATGAAAAAAATGAACAAAATGTCTCAAATGACCAAAATTACAAAAATGACCAAAATGACCAAAATAACCAAAATGACGAAAATGACGAAAATGACCAAAATGACCAATATGACCAATATGACAAAAATGACCAAAATGACCAAATTGACTAAAATGATCAATATGACAAAAAGACAAAAATGGACAAAATGACCAAAATGTCCCAAATGACCAAATTGACTAATATGACTAGGGTTAGTGAAATTTCACGATTTCGCGGACAGCGTGAAATCCGTGAAATTTGGCCTTTTCCGCGAAATCCCGTGAAATTTTATGTTTGTGTGAAACTGTAACGATTTTTCTCAAAATAATTTATCATGATAAATAATAATATAAATAATATATAATAAACATGATCTTATGAACTACTGTAGAATTAAGTGAGTGAATACACTTGTTCAATTACTAACATAGGGTTAGTGATTTTTGACGATTTCGTGGACGGCGTGAAATTCGCGATATTTATCAATTTCCTCAAATCATGTTTGAAGTTCAAAAAAACAACATAGTAAATATTTCCTCCACACAGGTTTTCAGTTGAAAAGCTTGATATGAACCATTTAAAGAATTGTTCAGATTTTTCAGTGTTTTTAGAAACTTACTTAGTTTAGTAATATTTTCATTCGCTGTAATAACAATTTTACTGCTATTTTATTTGAAAGGTATAGTTTCAAAAGAAATTAAAAGAATCATGCTTTGTTTTATTCAAACTAAAATGAAAGTATTGAAATCAACTTTAAAAAATACAGATTTTTTCTGAGTCCTGTTTAATTTTAACGATATTTGGTTATTTGGGTGGATGATTCCCGTGAAAGTTTAAAAATATACTATTTTTTTGTTTTTGTTTTAATTTTGAATTAAAAATTTGGATTTCGATACAAATTATATTATTTTTTACTTTTGATATAAAATTGAAATTTTGAAAAGGGAGATGAAAACTAAAAAAAAAACTGGTAATATTTAGCACAAATCAAATTATTTCACTCATTTTGACTGGACAAGCTTGTTAAATCTTGCTTTGATATGAAATTCAATAAATTGAAGCTAATCAGTGATAACTTTTTAACTTCATAAGTCGAATATTAAAAAATAGCAGTTCAATAAATGAGAATACGCATACCTTGCATTTTATTTCAAAATATATATACAACTCATCCATAAACTAGGTGGAAGTTTTTTTTTGAATATTACTAGATTTTTTCTGTGTCACGTTCAAATTTATGAAAGATTTTTTTTTGTTTATTGAAAATTTATATATAATAAAGCATGAAAAGTAGCTTTTGTGATTAAAACATAAGATTTTCAGAGTTATTTTAACTTTTTACACGTTCCGCGAAATTTGCGTGAAATTTGGTGTTTTGTAATTGAGGTCCCCGTGAAATTTGCAATTTTCGAGCGTGAAAAATCACTAAGCCTAAATATGACCAATATGACAAAAATGACCAATATGACAAAAATGACCAAAATGACCAAAATGATCAAAATGACCAAAATGACAAAAATGACCAAAATGACGAAAATGACGAAAATGACGAAAATGACCAAAATGACCTAAATGATCAAAATGACCAAAATGACCAATATGACAAAAATGACGAAAATGACCAAAATGACCAAAATGACGAAAATGACCAAAATGACATAAATGATCAAAATGACCTAAATGATCAAAATGACCAATATGACAAAAATGACCAAAATGACAAAAATGACAAAAATTACCAAAATGACAAAAACGACAAAAATTACAAAAATGACCAAAATGACCAAAATAACGAAAATGACGAAAATGACGAAAATGACGAAAATGACGAAAATGACAAAAATGACGAAAATGACGAAAATGACCAAAATGACCAAAATGACCTAAATGATCAAAATGACCAAAATGACCAATATGACAAAAATGACAAAAACGACCAAAATGACCAAAATGACAAAAATGACCCAAATGACCAATATGACAAAAATGACAAAAATGAACAAAATGACCAAAATGTCCCAAATGACCAAAATTATAAAAATGACCAATATGATCAAAATGACCAAAATTACCAAAATGACCGAAATGACCACAATGACAAAAATGACCAATATGACCTAAATGATCAAAATGTCCCAAATGACCAAAATTATAAAAATGACCAAAATGACCAAAATGATCAATATGACCAAAATTACCAAAATGACCGAAATAACCAAAATGACAAAAATTACAAAAATGACCAAAATGATCAATATGACAAAATTAAAAAAAAAAAAGAGGAACAAAATGACCAAAATTTCCCAAATGACCAAAATTATAAAAATGACCAAAATGATCAAAATGACCAAAATTAACAAAATGTCCGAAATAACCAAAATGACAAAAAATACATAAAATACAATAATGACCAAAATGGCCAAAATGACCAAAATGACAAAAATTACCAAAATGAACAAAATGACCAAAATGTCCCAAATGACCAAAATTATAAAAATTACCAAAATGATCAAAATGACCAAAATTACCAAAATGTCCGAAATAACCAAAATGACAAAAAATACATAAAATACAACAATGACCAAAATGGCCAAAATGACCAAAATGACAAAAATTACCAAAATGAACAAAATAACCAAAATGTCCCAAATGACCAAAATTATAAAAATGACCAAAATGGCCAAAATGACCAAAATGACAAAAATTACCAAAATGAACAAAATGACCAAAATGTCCCAAATGACCAAAATTATAAAAATGACCAAAATGATCAAAATGACCAAAATGTCCGAAATAACCAAAATGACAAAAAATACATAAAATACAACAATGACCAAAATGGCCAAAATGACCAAAATGACAAAAATTACCAAAATGAACAAAATGACCAAAATGTCCCAAATGACCAAAATTATAAAAATTACCAAAATGATCAAAATGACCGAAATAACCAAAATTACAGAAATTACAAAAATGACAAAAAATACCAAAATGACAAAAAAGTTCAGAATGACCAAAATGACCAAAATTACAAAAATTACAAAAATGACTAAAATGACCAAAATGAACGAAATGACCAAAATGACAAAAATTCCAATTTACCAATCTCAAAACAGTAGATGAATTCAGGATTTTTTTTTGTTATTAAAAATTAAAAAAAAATGTTGTTTGGACATTTTAAAAATAAAACTTCAGAATTAAACCAAAGATTAGCTAATCGAGCAAAAAAAAAAAAAAGACATCTCAACAATGTTAACCAATTATTGCCCCTTCCAGATCTCGACAAAATTCGGCACCTATCGGAGGTGCGTAACATCGAACGGGCCACGTGGATCGAAAAGACCGCCGCGGGATTCGTGCTGCACGGCACCGACTACGAGATCGCGTTCGATCGGGTGGTTCCGGGATTGAAGCACCACCACCCGATGCACCCCCAGGCAGAGGAGGAAGACTACACGCTGGCACTGGTCAAGCGGAAGCTGTATCCCTGGGACGTGAAAAGTAAACGAAACGACGAGAAGGGTTGACGGATTGTTGACATTTTGACGGTTTTTTTTTATAATCTGCGATTACCAGTTTGTTCAAAATGACACTAGAGTGGATTAGGATTAGGCGTTCAGTGTGTAGCTGGAATCATTTTTATTAACCTCGTGATAATGTACAGATTTTTTTTTTAACAAATCGTCAGTACTTAAAATAAATTTGCCATGTTTTCAGCCAACAACTCAAAACACACAAAAAACGTTACACTATATTGTCCTTTCCCTAATCTCTCCGCTGACAGGTGGCAATATATTCTCGCGATTATCCACTTCGGAGTGAGACGTGTAAATTACCTTTCAGCTCTTTTTCCGAGTGAACAAGAACGGTAAAGGTGAAGATTTATGGTATTTTAAGAGAAAAATAGTTCGCCAACGCAAGCCGTCCGTTCTGATGGTTTTGACACGCCGAAAATTCATGGTTTGATCTTATAGTCTAATCCTGAGTGGTGGAGACGCGTGATACTTTGTATCAAAACACGACACGGTTTGAATTTTCTGCTTGCCATTTTTTTCAGTGTGCCTCCGCTACACGTGATTTTGATTTGAGGCAGGAATTTCCCGCTAGATCGCCGTCAGATTGAAACCTTCTGTGCTCGGCCCAGGTAAGTCGCCCGTGTTTCGTTTCGTTCCATTGCGAATGTATTCGCAACCGTCCTCTTGTGGCGAACAACGAGACCTATAATGAATGTGTGTTTTTTACTAGAGATGTTGGCAGCACTCCACCTACTCTGGATGCTAAGCCGCCGCCACCGACCGCTTCTCCTCCTTCTCCCGTGTGTTGTTGATGTTGGCCAACGGCCAAAATGCTTAATTAATCTTCGGCATCAGGGAAGCGAGCGTGGAAAATATACGTGGAATGTAGAGATATATATATTTTGGCATAACTCAAAACCATAAACCACTTGAGGATCAAACAAAAGTGAAAATGCTCACATATTGTGTGCGCGAAGAGTGGAAATCTTCATTTTTCTACTGCTTTTGGGGGGAGAGTAAAAAACGACTCGGGGAGAGGTAAAACATGGCATCGTCAAGTTAAGGTTAAACTTTGTAAACCATGTTAATCTTTTTAATAAAGAATGCATGGCCAAGGTGGTTCTGCAGAAACCTTGAAATTAGGAACGTAATCTCGAACGTAATTGTTAATAAGATTATGTCATCAAAATCGTTCTCAAAATTGCATTTCAGGCTTTATTAATTCGTGCTTGCCATTTAATTAGGGCTCATAACTTTTTTAAACAAGAGTTTGTCCCTTTCACACCTTATGTAAACCGTCATTTGAGTGAAAGGGATACACTATTATTTACAAAAGTTATGTGCCCTTTTGAAATGTTAGGCTCCAATTTATTTATTATAAGGCCATTGCAAATTTTGTTTCATGTTTTCGATATCAAAATATTCGGGTGTAGATTTAATTTAATTTTGACACCATGAATGACAATGGCTCATTCAGACACAAGAAATCGATGGATTTTGGAGCTTTGTCCAAATAAAAATAACCCTCGAAACAAAAATCGCAACGAAAAAACTAGATACTAGAGAACTGCTTTGAAACTGATACGTTTCTAGTGCTAACAAAATAAACTATTTTGGTTAAGGTTGCCGCTTGAAGCGTTTTTTCAACATTCTGGCTTTTTTTAATTTGTAGAAGATGCAAAATACCATAGAACTAAACCTAGACTTTTTTTTAATTAGGTCCATACAACATTTTTTTGCAATTCCAAAAAACACCCTTTAAATTATATTTGAAGTCAAAAATAAGGCCGTTTCTTCGTTCGAGAATGACAAGAAAAGTAAAATGTTTCACAAAATAATTGCAAAACGTATTTTAAAATTCTAGGTTCTTTTTAAAGGATCTGTACTGCCCATGTTCGCATAAATGTCCCATATGCATTTTCATCGAATTTGAATTGTTGATGTAGATTGGTTCAAAATCGTGTGCTTTTTCAAACCAGCCTACAAGGTCTTTCGAATACCAATCTAACTAAAGGTCACATGATAGATCCGGATAATGTTTTCATCAAAATATCTGAGTGAAAGTGTATATATAACACTTAAGTGCTAATAACTTTTGATAGGGTTGTCAGATTTTCAATCTTTTGAACTCGTTGGAAAGGTCTTTTCGATTTCAGATTTGATTTCGCATCGAAAAATGATTTGTTATCGTTATGTTTTACATTATTTCTATTTATTTCCAAAAAAACACAAATTACTAAATTAAACACCACTTCAAATCAACCGAAAATCTGATAATATTTTGACGACGGGTAGCAATCCAAAATTTTGCGAACTGAAATGAAACGCTTGAAGACGAAATACAATTTCCTACTTTGGGACGTGCTATTTAATTATTTAAAGTTCTTTGTTACGATTGTTACATTGTATCATTAACACTGCCCCTGTTTTTTGGAATTCAACTTTTACCAATCACTAAACAACTGGCTTTTTGCAAAAACGTAGACCACAGAATAAAAAAAAACTATAATTATGGGAGGTTGAAATTTTGGAGGGTTGGATATTTTTTTCTGTTTTGAGTAATTGTACCTATAAAATGTGTAAAAATTGGAACCTGATAAAAATTCACCAATTATTGATGTAATATTATAATTTTTTTAACAAAAAAATACGTCGCCAATCACTAATTCACTATTAAAACTGATAAAATAAACGAAAAAAAAAAATCTGTTACAAGCTCAAGCGTGACATATTTTTTGCTGCTGAATGAACTTGTTAATTATTGTAAGATCGAATATTTCGATAAACCGCTAAGTTCTAGACATTCTTGGTCGCGTTGGATAAAAAAAGAAAGATGCGGAGAAGATTCTGGAGCAGGACGGTGTAAACGTGCCATAGGCGGAAAAGAGTTGAAGCCGGCAGAATTCGATTACAACGGCCTGTAGCAAATCAAAAAGCGGCAAAAGTGCGGTTTCATCGATTACGAAGATCCAATATTTCGTTGCAGCTGGTGGTGGCTTGTGACAGCGATGCCTTCAACAAGCCGGCACCGGAGGAAATGAAATCCTGTGCATTTACGCTTGGTCCGCCAAATGATTCATGTAGCTGGCCGCTTTAACGCTCGCAGGTTTAGGACCGGGGTCCAATGAAGAGCAAACATTACCAGGGTTAGTTTCTTGGAGTGGCATTTAGTTAGGTAATGACTTTTTGGTAGATTTGATTGAAAATATACAAATAAAATAACTCAACTCTGTTGTTTCATTTATTTCAACAAAAATCGTATCAATTCTGGAACCGTGTTGAGTTGGTCATTTCTTGAAGTGTCTGGAACAGCAGCGCCGAGTTCCGACTGAGTATGGGGGGCAAATTGAAGGGCAGCCTACTCGCCAAGGAAAGGGTCAAAATGGGGGGGAGGGGGCTCGGGACCTTTGCCCCTCCCCCCCCTCCTAGGTCGGCCCCTTGGTCTGGAACAAAAATGCCACATTGCCGATCGCTAAGGACTTTGGTGCATAAGCTGGATGTGAACAAATATACAACATTCTGTTCCCGGAAAGAGTCCTCATTACGTTCAACCGGCGATTGCTTTTCCGCCGGGTGATGGAGGTCGTCACGGGTCTAATGGAGGTCGAAGACTCGGCAGTGATGAGGGTGGCAACGGTAGCGCAACATCAGGGAAACCACTTCTGGTGGGCCGCGTAGGACCATTTTTGCCGAAATATGTGGCCCATAGGAAGAATTGGAGTCGAGGAGCAAACGCAGCATCCAGGTGTGTCTCAATGTGCCACATGATGGCCTTCTCCAATAAATCTTCCGCCTGGGCCAGCTTCGATATCGTCCAGCACGTCCTGTTTACCACCCGGTTCGCCTGTGCTGCGCTTGCACTTTGTTGCTCGACCTGCTCTTCGAGAACGCAAATTTGGCACCAAAAACAACAAACACGCGCGGTGTCAAACTGTCAAATCAATGTAGTGTAAGGAGAGGTGGCGATGTTTTGATCGTAAACAATCGTTAATGTATTTAATTTCTGCCGTTAATTAATTAAATAATTTAATTTCTTACTATTGTCGCGCCCCTCGGGGGAACGCTTTGTTATGATTCGGTTTTCTTCGCCGAATGTACATGGCGCTTTGTTCATGTTGCTTTTTTTCCGTCGCGAGGTTCATGTAGTCTTTTGTTTGACAGGTTGACAGGGCTATATAAACAAAGACTGCTGATGGCAGAGATTTTAAGACTGCTGATGGCAAAGATTTTATTTAAAATCATGATTAAACAGACTTTACTGAAGTAACTTTTGCTCATTTTTGGTGGAGAGGTAGCTTATTAGGAGTACTTTCAGAATATGCAATAACCCAGAAAGTGTCAAAATGTACATGATGTCTTTTGAAATGTTACCGTCGAATTCGTCGCTAACATTTCAATAAAACGTCATTAACATAGGTTTTGCGTGAGACATAGCGCTTATTTAAATTTTAGCGACGAGTTATGCCAAGCTCGATTTCAACTCTCTTCTTAACTCCTTCCCGCCCAGAGCAAAATCGAGATTTTTTATGGTTTTCATCATAACTCGTAACTGGATCGACCAAATTGGATGAAATTTAATAGTTATAAGCCAACAATCTATATAAACTAACGGAAGTTGAACAGGGTTGAATCATGGTTGCAGAGAAATTTAGTTTTGAAGACAAAAATTATTGCTGCTCTGGAGTAACCATGGGAGTTAGAAGGTTAAAATGTGTTGACTTCGAATACCTTAAAAGCTCGACGCCCCCAACTTTTTTTTTTCCTGACAAAATAAATTATAGATTAATTACCACGGCGTGTTTTCTGGGCAACCTTAAGGAAAAAAAATAGTCATCGCTTCTTTCAAAAGTATCTTATAGGAAATTTTCTCAGCTTTCCAATGCTTCTAAGAGCGAAATGTTTCATCGGGAAATTTCTGAGATATTTATTTTTTAAGTTTTTTGTTTTAAAATCCCTTATTATTTCTTGGAAACTTTTAAATAACAGTCCAGGAAACTTGTCAAATGTTGTGTTTCGTGTGTCATTTACTCATCAAAAGTGCAAAATAATACAAGAAACAACTTTGTTGAAGGTTGCAAACCGCTAAACATTTTGAAAATTTTGTTTTAACCAGATTTTTTAATATGTGGGATTTATTCAGAAATTAAAATCACAAAACCGCATTAAAATATTATTTTTACAAGAATAAATAGATTATTACATAATTGTTGTGTACAAATATCACCGGTCTACTCTGATTCAGCTTGGAATTAGCTGATACAACCGAAATTTTTACAGGTTTGAGATTGATAGGGTATTACAAGATTTATATAAATAAATAAATAACATATTTCCTTAATCAAACATTAACCAGTTGGATGAATACAAAACATGTTTAATACTCGAAGTTGAACTGCAAACTACTCTTGCGAGCTTTAGAAGAAATACCTTCCATTAGTATGAAATGATTGTTTTAGTTTTTTTTTTTTTGTAATAAATGATCAAGGAAAAAGCAATATTTAAAAAGTTTATGAGACACTCATCTTTAATCTCATCTTTTTAAAAAAATGTTTTATTTTTTGATTCTTGTTCAAATAGTTTGGAAAAACTTTTTTTGTTTTTTTTTTGTTAAAATAATAAATAATATTGTTCAAACAAAAAAAAAAGTTAGTGACGTTGTTTTCAGCATTCTGAATTGGAAGACTCGAGTTTAATTGCTACTTTTAAGTGCATTTTCAACAGTAAACATTTTATAAAATTTTATATTTATTTTATTCTGATGAAAATATGACTTTTGAAGCTTGCAACAGTAATATGTAGTACATTTCGATTTTAAATCATATTTGTATTTATGTTCCTGGTTAATGTTTGCTTAAGAAAATATCAAATTTATTCATTAAAATGCAATAATACTACACTCAACCCCCGGTGGTTGGTCACTTTTTCGTTTGACACTTTTTTAGTTTGTACCCCGTTGGTTGGTCAAAGTCAAACTAAAAAGTGACGAACTGTCACTTTTTACACGGCGCTCACGCACACTTTCAAAACAAACGTTTAGTAGTGTGTGTGAACTCCGTGTAAAAGGGGTGTCAAACTAAAACGAAACCCCGTTCGTTTGACAACAGTTGGTGTCAAACCATCGGGGTTTGAGTGTATTAACAATCACAAACCTGCCAAAGTTTTGGTTGAACAAGCTGAATCAGAGCAGACTCGTGATATTTGCACTCAAAAAATATATGTAATAATCTAATAAAAATCTATTTTTAACATTGTTTTATGATTGAAATTTCTGAATAAATTCCATATATTAAAAAAATGGTTAAAACTTCATTTTCAAAATGTTTAGCGATTTGCAACCTTCTACAAAGTTGTTTCTTGTCTTATTTTGCACATTTTGATGAGTAAATGACACATGAAACACATCATTTCATAAGTTTTCTGAACAGTTAGTATAAAATTTCCATGTTAATTCCATGTTTAAAATAAATTAGATGCCAACGAATTATTTCAAGGATATCTACTACGGATTTATCGAAATTTGTTTAAAATTGTAGGTTTGTATTTATTAGAAAATTTAAAAAACGATAGAAAAAAGCACACCAAATTTTAAAATAAAGGAAAACACATTACGCGGTATTTCCGATCCACGCACTTTATTGCCACTTTATCCACATCACAAACTTACACGCGCGCCACCCCACCCTCAAAACGGGTCATTCGCCTTGGCCGGTTCCGTCACCACCAGGTCAAACTGCTCCATCAGCGTGGTCAGATTAGCCTTCAGCTGTTCGATTTCCGTCCGCTGCCCGTTGATGATCTTGACCTGCTGGTACAGGCGCTCCTTGAGCTGCCGCACCAGCGTTCGCCAATCGCCGCCATTCTCCTCCAGCTCGTTGCCACTGCTCGGCGGAACGGATCGGGGGATCACGGGAGCTGGAAGCTCTTGGCACATTCGTTTGTCGACGTTGAAGATGATTCGCCGCTGGTGGACGTGTTTAAGCAGTTGTTGGTACGTTTCGCAGTTGAGGGAGTTGTGTTCGACGTCTAGGATTTGAAGGACGGGGAAGCGTTGGGCTATGATCCGTACGTCTAGGGTGGTTAGGAGGTTGTCCCGGAGGGAGAAGTTTCCGAGGCGCGGAAAGTACCATCGGTTGAGGGACGTTTGATTGAACAGGAAGTTGCCGGATAGGTCTAGGTGGTAGAGATTCGGCAGTTTGATGTCGTGTGTGGCGGTGAGGGTCTTGAGACGGTTGCCGCAGAGTAGTAGTTGTTTAAGCTGTACCATTGAGGCGAATGTGTCGAATGAGAGGTGTTCGATTAGGTTGTCACAGAGGTTCAGCTCGACGAGACCCTTGAGATGCTGGAAGTTGGTGATGTCTCGAAGTTTGTTCAAGTGAATGCGAAGGAACTTGATCGCGTAGGAAACTTTCGGTTCGATGTCCACTGCTTGGAGATCGTTGTCTCGGAAGTAGAGCTGTTCGATCGTGTTGGGTAAGGTTAGCCGAGATATCTTGGTTCCACGTGCGAAGATACGCAGCACTCCGGATTTGAACAGGTTCAGGTTAAGAGTATGGGAAAAATGTACGATCGTTCCGTTGATGAAGCCCAGCTGAGGCACTTCAGGGAACTGCACCGATTTGAGGTCCTGATCTTGCAGAACGGTCACGTTGTGTAGCTGACACCAGGCTAGAATGTATTTATCACAGTTGTACTGCTTCACTAGCACGGCCACCGAGAGTTGGTTGATCGTGAGAACACTGCCGAACACGGAATAAGTAGCTTTTAGGTTAACTTTCACTCCACTTAGTCGAACGATCTCAAATACTTACACGAGCAACGTTAGATAATTCATCGTACTGCTTCCTGCTCGAGCCACATCCCCCAGATGAAGTGGCAGTCGGCGAGTTACTGAACCCAACAGTCACAATTTTCAGAAGTCGACGTTCTGCTACGATCACCACGTTTAGCAAATTCAGCTAAGCTAAGGTCACGACGATCTCTGGAGTTCTCGCGTGGGGTAACCCTTGCGGTGCCGTAGACCCGCTAAGCTGCAAACTCCTCACGTTCAACACGACTTGGCTAGGAAACTGAAGGGGTAGTAGCATTCCATGCTCGCGCTGGAAACACACCTGTGGCATTAGCTGGATCAACACTGAATGTAAGCCAAGTTCTCTCCAGGGCATAGTGTCTGGGACGGCGGCGTCGTTGACTTGTAAGCGTCTGAGAATTGTTTGGATGATGAACGCAACAACAGACTTGCCACGATTAGACTTGCATTTTATGTTTAGCTCCCCTGAGTCATCTCCGCACTAGTTTCTTTTTCGACGGTTAGTAGAGTAGTGGAGTACGAGAGTTGGAAAATAGCTCCAAATTTAACCAATTGCACAACAAACAGTTCCCAAATAGCTACCAGTACCCCTAAAACTATAAGCTGATGTTGCTGAAATCGTAGATTTATCCGTGGGGGCACAGTTCACGACTTGGCCTTGTTTGGGCTCATCATAATTCTAAATTAACATTTCAATTTGACGAAAAATTGTTAAAACATATTTGAACATATTTGTGAGAAAATCAAGTTCTTCAAAAATGTATTTAAAAAAAAAACGAAGAAATCAATAAGCCGTACTGAAAAGTTATTCGCGAACTGCGGAACTGAGCGCGTTGAGATGATACCGTCTCTAGAGTGGCGGGGTCGGGTGGCGGTTGGCTAATTGGGAATTCAAGCTGCCAATATTGTCTGAACAGAGGGAGGAAACGGGAGCATGGGAAAAAAAGTTCAACGCTCCGTGATTTTTTCATGCGGTCACGAAGCTTAAATAATGTGAGTGTTATTCAATTATTATGTTTTAGTAGGTACCCAAAATCGTTGAGTTGAATTTTAGGAAACGAATTGTTAGAAAAACTTTTACGAAATTCTTTCAATTGAGTAAAATTAACAAGACTGTTAAACGTTGCAATATTTACTAGGTTTGGCAATATTTGAAATCGCAAGAAACATATCATGAATCCTATGATTTACAACGTTTCTTGTTTATCAACAAAATTAAAACATAATTTCAATGTCAATTAAAGGGGTAGAGAACAGGTCAACGCAAATTTCCTCCCCAAAAAAGAATTTTTATGAACCATAATTAACAATTTTCACCACCACATCATAGCATAAATCAAACACAATCCACAAAAACACATTCACACTTCCTCCTACAAACGTCGATCCGCGTGGAAATTCCTATATTTTCTTACATAACGACTTTCATATTTTTTCCAATACACCTAAACACGGAGAGATTGACCAAAGCAAATTCTTGTTAATTAATTTGTTGTTCAAATCGAAAAAAATAAAAGTAATTCAACCAAATTATCAATATTTAGGTGACAACAATTTCACAATTTCTCTCCGTGCAAGTGCCATCATCCCACCATACGGTCTCCAACATGGCACACGTCGACTAGGCGGGAAGTTCTCAAAGTCAACGACACCGCGACCATCCCAAAACAGAAAACGCAACCAACCACCCCCCCCCCCCCCCCACTGAGCGGGGAGGCGGACGGGGTGTGTTTTCCCTCCCGCGATTTTCCGACCGAACGCAACAGGCGCGTTCCATCCGTGTTTGTTACGGTTGTATTTGTGTGCGATAGATTGGTACGGAAATTGAGTGCCCGAATATGTTTCAGAAAAAAAAAAATTATAACAATATTTGAAAGGTTTTTGTATCCTAAGTTCTCTCTACAGCTTTATTGAAAAAAAAAACTTGAAAGGTTTGAAAAGTTAAATCAAACTATTCAAACCTACAAAAAAATCCAGGGCTTTATGGTTTCGAATTGAATTAAAATTGTATTCAAAAAATAAGGGAACCAAATACACTCAAACCCCGATGGTTTGACACCTACTGTTGTCAAACGAACGGCGTCGCTTTTTAGTTTGACACCCCTTTTAAACGGAGTTCACACACACTATCAAACGTTTGTTTTGATAGTGTTCGTTAGTGCCGTGTAAAAAGTGACAGTTCGTCACATTTTAGTTTTTCTTTAACCAACCAACGGGGTACAAACTAAAAAATTGTCAAACGAAAAAGTGACCAACCACCGGGGTTTGTGTTTTTTTGTTATCTTTTTTCAATTCAGCAAGTGTTTGCATTTTGGGCGTTTTTGAAAAATGGATCTCGGATTCGTGATCAGTGACCAATATTACCCCTTAGGAAGAAGTTTCACTCAAATCGCTGTGCTGTGTGAGTTAAAGGAGAATTAACCCTATACAAACCAACCCCGCTTGTAGACGGGCTTCGATTTAAAAAATCGCCAAAAATCATTTTTTTTTAACCAATTTTTGTTTTTAAAAAAGCATTGGAAAGAAGAACTCTTTAAATTTTAGAAATTTCAGGGTTGGAAGTTTAACTTGTTTTATGTGGCTTTGCCAATGTTTTGCCTTCCTCACTTTACTGAGGAAAATCTATAAAATCACTCGAAAAACAAACTTTTTAGTAAGACCTCCTAGACCTACCTTCATTTGTACATATCGACTCAGAATCACCAGCTGAGCAAATGTCTGTGTGTTTGCCTGTATGTAGACATGTGTACCAAATCAATGTCACTGGAATATCTTGTCACAGGCTCAACCGATTTTGGCCGGAATGGTTTTAATCGATCCGTCTTAACGTCCCCTAAGTTGCTATTTAAATTCATGCAGTTTAATCATGTATTTAAAAAGTTATGTTAAAAAAACTGTTTCATATTAAATTAAAATTATGGTAAAAAGGATGGTTTTTTCATGAAACCCTCACATGTTATATATTTTTAAGAAAGCATATGAGAAGACCTTTCTTGTGGATTAAGAAGTTTCAAGATCTGACTTACCTATCTGAAATTACAAGCAGTTTAAAAAATGGTCTGAATTTACATAACACTAAAATGGTCCCGTCTGGTCGCCACGAAAAAAGCCTTGTAGAGGGATGCCATTTTCCTGAAAGGCGGTGTCTGTATAATCTTGACAAAAAGTCTGTAGGAAGTTTGTTTTTTTTTACTCGTAACCGAGCTCGTCACTTATTTTTATTAGGACCTTTTAGGTGCTGCGATCACGTTAGGGGAAATCCATAAACCATGTGGACACTTTAGGGGATTGTAATCACTTTTTAAATGAGAGGAAGGCACCAACCACCTAAAGGTGGATTAAGTTACGTTTTTTAAAATGTATTTTTTTAGGGGTCAACTTACTGAGGAAAGGCTATAAAAACACTCGAAAAACAAAATTCTTAATTTGACCTCCTAGACCCACCTTCATGCATACATATCGACTCAGAATCAAATTCTGAGCAAATGTCTGTGTGTGTGGTGAAATGTTGATAAAAAAATGCATTGGATTATCACGGCACTGGCTGAACCGATTTGGACCGTTTTTGTCTCATTCAATCCGGCTTGGGGTCGCATAAGTCGATATTGAAAATTATAAAGTTTAGTTAAGTACTTCAAAAGTTATGTTAAAAAACGATTTTAACAAAAGTCCAGAAGATTATAAAAAGGGTGCACGGAAAAAAAAATCAATTCTCAAAATCGTGAATTAAATTCACGAATGCGAGAACCACGAAGGAATATATTCACGTTTAAAGTGCAAATGCACCATACTCATGAATAAATTCCTTCGTGGTTCTCACATTCGTGAACTTAATTCACGATTACGAGAATTGATTTTTTTCTGTGTGTCTTTTGTAAGAAACCCCGTCATTTTAAACATTTTTTAGAAAGGTATTCGAAAGACAAGTTTAAGTGATTGAAGATCTGACAACAGACATGCATCCGCTCTAACTCCTCTTTTAGAAGAACTTGTTTGGCATTTCACGTAGAAGATACCCAGCATGTTGTGCCAGTGATTAGAATACGCTAATTACACTTGTCTTTTAGGCTCCCGAAGACCCTGAGAGATTATTTTGAAACCCAACCGAGATATATTGTGAAAGCAGACAAAAATCAAAATACGAACGCAACCTGTCAAAGCTGTTGCGCCACAGGCTGATGTACACGCTAACGACAAACCACTAAATTTCTGTTCGGCGCAACAGATTTTTTTCGCGCAACAGAAGTGTTGCGCACTTCGGTTTGGTGGTGCGCGGATAATAGGTTAAGAACTCTTAATTGCACTCAAAGAGCTTTTAAGAAGTTCTTCTTGAAAGCTTAAGAGAACATTTACATGAAAATATAGCTAAAATCGGGTTTTCCAATTAACCAATGTTTTCTACATATTGTTCAAGCCAAAACCAAGAGATTTTTACCTAGCAAGAAACATAACATTGCTTTAAACGAAAATGCCATCTAGAACAAGCTGAGTGCCGTTAAAAAGAGCTCATAGTGCCGATGCATGTCAGACTGACAACCCTATCAAAAGTTATACGCACTTAAGTATTATTTATGAAATTTTTAGAGTTCGGATCTCATATATCGATGAAAACGTTGTTCGGATATATCATGCGACTTGTCGTGGGGTAGGTAATCAAAAGACCTTTCCAACGAGTTCAATAGATTGCAGATCTGACAACCAAATCAAAAGTTATAAGCACATAAGTGCCCTGAATTATGAAGATCTGACTACCCAATCAGATGGTATGAATAATAAATCAAGTTGGTAGAACACTGAAAGGTCCGCCCTTTTGTATCTATTTTGGATTACATTACCCTCTAAATTTGAGGGAGGCACCAACCACCTAAGGGTGGATTAAGTAACGTTTTTTTACTAACATTTCCTATATTATAAGTAAAAAGAAGTATGCATTAATTTTTCTAGTGTCCCAGACTATGTCTCTACGCTTTTATTTACAATTTAAATGATAATGGTGCCATTTTATAGCAGAAAATGTGAAAACAAGCAAAAAATTTAAAAAAGGTGGCTTAAAAACATGAAAAAATTAGATAGGTAAAATGTAATGATAGAAAAACCAAAATAAACTAAACAAGATAAATGCAAATTAAAATACTAAAAATGAAACAATAACATCATAAAACAAGAGAAGTAAAGTTTTTCGTACAACAAAAGTTGCTCAAAATAACCTCCCGAACACGGGAAAAATAAAAAAATCGAAAAAATGGGCAGTAGAGGGTTAACCATATCTAAGTTTAGATTTTGCAAGCTTAGTTCTCATTGGGAAAAGTAAATTTTGAAAAAAAAACTTAAGATTTAATTTTTAGTTTAAAAGATCTTTTTTTCTAATCTAATCTAATCTAATCTAATCTAATCTAATCAGACCCTAGCGCAGCCAATCTCTCGAAGGGATCCTGGAGAGTGCCTTAGGTTAGATGACGCCTAGCACTCTTCTTGTCATTTATTAACATTTGTAGTGCGCCATTGCATTGAAATGCATTGAGACATCACAAGCGTTAAAGCGGCCAGGCCTACTGCGTAAAGCCGTATCGCAGAGATGACTCGTAATTGGGTTGAGTTTGAGCACTGAGTGTTCGAACAACAACACAATTCTGAATCGACAGGGGAGGAAGAAGCGTGGGGACACACCACCATACGCTCCGAGATTTTGGTTGTATTAGTTGCGAGCACCATGCTAAGAAGGTTTGGTACTCCGGGACCCTCTGGGATGGGACATTGTATTTCCACGGATGCCCAGGACACTATTTGCCGTGGTTATAGCGCCACAATTCGCTCTAAGTTTAAAAGATCTTTTTTTTTTAGTTTAAAAAATCTTTATGTTGTAGTACAGCTATTGAGAAATTTGGATTTTTTGCGGTGCTTGAAGAGGGAGAAAAAAGGGTTTAAGACCAGAAACATAATTTGGAAAGATAAACAATATGATAAACAAAAAAATCTGCTCTCGAAAACTCATAAAAATTTAATATTATAACTTAATAAAAAGATTTCAAGAAAACTATCAAAAGTGGTATGATCCGAAAATATTAATTTCTGCCATTCAGCCAAAACAAAGTACCCTGTCCATGTTTCCATATTCCATATTATTAAACAAAATAGGCAAAAAGTTTAACCAAACGCTTCATACAATATAAAAGATTATAATACAAAAAAAAAAAAACAAAAAAAAGTATTATAAGGCCGTTGCTCCAAGATTTTCGTCAATACTTAGGTATTTTGGAAACTAATGATTGCAATACCACTGGACTGATCAAAATTTTAACCGAGTTAGAATATGCTTAAAAATGAGAATCAAAGAAGGAAAATACTTTTAAAATATGTAGTTTTGAGTTGATTGCACTTTAGATTTGTTTGTTTTAAAAGATATTTCTCCGCCCCCCCTCCCCCCCCCTTAGTAGACAATTGTCCATACAAAAAAATCTTTTTTGTATGGAGCGTGGACAATCGATATAAATTTTACAGCAATATTTTTTTTGTTTTAATACAAAACAAAATCTTTCACGTTTTCCTAAGTTGCAACTTTTTGAGCATGGACAAATATGCGTATACAACGGCAGTACAATATAATAAATTCAAATGAAATGAAAATTCTGATGAAGAAAAAAAAAGCGTTTTTCATATACTTAGTGAGGCGCACGGTGGGTCAAGTGGACCATGTTTCAAGAGTGTGCCAACATGTTGACTAACTTTTTTTTAATCCTAATTTTAAAGTTACACATGATTAAATTTACAATTTCACAAGATTATTTATTAAGCTAGAGAAACAGAATCTAATTCCAGCGGGCCTCTAATGTTGGCAGGTCAGAACTTTGACATTCAATTAAAACTTATTAAAAGCGTTTTCAACTGAAATCGAGTGATAAATAGGTCAATAAGAAGTGAGCACGCAAGTTTCTATCAAAAGTTTTGCAGAACTAGTTGTTTAAATAGTGAAAATCTGCAAATTGGATGGAGTTAGAAGCGAGAGCTAAACCTGCCAAATAATCGAGAATTTCCCCTAGTTCTGACCACCCTAGCAACCAACATCGAAAAAAAAAGATCTTGTTTAACGATCGCGGACGCGGACGTGCGGCTCTGCTCCTTCGGTCGGCAAACGACCGATCAGGTTGGGTCAGTTGATCCCGAGAATTCGCCGCGGCCACATCGTAAACCGAAAACCAAGTGGCAATCCTTGTTGGGACACCAACAAAACGTCGTCGTCGTCGTCCCCTCTCTCCCGTGACCACCCGGGGGTGGCGCGGGAAAACGCGGAAAATCGAATCGACGCGACATCGCCGCCTCCGCCGCCGCGTGTGGATGTTTGAGAATTTGGTGTAACAAATTAAGTGATCTTGTAGCGGGAAAGTGAAAGCCAAACGAAAACACCATTAGCAACATCATCACAGAATTGTGCCGCTATACGGTGGGATTTAAGAGAGAGAAAAATACAGAAAAGAAAATATTGTTTAAAAAATGTTACAGGAAAATTAAACTTATATTTTCTATTTGCTTTTTTTTCTTGTTTTTTTTTATTGAACAAGTGCCTTTGAGTCTGGTCTCGTAACTGTTGTCGGTTTTAAAAAGTGCTTAGCAAAATAAGCTTCAAAATACCTGAAGCATCATTATAAACAACATGACGGAATCGACTTACTTGTCTAGCGCGCTGATCCTATATCGCGTTTAAGGCGAAGGCCAATATAACAAATCACAACCAACATGTAATAAAATTCAAATTACGACCTCTGTCACATTAGCGGAAATATATTGTGCACTTCAGTGACATTTATGAGAAACTTGGGTGAAAAGTAAAAGAAAACAAAGTTCGAATTTTGACCGCAGAACAGAGGTCATGGTTGATTGGCAAGTATTTTTTTTTGTGGAAATGTTCGAAAATTCGATAAGCCGGTTGATGAGTGACGGTTGATCGGCACTTTGACACTAGCTAGACTGGATTGGTTCACCGTTTGTCCAAGTCCAAGTCTTGTGCGTAATACTCCGCAGGGACAGGATTGTTTATGAAATCTACCCAGGAAAAACAAATCATTCCGACAGTTGTCGGTCAAATTGTTGGATGAAAATGTTGACGGATGCTAAAAATGTGGAAATCACCTGATCTAGTGGATGGCATATTTTTTCTATCATAAGATAAGAAACTGTTTAAGGATTTTTTAATTTTTTAAATTTGTTTATGATGCGGGTAATTTTCCGCCAACTAACAAGGAATAAGACAAAGTTGCCTGATCTTTCTTCAATTTGCCTGGAATTTTGTTCTAAGTGGCAATCAGGTACTGGTAACGCTTTGGGTAAGGCAGTTTAACACATAAAATAGACACTTTTTCTTTGGTTGTAAATTTTTGCTCGGGGGACCCCTTGGATCCCATTATCCGGTAATAATTTTATCATATTCGTGTTCCTGAGACAATTTCACATTAGAAACATGCATAAAGTTGTTTATTTTCATCCATTTTAACCTTTTAAAAAATCAAAGTTAAAAAAAATTAAGAAGCTGTTTTTCTGGTGTCATGTACAGTAGTTGTTCGGTAACTGGGCGTTGCTTAACTGAGCGTTCGATAACTGGGCCATAGCCCAGTTAAAATGCAGACAAACGTCAAATAACCAAAACAAACCAAAATTACCGAGGGGTTAATGGATGCAAAAATCATATTCAATAAATAAATTTTTTCAAACTTTTGTTTAATTTAGAGTTACAATTAAAGAAATATGAAAGGTAAAAATTGTAAATAAATTTGAGTAACTTTTATTTTTATATTTCATCTGGAAAATATTATTCATCGGTGGTCCCCTCGTTATTTTTTGTTCAGCCCAGTTAACGAGCAACATTCGGTGACTGGGCTACGTTCTCAGCCCAGTTACCGAACAACTACTGTAGTATCCTTGGAAACGAACTTGATTTCCAATAAATGTGAATCGAAGATTTTTTTAATTTTAATCAATTGGGATGCTTCACCCCGCATTTTGTTGGATTTTTTAAGCCTTTTCAGATGCATTTTGAATTTTGAAATTTAAGGTTTAAGGTTTGCCTAAGTTACAGCCTTTTTAAGATTTTTTACGATTTTGAACCATAAAACTTTGCCCCACTTCCCTTTGACCAAAAGTGCTCATATTATGGTCAGATGCTAGTTTTATATGTACAAACAACCCTTGAAAATTTCAGGCAGATTGGTAAGGAGGGCTTCAAAAAACAAAAATTATTATTTTTTTACAGGGTAAAAAAGGCTAAGGGTAAAAAATTACAGCGATTTTGAGGTAAAAAAAAAAAGATCCAAATTTAAAGCTTAAATATCTCTCGGGGAGATCCAGCATTACAAAAGCTGAACAAATCTCAGCGGTGTTTTCTTCTAAACTCGATATTTCTTCATTTTCAAAAGTCCAAAAATTGTCCAAATAAATGTTTTTCCATGTAATTTTGTCCGCTGAATCTGCCCTCAGAAGTGAGCCAAAGTGAAAAAACAGCGATTTTTGGTAATATTTTACATGGCAAGCCCTCGAAGTTTGGTTTGTTAAAATATTTTTTTCTGAAAAGATCAGAAAATTTCGCAAGGGTTTCATTTATGAACATTGAAAATTGGACCAATAGTTTCCGAGAATCGTCATTTAAAAATTACAGGTTAATTAGGTGACACTTAGAAAAAAAAATCATTTTCTTCAATTGAAGAAAATTATTTGTGAGGCTGAAACTCGAAACTATTAGCCCGATTTCTGGAGCAACATTTGAAAGCGGTGGTACGGCCTTTCATCCCATTTCAATGTGTGTAATGAAAGGCCGTAAGAGCAATGTCGTACCGCCCCTTTCAAATGTTGCTTCAGAGAGAGAGAGAATTGTTGGAAATTTTCTCAGCATTTCAAAAATATTTTTTCAGTTTTGCTTATTTCAAAATTTCTAAAATCGAAACTTGAATTGGTACATTTTATCAATGAAATTGTAAAGTTCTTTCAAAAAAAATTCTCAATAATTTTTTTGACCATGTTTTCGATATTTTCTAAAGTAACCCTTTTTCAAATCTTTATATCACAAAACCACGGGTTTCAGAAGAAGATGTATTTTTAGTCCTCCAAAACATATCAACAAATTTCGAAAATAAAAAAAAAAAACATATTTTTGGAATTCAATTTATAGTGATAAAAAGTTGAATAAAAAAATCGGATTTTTTTCCGTGTACTTATTTTTCTGAATAGTCCTAATCATAACCTACAACTTTGCCGAAGACACCAAATCGATCAGAAAATCCCTTCTCACGATAAAGAAAGTCATACATTTACATACCCACTTTGTATGACCAGTCCCCAAAATTATAATGATATTTGCATATAAATAATTTTTTTTTGCTCGCTGATTTTTTAAGCCGATTTTGAAGGGAAGGAGGGGAGGGGGTGACAGAAACATTGAAAAAAAAATGTCTGATTACATTTTGCTTAGAAAAATCAGCTTTGTAGTTGTGAACATCAAAACCAGCAATGTTAATTTAACTTAGGGATCCAATTAATGAATTTTTCAAGTGAATTTTTAAATTTTTGAGTTTTTGAATTATTAAATTTTAAATTTGGACCATAATATTTTGGAATTAAGATTTTTAAAATTTAATTTATTTTTGAATTTACTTGTTTTTTGAGCGCTCAGCTAGCTAAATCTAAACTTAGATATATGTACTAGGATGTAACAAAAATGACTTTTTGGCGGGCATTCAAGGGTTTGTTCCGGTGGGCATACTAAGCCCAAATCCAAAATATGAGCTTGATTGGACGTAACAGGAGCTGGCGCTCTGCCCTTCAATTTTAAATGGGATTTAACCCGTAAAAAAAAGTTTTTTTCAAAAATGTCACATTTTTTTTAGGCATTTTGGCCACTGAAGCGTTTATTTTCAACATCATTGGCGTGTAGGCCAGATCCTTGCGCATCTTTTGGTGTATATAACATTGAAATTTGGAGCACCCTGAAGCTCGGTACAGACCTTCAAATTTTGGCATTTTTTTCGAAAAATCGCCCCCAGCAAAATCAAATGGCGTCTAGGGCGTCGCGAGGCGCGACGCGTATCTTTTTTGCCGGGGACGATTTTTCGAAAAATTGCCAAACTTTGAAGGTCTGTACCGAGCTCCAGGGTGCTCCAAATTTCAATGTTATATACACCAACAGATGCGCAAGGATCTGGCCTGCACGCCAATGATGTTGGAAATAAACGCTTCAGTGGCCAAAATGCCTCAAAAAGCGACATTTTTGAAAAAATCTTTTTTTGCGGGTTAAATCCCATTTAAAATTGAAGGGCGGAGCGCCAACTCCTGTTACGTCCAATCAAGCTCATATTTTGGATTTGAGCTTAGTATGCCCACCGGAACAAACCCTTGAATGCCCGCCAAAAAGTCATTTTTGTTACACTCTAATATGTACCCTTCTTATGAATTGATCTAAGTTGAAAAGTACTCCAAATATCTGAATGGCAATATAACATCCTGGAACAAAATTTATTGTAATTGTAATAAAAACACTAGTTGAGTAGAACAACAAACATTTTTGAATTTTTGAATTTTTTTCAAAGCTGTTTTATTTTTAATATTTTGCATAAAAATCAGAAGAACTGTTGAAGAAAAAAACGTTCTCCTTAATTTAATACACTTTGCTAGCACTTGTCCCGTAAACAAGTTGCATAATAAGCCTTCAAAGTCAAACTTGTCTTGTCAGAGCAATTGAACCCAATCTTATCACTTCATCTAGAGCGAGCTATATCAACGGTGTGTAAGCCCATTGCCCAAATCCCGAAGCAGGGGGGACATCATTTAAAAACAATTACCACGCGACATCTTCATGCAGCATCTATCTATCACTTTCTTGGACACCAAGATTGTCGTTACGCGCACAAGTCACAGTCCAAAATCAACCATCAGCGAGGTGGGTCGTAAAAGAGGTTGCATTTGAGCAGTTTGCTAGACACGTGTCGATCCTAATTAGTTTAGTAATTTAGGGTTTCGGGAAGTCAACTTTAGCGCTTCGTGTTTGTTCTTCCCACTCTGGGATATTCTTCTGGCTTCCGTTCTGGCGATCACCATTGTCAAGTGGGATTGACATATATAAGAAAAAGTTTACCAACAAGCTCCGCACATGAACGCCGCCCCGTTGAGATGCGGGGCATTTGTTTGTTTGAATGGGAGTAAGGTTATTTTTAAAAACAAGCGCCGCCAACCCGAAAGAGTATTCCTCCATCATCGGAACACGGTCACGGTCGGCGGAGCTGTTTTGGTCCTGTACACTTCCCAAGTAGACTGTTTGTTAACGTTAGCTCGAAAATAGGGTCACCTACTGTTCGTAGTGCACCCTGCCTGTGAGCAAACTGGGCCGGTGGGAGTGTGTACTGTACACGTTCACCTATCCTTCGATGAGCATCCATCAGAGACCGCACGGATCGGCAGCCAGTGGCCGGCATGTTCGACAATTCGACGGTCGCAACCAGAGCAGATCGATCTGGTAGAAACGCGCGACAACTCTGGCCGAGATTCGATCGCGGAATCACGTGTTGATATTGATGTATTTTCTTGTACTTTTTTCTACAGTGTAACCTTCGATCCGGTGAAACACCTCATCTGGGAGGGGGAAAGAAAATTAAACATTGATTAACTTAAATAGCACAAAGTGCAAAAGCAAAAAACAAAAAACAAAAAGAAAAATAAATAGTGATGTGATTAAAGAGAGCACACAGAGATGGCGCTTCAAGTAACGAAAAAATGTTTAGTCTACTCAACGCTCGGGGCGATTCTGGCGGCTGCGGTGATCGCGACCGTGCTAGTTCTAGTGCTGCGCGACGACGAGGAGATCATGAAAAATTACGCGATCGATAATACCGGCCTGGTTATCCAGCTGCAGGAGCAACCCGACCATCGGTACGTGCTGGCGCTGCTGAGGGGTGAGTAATGTTGCGTTAGATGTTGAGGAAAAAATCAAACGGATCATCAATTTAATGCGCCTCCAACAAATTTTAGTGTAAACTCAACCCAGATTCAATTTCACAAAGTGACACGGAATGGGATAGGACGTATGATATTGTTTAGTATTGTAGAAATGATTAAAAATCCAATCAGCATGATTAGTGCAAAGCAAATCAAATTTGTATGGATATTACTAAAAATCATGTTTTATTATTTTATGAAACCGACACCATAGAAATATAGCCCTGGATGTCCCGAACAACGTTAACGAAGAAAGTATGGTGCTTAAGTGCGTAATAAAAAAGATACAGAATTTTCAAAAGTAGTGTATCGAAAAAATCAGTAGAGCAATTCTCTACGAAATCGGTCTTTTTTCCTAAATTTTAATTTTTGTATTTTTTAATCCGACTCAAACTTTTTTGGTGTCTTCGGTATGCCCAAAGAAGCCATTTTGCATCATTTGTTTGTCCATATAATTTTCCATACAAATTTGGCAGCTGGCCACACAAAAATTATGTACACCCAAAATTCCGAGTCGAGAGAATCGTTCCCTCAAAATTTATTGAAGGCTCAGAGCCAAAATCGAGAGAATAATTCTATAAACTCACACCACCATAACAAATGAGTTCATTCGTTAATTGATACAATAAATCTCCAACAAGTGTCATACATCGACATCTGGCCACTCCTTAGCCACCAAAAATCTGTTTCTTTTGAAGGAATTTTTTGATCGATTTGGTGTCTTCGGCAAAGTTGTAAGTATGGATATGGACTACATTGGAAAAAATGATACACGGTAAAAAAATTTGGTGATTTTTTATTTAACTTTTTGTCACTAAAACTTGATTTGCAAAGAAACACTATTTCTAATTTTTTTTTTTATATATGTTTTAGAGGACATCAAATGCCAACTTTTCAGAAATTTCCAGGTTGTGCAAAAAATCTTTGAGCGAGGTATTGAACTTTTTCAAAACTTTTTTTCGCAAAATCGCGATAACTCGTGATGTTTATAAGCAAACCCCTTATGTATATATATCAAAATTTTTGTAATTATCTGCTCTACAACTTTGTAGAACATTGTTACACTCTAAAAAATAACCCTGCAGTTAGAAAAAACACGAAATTTTAAAATGAAAAATTTTGTTCTAAATGAAAAAATGACCCTTCTGGGTCAATTAAGATTCGAAAAGTACATTAAATTTCCCATAAAATGACATGTTCCAAAAATGTTTACAGTCGAGTAACGGAAAATGGGAGAATTTTTAAAACTTTTTTAGTGTTTTTTTCGATGAAAAATACGTTTTTTCGGATTTCTGAGTACGCCATCAAATCGGGCGTCTAATTTTACATAAAAGTCCCTTTGACACCAAATTTCTATCTCATCACCGTTTCAGGCTGCAAATTATTGAAAAACACCTCTTTTTCACATGTTCAATAATGGAAGGGGTCGTACCGCCCCTCCGTCACGAGATATCAAAAAACGGACCACGGATTCGTGATCATGGACAAAAGTTACCCCTTAGGACAAAGTTTCACGCAAATCGAAGAGGGGTCTCGGCAACTTTTCCCGATTTCGTGTGAGTTGGTAGAGAATTACCCATGTGAAATTTTTCGATCTATTCGAAAAAAATATTTTCAAAATTTTTAAACCAAGACTAACATTTTTAAAGGGCGTAATATTGAATGTTTGGCTCTTTTGAAATGTTAGTCTTGGCTTAAAAAAAATATTTTATTTTTTACATCAGCTGCCGAATTTGTATGGAAAATTATATGACCAAACTAATAATGCAAAATGGCTTCTTTGGGCATACCGAAGGCACCAAAAAAGTTTCAGTCGGATTAAAAAATACAAAAAAAATCGAATGACCGAAATCTGAGAGAACTGCTCAGTAGGTCTATTCCCGTACCAGCAGAATTGCAATATTGAACGCTCTGATGCTGATTTTGTGCAGTATTTCAGATTTCTGCGGTACGGGAATAGACCTTGTGTGAAACTCGCATTTTCTGTAAACATTACCAATAATATATTATAGTTTTCCGAGTTTTCCAAAATTTTCGCTTGACTTGGCAGTGTTGGCAAAAATTATGATTTTTACCGAGTATTTTAAAATGTCTCTCTTGAACGCTCTGTAACTTTTGTTAGAAGTAATTTAGCACCATACTGTCATCGAGAGAGTTGTTAAGGATATCTTAAACTGAAACTTCTACTTAAGTATTTATTTTATACAGTTAAAATTTAAAAAAATGAGAGTTTTTCCATAGTATTATCCATACAAATTTTAATTGTTTTGCGCCAATCGTAAGCATAACCAATCGTTCCCAAATTTTGGTAGGTTGTTCGTGACCCTAAATGGAACAAAAAAATGTATTACTGAAGAAATTAGAGGCGGCCAAAAAAGAGCGAGCAGCTTAAAGAGCCGGCTCACTTAAAAGAGCGAACGAACCATGGCTCACGAAAAAAGAGCCATTCCATGATGGAATAATGTTAAAGCCTTTGTATATTTTTAACTTTATAAATATTATTAATTGTATATCAACAAATTGTATCATAAGTTTTTTTTTGTTTAGAAAATCATTCACTTTTGAAGTAATTTAAGAACATGAAAAAGTACACCGTGTACACAATTCTGACAAATTTGACTTTTATTTATAAGCATTGAAAATTTTTAAACTACATTTTCAATTCTCAAAAACAAAAATTTCTTTGTGTAGTTTAAAAAATTTAAATGATTATATATAATTTATAAAGTAAACTTTGTCAGAATTATGTACACGGTGTACTTTTTCATGTTCTTAAGTTACTTCAAAAATGAATGATTTTCTAAACAAAATAAAAAACTTTTCATTACACAACTGATCGGAAATAAACATTAAAGAATTACTCGAGTGCCAATATGACCATTTTAAAGTGCTTTACTTGGAACATGTTGCCGAATAACTACTTAATAGCCATATCCTAACTCCGACAAACGATAAAACTTTGGCATTTATAGGCTTTTTGATTAAATCAAAAGGTAGAAAAAAGTTCGCAGAATATTTTCTCAAAATAAAATACCAGAATTTGTTTAATCTTAGCATAAATGAACGCAATTTTGTTAAATTGATAGACATTTTCCTCAAAATCGTAGATTTAATTTTGGGTGCTTTCCCCATCCAATCATTCGAACGTTTAGACCTTTGGTTCTCATGTGAATCTTCCCGTGTCTCGTTTTTTTTTTTCAAATGTATTAAAGTCTGATAAAAAACATAAAAAATCCCACAATTCTTTAAAATCGAAAAAAAAATTAAAAAGAGCGAAAGAACCGTTCAAAAGAGCGGATCATTTTTAAGATCGAGCGAAAATGAGCGTCTCCTAAAAAGAGCGGGTTTGCCCACCTCTAGAAGAAATCAATTTTCGATTCCACCCTACTGAAACCAGCAAAAAGACTTATTTATGTAGATATTTGAGGCACTTTGGCCACTAATGCACAAAAAAGCCATGTTTTGAAGTTTGACAAAACTAATAACCTTTCAAATGCAACTCGGAGGATGAAATTCGATTTAAAAGGTCATGAATTTATGAAAAAATTGCATGGAATTTTTCAAAAATCTGTACCTCGTAAAGACATTTTGTTAATTGAGCAATTCTCTGAGATTTCGGGCATTCGATTTTTTTTGTATTTTTTAATCCGGCTGAAACTTTTTTGGTGCCTTCGGTATGCCCAAAGGAGCCATTTTTCATCATTAGTTTGTCCATTTAATTTTCCATACAAATTTGGCAGCTGTCCATACAAAAATGATATGTGAAAATTCAAAAATCTGTATCTTTTGAAGAAATTTTTTGATCGATTTGGTGTCTTCGGCAAAGTTGTAGGTATGGATATGGACTACACTGAAAAAAAAAATATACACGGTGAAAATTTTTTTGGTGATTTTTAATTTCACTTTTTGCACGTGATTGAAACTCGTCTGAAAAACCTGTATCATTTTCTCAATCAAAACGGTACCGCCGCGTGGTGGTAGCTGCCCTGTTTATTACACTGTGAAATTATCCATGGCTAATCCAAGGAACCAAAAGGTGACAACAGAAATGTCCGCCCAAAAGGGGTGCTGCAAAAAACTCCTTATTTAAAAAAAATCCTAACAAATCAGCAACGAATTACAAGTTTGATAGTCGAACTACACTTAAAAGTTGGTTTTGTTATTTTTTTTTTTTTTTTGCAAAACCGCATATTTTTAAACAAAAGTGCCAAAAATATTCGTAACTACCTTTTGCCTCTTGGTGGCGCTTTGTGTTAGTATGTGTGTGGTCGATATTTGCGAACGTGCACGCAGAACACAGAACAGTGAGAACTAGCGAAAATGCCTCACTTTCTTCTGATACAAGTCCCCATATTGAAATTGCTTGAAGATTCATACCCGTGCTTTTTGTCACTAAAACTTGATTTGCAGAAAAACACTATTTTTTTTTTTTTTTTTTTTTTGATATGTTTTAGAGGACATAAAATGACAACTTTTCTGAAATTTCCAGAATGGGCAAAAAATCTTTGACTGAGTTATGATTTTTTGAATCAATACTGATTTTTTCAAAAAAATTAAATATTGGTCGCAAAAATTTTTCAACTACATTTTTCAATGTATTTGTGAAAAAATAGATACATAGACATTTTTTTGCTGTTTTGCTGATTTTTTAATTAACTTCTTGTCACCAAAAAGTGAATTTCTCCAAAACACAATTTTAGGTTATTTTATATGTTTAAGGGGGAAAAATGCCATCATTTAAGGTATGACTCAGCACATAAAAAAATCGACGTTGCGGCAAAAAAAACATTGTCAATGTGAAATCAAATTTGCAATTTAAAAGAACTTTTAAGATTTTTAAATAAAGTACATCGTGTCTGAGTTGAAGCCGTTTTAAAGACTTTTATAAAAGAAAAACCTAAATTTTCGGCCTCAAAAACAGTGCCCATGCTTGCCCATCCATGAAAATATTTGTTTTTAAATTGATCACAAAATTTCACATACAAATAACTATAGGTTTAACTTACTTTATTTTTACTGGTTTTCACAGAAATCAATGAGATACAGATAGATACAGATTTTTTAATATTTACATGCCATTTGTGTATGAACACAATAAAAAAATCAGGAAACATAAAAAAGTCATTACTTAACAGGTAGATTAAACAGTAAATTGAATCACTATTTTTTTTTAATATTTTTTCAATCATCAAATCCATTTGTCTGTGCGCATTTTCTCCACACTTTTCACGTGCTGTTTATGTATAAAATATAGCATAGCAAGGTACTTTGCAACCCATTCGAGACTTTATAATCGTGGATTTCCTGCGGCTGCGGATTCGCCACGGTGCATTTTCCAACGCCACACGCGTCATTTGCGGCCAAATACACTCACCGTAAATTACACTCTATAACTTCACGTGGACCGTGGTGCGGCTACGGTTTGTGGCGCGCGCGCTACTCTAGTCCCATGGCGTCAAGTTTCGTTCCATGAGAAATTTGTTTATAAATAAAGCTTTATTTATCAACGCAGGATTTGACACCTTGTACACAGGCCACAATTTAATGGAATTAATTGCGAGTGCTTTTTTGTTTTTGTTGGTTTAATATTTATTGAGAGCCAAAGAAGGTATTTAAATATTGTTTGTTCAAATTCTTCAATAATGTTTGTCGATCGATCTTATAATGTCATTTCCTCACATCAATTCCAGAATGCATTCCACAGAATAACTACCGAATGCAAGCCACTTAGCACACGTCATTTCGGCAGACCATTTTGACATTTTTAGTGATTTGGGAAATATTTGGCGCCAACTGACCAAGTCAAAGCAAGCCGAATTCGAAACGTTGCTAGCATGGAAGCAATTTAATGAGTTCAGATGATTTAAATTGAATTTCACTCGGACTGCTTGACAAACAGAGTCAGGTGACGATCTGGAATGGTTCAAGTTGCGAAAACTACTCACTTTGAGAAGGTTAAGTTGCTGGAGTTGAAATATTAAAACTAATCCAAATAAATCACCCACCAAAAAAAAACCTATGAAGCCGTTAGTCGTGCGCCAAAGCGGAATCAAAGAGCTTCAAACGAACGGAAAATTGCATTTGTCCCTTTGATATACAGCATAAATTCCCGCCAAAAGTGCCGTTTCGTTTTGACAGTTTTTGGCGCAACTCTCGAATGCTCTCGAGCCTGACCGGCCAGGGCAGGAAATGGAATCACGTGCCGTCTGTACAGCTGCAAGGTGTCCGCACTTGAAGAAGCTAGATGCATTTGGATTGGAAAACCGATATGGTTTTGGGATTTTTTGATGTGGGACTTGAATAACACGAGCTGTGGATCAGTGAATTCTAAATATTCTGTATTTTGAAGGTGTCGAAATATTTCATAATAATCACGTTTCTATTATATGAAAAAGGACCATCAATATCGAGTTTTTGTGTTTTTATCTGAAATTTTGCCGAAGATACCAGAAACACAAAAAAACGTGAAAAGTGCGGTCATCCTAAATGGAATCAAGCTGCTTCGACTCGTTGCTGACACCTGGTTGTCTGGTGTTTGTCACGTTTCGGTAAACAGCTGAAATGTTTACTAAACAGTCCAATTTTGTGGTTGAAAGGCGTTTGATATCGAATTCGAAGATCGGCCTTATAAACAAGAAGTAGAAAAATGCGTCATTGCAAACGTCATCCCAGGTTAGATGAAAATTGTGCAATTTTTCATTACATTGAATAACGTAGAATTACATAAGACAACGGTTTAATTATATTGACGTGTCAAGAATTGTTTTTGTGTACGCCTCATTACATCAAATATTTGGCAAAAACACTCAAAGATTATGTGTCACATCCATCATATTAATTAGACATTCCCCCCTCCCAAAACCGCTTGCTGAACAAGATCTTGTTCTTGTCAATCCCACCTCAATCATCCTCCGTCCAAACGTTGAGTGGAGACACCTGGTCACTGCCGAAAAAAACAAGAAACGAGCCCCATTATTTTTCGTTCAATGTCGCTCAGTTTTCGCGCTAATTATAAATGGTATCCCGCCAAAATAACATCAGTTAATGGTCCTTCCAAATTAGCAGTCGATCTTCCCCCCATTTATCAATGGTGGTGTGGTGGCCGCGTGGCTGCACAGGAACCAGTCCTCGGAAATGGTTTGGCTCAAATCCATCCCCTAACTAGAACAGAGCAGACACCCATCAGTCAAACTTGGGTAAATAAATGTATAACAAGAGCAGTGTGTTGAGTAGTGTTATTCCCTAATGCCAATCTCAATGTTGACGAGAGGCCAAGAAAGCACTTAACAATCCCAAAGCGAAAATTTTAAGATTAAGACGAAATTACAGTTTGCTACCCTAGCTTATTTTCCGGACTCGCTCGCTGACGAGCTGCTGTCAGATTGCGAAATGCATTTCTTTAGCAGTTCCCTGCCAGAAAAGGTGAGTTGAATCGAGGACAGCCCTTGTTTTACCAGATCGGTCATGGTCGATCGGGCATGTGAGAGCAGGGAAATAAATCACCTACAAATAGAAATTGAAAATGGAAAAGTTGCAGCGTTTTTAACCCCCCCCCCCCTTTAGGTGGTTTAGATTTTCCTCACTATTATAAAGAATTTTGTTTTTATTATTGTTCGGATGAAAAATTGGCTAAGCTTCAAATAAATCTTGAAATTCCTAAAATTCTTATTTTTTCTTTAAATTCGTGAAATTCTTGAAATATTTTAAATTTATTAAAATCTTCAAATTTTGGACATTTTTTAAATTCATGAAATTTTGAAATTCGTAGAATTCTTGAATTCTTAAAACATCAGAAAATTAATTAAAATTCATGAAAATTTCTTAAAATTCTTGAAATTCAAAAAATTCTTAGAAATCAGATTTTTTTTTAATTCTTAAAATTCATAAAATTTTTAAATTTCTGAAAAAAATTAAACCAGGGGTGCCCAACTTTTTGGCCCTGCGGGACGTATCTGATTTTTCTGAAGCAGTGGCGGGCCGGATTTGATATTTGATAAGGGTTGAAAAAAGTAAAAAGTATATCTTGATTTTAAGAATAAAACACAAAGATTACTTGCAAAAATGTGTTTATCTGACATATATTATAATTGTTGTTAGTTTAAAATGATATAGTTATTGTTTTAGACGATTGCAATTAAATACCTCGGTATATTTAAAAAAATACATTCAAATTTCAATGGTCGTTGTAATTTTTTAAAGTTTAATTTCCTCATTACTACAATATAAAAAAAAAAAACATTGTGACATGATAAAATTTACTCAAACGAAACTTGGATTCGAATATCTTTTTCAAAAAAAAACTTTGTTATAAACCTTTATTCAAATATTTTTAAAAAATATTTTAAAATGATTTTAAACACAGAAAATATAAAAGTTTAAAAAATAACTTTTAAATCAGTTTCAATTCGTTATTCCACGAAATTCAAATTTTATGGACAAATATATGTTTGCTCCCTAATTTCTTTGCTCATTTTAAGTAATTTTTTAATATTTTTAAAATATGTGCAGCAATCAGTACGAATAATTTGCTTTTTTAGGCCATTAAAAAAAACCTTATCACAGAAAAGTTCTTCTTGAAAAATATATTGGGGTTTGCTTAGTTATTTATCTAAAAAAATAGTTTTAAATAGAAAAAAAAAACTTCTATGCGAAGTTTACACAGTTAAAACTGAAAGAATTTTATATTTAGTTCCATTGTGTACATTATTAGACAACAATCCAAGTTTTTTTTTTTTTATAAATTTCTCAATTTTACGAAATGGATAATTTTGTTTGTTGCACCATTTTTCAGTTTAAAAATATCAGTATAGAAATAATATGAACTAAATTCAAACATGAAGAATGTTTGTATAATTGTTTCAAATTTGATCTCAAGCTTACTTTATTTTTAATTCAGACAATCAATTTATTTATTTTATATTTCATGAACAGCCTTTAGGGACGGTCATAGAACTATTTTGAAAAGCCGTTGCGGGCCGGATGAAATGGCTTCTTGGGCCGGATCCGACCCGCGGGCCGGACGTTGGGCAGGCCTGTTTTAAACCTTTTAAAATTCTTGAAATGCTTGAAATTTTTAATTTATTCTTATAATTCTTATAATTCTTAAAATTATTAAAATACAAAAAAATCTTAAAACTCTTAAAATTCTTCAAATTCTTACAAAATCTTAAAATTTTTAAATTCTTAAAATTTTTAAATTCTCAAAATTCTTAAAATTCTTAAAATTCTCAAAATTCGTAAAATTCTTAAAGTTCTTAAAATTCTTAAAATTCATAAAATTCTTACAATTCTTAAAATTCTTAAAATTCTTAAAATTCTTAAAATTCTTAAAATTCTTAAAATTCTTAAAATTCTTAAAATTCTTAAAATTCTTAAAAGTCTTAAAATTCTTAAAATTCTTAAAATTCTTAAAATTCTTAAAATTCTTAAAATTCTTAAAATTCTTAAAATTCTTAAAAGTCTTAAAATTCTTAAAATTCTTAAAATTCTTAAAATTCTTAAAATTCTTAAAATTCTTAAAATTCTTAAAATTCTTAAAATTCTTAAAATTCTTAAAATTCTTAAAATTCTTAAAATTCTTAAAATTCTTAAAATTCTTAAAATTCTTAAAATTCTTAAAATTCTTAAAATTCTTAAAATTCTTAAAATTCTTAAAATTCTTAAAATTCTTAAAATTCTTAAAATTCTTAAAATTCTTAAAATTCTTAAAATTCTTATAATTCTTAAAATTCTTAAAATTCTTAAAATTCTTAAAATTCTTAAAATTCTTAAAATTCTTAAAATTCTTAAAATTCTTAAAATTCTTAAAATTCTTAAAATTCTTAAAATTCTTAAAATTCCTTAAAATTCTTAAAATTCTTAAAATTCTTAAAATTCTTAAAATTCTTAAAATTCTTAAAATTCTTTAAATTCTTAAAATTCTTAAAATTCTTAAAATTCTTAAAATTCTTAAAATTCTTAAAATTCTTAAAATTCTTAAAATTCTTAAAATTCTTAAAATTCTTAAAATTCTTAAAATTCTTAAAATTCTTAAAATTCTTAAAATTCTTAAAATTCTTAAAATTCTTAAAATTCTTAAAATTCTTAAAATTCTTAAAATTCTTAAAATTCTTAAAATTCTTAAAATTCTTAAAATTCTTAAAAAAAATTTTAAAATTCTTAAAATTCTTAAAATTCTTAAAATTTTTAAAATTCTTAAAATTCTTAAAATTCTTAAAATTCTTAAAATTCTTAAAATTCTTAAAATTCTTAAAATTCTTAAAATTCTTAAAATTCTTAAAATTCTTAAAATTCTTAAAATTCTTAAAATTCTTAAAATTCTTAAAATTCTTAAAATTCTTAAAATTCTTAAAATTCTTAAAATTCTTAAAATTCTTAAAATTCTTAAAATTCTTAAAATTCTTAAAATTCTTAAAATTCTTAAAATTCTTAAAATTCTTAAAATTCTTAAAATTCTTAAAATTCTTAAAATTCTTAAAATTCTTAAAATTCTTAAAACTCTTAAAATTCTTAAAATTCTTAAAATTCTTAAAATTCTTAAAATTCTTAAAATTCTTAAATTTCTTAAAATTCTTAAAATTCTTAAAATTCTTAAAATTCTTAAAATTCTTAAAATTCTTAAAATTCTTAAAATTCTTAAAATTCTTAAAATTCTTAAAATTCTTAAAATTCTTAAAATTCTTAAAATTCTTAAAATTCTTAAAATTCTTAAAATTCTTAAAATTCTTAAAATTCTTAAAATTCTTAAAATTCTTAAAATTCTTAAAATTCTTAAAATTCTTAAAATTCTTAAAATTCTTAAAATTCTTAAAATTCTTAAAATTCTTAAAATTCTTAAAATTCTTAAAATTTTAAAATTCTTAAAATTCTTAAAATTCTTAAAATTCTTAAAATTCTTAAAATTCTTAAAATTCTTAAAATTCTTAAAATTCTTAAAATTCTTAAAATTCTTAAAATTCTTAAAATTCTTAAAATTCTTAAAATTCTTAAAATTCTTAAAATTCTTAAAATTCTTAAAATTCTTAAAATTCTTGAAATTCTTAAAATTCTTAAAATTCTTAAAATTCTTAAAATTCTTAAAATTCTTAAAATTCTTTAAATTCTTAAAATTCTTAAAATTCTTAAAATTCTTAAAATTCTTAAAATTCTTAAAATTCTTAAAATTCTTAAAATTCTTTAAATTCTTAAAATTCTTAAAATTCTTAAAATTCTTAAAATTCTTAAAATTCTTAAAATTCTTAAAATTCTTAAAATTCTTAAAATTCTTAAAATTCTTAAAATTCTTAAAATTCTTAAAATTTTTAAAATTCTTAAAATTCTTAAAATTCTTAAAATTCTTAAAATTTTAAAATTCTTAAAATTCTTAAAATTCTTAAAATTCTTAAAATTCTTAAAATTCTTAAAATTCTTAAAATTCTTAAAATTCTTAAAATTCTTAAAATTCTTAAAATTCTTAAAATTCTTAAAATTCTTAAAATTCTTAAAATTCTTAAAATTCTTAAAATTCTTAAAATTCTTAAAATTCTTAAAATTCTTAAAATTCTTGAAATTTTTAAAATTCTTAGAAATCTGATTTTTTTAATTCATTAAATTCTTAACATTTGTAACATTCTAAAAATTAATAAATTATAAAATTATAAAAAAATAAAAATCTTAGATTCTTAAAATCCATAATTCAGAAAATCCTGCAATTTTCTTACTACAAAATTCTTTTATTTTTTTGTCATCTCATTATGTTACTAACATTCTTCTTCAAACTTTCTTCCCTCTTCCAGATGGCATCCCCATCCAGCGCATTACGTTCGATCACGACTTCACCGACGACTCCGAAGTGGAGTCGATCCCGCGGGGGCTGCAGCTGATCGGCAGCGGACAAACCATCACCATCAAGGAGATCGAGACGTCGCCCAACTTTTCCCTCATCAGTATTACGCGCACGTTGCGCAAGGGTCAGATCATATCCGATGTGGTCCACTTCAACCCGGGCGGCGAGCGGGAACTCCAGTGGTACGGCGGTCCAGAACAGATGGAGCAGCACTATCCGGTGCAGAAGTTGCGTTTTGAAGATTACGCGTACGTTCCGAAGGAGTTGCACAGTGCCGCGATCGTTGAGCGATACTGGCTGAACTCGGCCGGGGTGTTTGTGTACGTGGAGAAGGAGGTACCGCTGTTTATCGATCAGGACGAAGAAACGCTGCGATTGACGGCGAAGAAAGAGATCCCGTACTATTCGTACGACGAGAGCTTTGAGTTCAATTATCGTATTGGGGTGGCCAAGGACGCTCGCGAAGGTCATCTGAAGGCGGTCGAGAAGGTGCTGAACAAACCCGTTGGTATTCCGGATGAGCGCATGGTGCGACATCCGATTTGGTCAACATGGGTGAGGTATCGAAGACCGATCAGCCAACAGACGATTCTGGACTTTGCCAGTGAGATCAACGGGTATGGGTTCAAGAATGCTCAGCTGGATATCGATGACTATTGGGAAAACTGCTACGGTTCGTTGATCTTCAATCCGATCACCTTTCCGAATATAACCGAGCTTACGGAGCAACTGAAGGAAATGGGCTTCCGTGTGACGCTTTGGATTCATCCGTTCATCAACAAGAACTGCCAACCATGGTACACGGAAGCGTTGTCCAAGGGCTTCCTGGTCAAGTCCCACAACGAAACCATTGGCTACAACACCAAGTGGTGGAACAGCGGTGAGAACGAAGCTTCGTACATCAACTTTAACAATCCAGGTGCACGCGAGTGGTTCCGTCAGCGTCTGCAGGAGTTGCGTGACGAAGGGATCGACAGCTTCAAGTTCGATGCTGGTGAAACCAGTTGGGCTCCAGAGGACCCGGACGTGGACGGACAGAAGGCACTGCTGCCGACCAGCATGACCACCAACTTTGTACGGATGTGTGCCGAGTTTGGACCGATGATCGAGATTCGTACCGGGTTTACCACTCAGGATCTTCCCGTGTTTGTGAGGATGCTGGATCTGGACACGCGTTGGGGCATGAACAACGGGCTGCAGTCGCTGATTCCGACGCTTCTTCAGATGAACCTGAATGGGTATCCGTTTGTCCTTCCGGATATGATCGGTGGAAACGTGTACGGAGACGACATCCTAACCAAGGAGCTGTTCATCCGGTGGCTACAGGCGAACACGTTTATGCCGAGCATGCAGTTCTCCAAGACCCCTTGGGACATTGACATTGAGGTACGTGCGAGTGATCTATTACCAATACGTCACAAAATACAGCAAATTCTTTCATTTCAGAGCGTAGAGATATCCAAGCGTTACGTAAACCTTCACGAAGACTACTCCGACTACATTCTGCAGCGAATGCGATTGGCCGTTGCCGAAGGAATCCCCGTAAACCCCCCGATTTGGTGGCTTGATCCCGAGGATGAAATCGCCCAAACGATCGGCGACGGTAAGAACTGGGAATCTTATTCAAGAAACCCCCATTTCAGCAATCACTCTTTATTTCGTAGAATACCTCCTCGGCGAGGACATC
This sequence comes from Culex quinquefasciatus, assembly GCF_015732765.1. NCBI lineage: Eukaryota > Metazoa > Arthropoda > Insecta > Diptera > Culicidae > Culex > Culex quinquefasciatus. The sequence goes on along the minus strand of NC_051863.1, from coordinate 11,193,063 downwards.
CTGGTGGCGCCGGTACTGACCGAGTTCGCCACCACCCGGAACGTGTACCTGCCCAAGGGAACGTGGCGCGACGGCAACACCAATCAGGTGTACGAGGGTGGCCGTTGGCTGTACAGCTATGCCGCGCCGATGGACACGCTGCCGTACTTTGTCAAGACTTCGTTCCAGATGCGGCGTTAGGCGTTGGAAAGGATTGTTATGTTTAAGAATTTAAAAAAAAAAGTGATGCGCAGATTCACATTCATGTGATATACGAAGTAAATTGTACGAGATTGTGTATTATTTTGCTGGGGTAGGGGAAATTCAGGTGGTAAATTAAACATTTTGCACATGGAAATTTGTGATTTTTTATATTTCAGCCAAATTTTCAATAGTCCTAATACTTATTATATTTGTATGAATCTGGTAAGAAAAGTCAAAACTGTATATTTCAGCAATCAACTTTATTATTTTCCAGAAACGGTAAAGATAAGGAAAGGAAACAGATATTAATTGCAGAGTTGAGGGATTGAGAAACAAACAACAAAAGAATTTTTGGAGTTTTTTTTTTTTTTTTTGAAAAGGTTCAATAAACCAAATTTTCAGATTTAATACCCCTGACTCAAGGCGGTTTCAAAAACACCCAAAAAGCAAAAAACTGGAAGTTTGATTCATTGGACCTTTAAAAAAAACTCCAGATTTATAGAATAAAAAATAAAGAAATTCAAAGAATTCCAGAAAATTACAAATTCATAATTTTATGATATTCTTTTAAAATTTCAAAACTTTAGAATTTAGATTGTTTAAATTCAGGAGTTAAAAATTTTAGAATTCTAGAATTTTAGAATTTAAGATTCTTAGAATTTAGAATTTTTAAAATTTTAAAGTTAAGAATTTTAGATCTTTTCAAACTTTTTTTTTATTTCCAGCTTTCTAAATAGAATTTTAGATTTAAAGAATATAAAACGTTAGGATTTCAGAATTTTTAACGGTTCACATCAACAATAGCATTTGCATCCAGATTTCTGTTACAGACATTTTGGTATCTTCAATACTGCGGGAACTATCGATATATTGTTTCCCCTAAATTACTGTCTTCGTAGTTATTTACAACAAAGTTTAACTATTTTCACAATCAGATTCTTGCAGGATTGGGTCCGTAAGTTTGACAATTTTGGAATAAGAAGACAACAACTTCCTTGGTTGATGTGCATCCTTAAACTTTATTTTTTTGGATTTTGTAATTTTAGATTTTAAGAACATTCTATTTCAGCGTTTTAGAAGCATAGAATTTAGGAGTTTTTAAATCTTCGAACTTCTAAATTTAGGAATATTTTTTTAATCTGCGAAATACGGAATAAGAAAATAAGAATGTAGTAATTTTATGATTTAACAATTTAAAATTTTTGAAACTTCAAAATGTTAGATTTTTATGATTTTAGAATATTAGTATTTAAATTTAAAAAAAAACTTATAATCATAGAATGTGAGAATTTTAAAATTTAAGTATCATTTTTTTTTAAATCTTCATATTTGCATATTTCTAAATTTAAGAATTATAGAATTTATTAATTTTTGAAAAGTAAATCAGCTCCCTCCGTGTACGCACGAGAGCATGCAGCTAGTGCTCAGTGCTCCATCGTTTTTTCGATTTTTTTTTCGCCGTAATTGATTGTGGTTACCCGCGAGTTTGCTTCTCCAGCATGCCAAAGGCCGGCCGTGGCCGTGGCAGTTCGAGTGCGGCCTCGAAAAACCCGCGAAGTTCGTCTACCGGCCGTGTGCAAAAAGGTAAACAAACAAACGCCGTGTCGGCCGCCATCGCGCAGGGGAGCGTCAGCGCTGAAAGCATCGACAAAAAGTTACTACATCCCGGATATGTCCCAAGATCACCAGTGCGAACCCGTTCCGGTACTTCCGGTGCCACGATCAGTGGCACATCAACATCCGCCAACATCCCCATCAGTAACGAGTTCCAGATGCTGAGCGACGATGAAGAAAATAACAACTCTGACGACGGTAGCACCACTACCGACGACGACGACGACGATGGTCGTGCACGGAAAAAAGTGCCGACGCCAAAAAAGAAAAATTCTCCAATGGAACGAAGACCACCTCCAATTTTTGTTTTGGACACGTTGGCGGACGATGTTGACGAGTTGCTGGAAGGCCTCGGATATTGTCTGAAAATCGGTAAGTCGGCAGTGCAAGTGATCACACTGACCAAAAAGAATTTCGACCTGGTGTTTGAAGAATTGAAGCGTAGCAACTTCAACTTCTACACATTCAACCCCGAGAAGCCCCCTGTTAAGGTCGTCTTGCAGGGTTATCAAGACCGTCCGATCTCCGACCTGAAGGGTCACCTTTCGGACGCCGGAATAAAACCGCGGGAGATTAAAGTGCTCTCGCGCAAGACAACGGTAACAGGTACACACACACTGTACCTGTTGTACTTCGACCGCGGCACCGTCAAGATCCAAGACCTGCGGCGGACTAAAACGTTGGACGGTTTTTGGGTAAACTGGCGGTTTTACACCAAGAACCCGACGGACGTAGCGCAATGCCACCGTTGCCAGAAATTCGGCCACGGCTCGCGGAACTGCAACCTCCGGCCCCGCTGCGTGAAGTGCGGTGAGTCTCACCTCTCGGAGGCGTGCGCACTGCCACGAAAGGCGGACTTGGGGGACAAGGCAGAACAAACCAAGCCACGCGTAAAGTGCGCGAACTGTGACGGCAATCATACCGGCAATTACCGCGGATGCGTCGCGCGCAAGGCCTACCTCGAGGAGCAGGAAAAGAAGAAGAAGAAAGCGTCCCACCCTCCTCAGCGAAGTACGAGCGCAGCCGTTCCTGCAGCTGGACAGCGTACGATTCCAGCGGAAAACTCAGCGTTCCCTCCTGGTTGGGGGCGTTCGTTCGCCAGCGTGGTCGCTGCCGGTAGCGGCAGTACGGCCCAGCAAGAAGTCACCGGGGAAGATCTCTTCACCCTGCCGGAGTTCTTTGCTCTCGCGGGGGGAGATGATGACGCGGTTTCGGAGCTGCCGGAACAAGGCAGAACAATTCCTGGCCCTTGGGGAACTGATGATCAAACACATCTACAAAGGATAAATATTCTGTGATCTAGATATAAGCTTTCTCTTCCTCTATCCCCTTTCCTTTGCAATTTCTGTAAGTTTTTTTTAATAGTTTTTTCTTACTCTTGCTAGTGCCTTAGTTAAAGAAATAATTGTTCCTAAATGGATTATGATGCAACACACAGCTGTAAGGAACTCCAAAACTCTGTTATGCACTTCAAAATAACTCATTGTATCTTGATTATTCACCAATAAAACCGAATTGAATTGAATTGAAAAGTAAATTTTTTGTGTATAATCTATAATTTAAAAAATATAAAATTTTACGTTTTTATATTTTTTGTTAGAATTTTAGAATTAAAGAATAATAGAATTTAAGACTAATAAAATTTTACGTTTTTTATATTTTTTGTTAGAATTTTAGAATTAAAGAATTAGGTTTAGAAGTAATAATTTCAAAAATAAGGAATTTTCAATTATTGTGTTTTCAGTTTCTAAATTTAGAAATTTTATTATTTTGTATTTTGTAAGAGTTATATAGTTTTTTTTTTATTTTATGAATTTGATAATTTTATGATTTAAAGAATTTAAGAAATTTAATTTTTGAAAGCTTTAGACTTTTAAGAATTTTAATTTTATAGTTTAAAAAGATTAGAATAAAAAATTAAATTTAAAAAATAGCAGAATTGAAAAATATTAGAATTTAAAAATATTAGAATTTAAAAATATTTGAATTTAAAAAAACATTTGAAAACAAAAATTTTCAAATTAAAGCACTTTAAAAAGTTCTGAATTTCAGAATTGAGGCATTTTAAGAAGTTAAGAATTTTAGAATTGAAGAATTTCAAATCTTCATACCTTCGAACTTCTTAATTTTGAATGACATTTTTTAATTTCATTTTTATTTTGAATTTTAGAATTTTGTAAATAATAATTTTTAACAAAATTTATGGTTAAAGAATATTTAATGCCTTAGAATTTTTGGAATTTGAGATTTTTTTAAATTATTAAACTTCATAATTTTTGTTTTCTGAATTTAAAAAATTTAAAACATTAGATTCATAGAATTATTGAATTTTAGAACCTTAGCATTAAAGAATAGTACCGTAATCTGGGGCGAATCGGGACTACAGTCTGAATAGAGACAGCAGTTTTTAGAGCACTTAAAGCTTTTAAATTTGGAAATGGATATACACATTTTGTTGGTCTAAGTCTGTTCTAACCGATACCAACCAGAAAAATCACAATATTGTGCTCCAACATGGTTAAAACTGCTGTCCCAATTCGACCCATGTGTCCCGATTGACCCCAGTTTACGGTAAATTAAAATGAATTTAGAATTTTAAATTTTGTATAGAAATTTTGAATTTATGAAATTTTGAATTTAAGATATATTTAGAATTTTATAATTTTATGATTTTCAAATTTTAGAGTTTTAGAATTTTATAATTTAAGAATAGAAAATCTTTATATTTTTGAACCTTCAAATTTTGAAATCTTAAAATTATTTGATTGACGAAATTTTAGAATTTACGAAATTTTTAAATTTGATGATTTTAGAATTTGACAATTTTAGAGTTTTAAAAGCTAAGATTTTTTTTAATGTTGATGTTTTGGAAATTCTAAATATTATGAATTTATGAATTTTTAATTTTAGCTTTTTAGAATTCTCACCCTGTACTCTACTTAAACAATGGAAAATTTTAATGAAGCTTACCTGAAGCTTTCAGGAGTAGCTAAGTAAAATCTGCGTAACGAGTCGTTATTTTTACTCTTAGGGAACTTTCGGCAAAATGAACTTTAAGTACTTTTCACTTCATAACAACCTTCATTCACTCTTGATCAATTGTTTCGCTCGATACTTGCCACTAACCCCTTTCCGACGATCTCAAAATCCCGAACCAGCGCTTCCTTGTTCAGCTGAAGAACGTCCTTACCGGAGAGGATCCTCCCGCTCACATTCGAAATCTGTAGAAAACAGAACCGAATAATTTTTACTAACATCCCAATCACGCAACCCGTCAATCCAACCCTACCGTAAACGGCTTCTCCTCGATCGCGTCCGGTCTCCAGAGCACCGCAATCCGATCGCCCCCGCAGTGGTCGTAGAAGAAGAGGGCGTACCTGCGGTAGCCTTCGCGCAGCTCCGCCAGATAGCATTCGGCCGGGCTGAAGCCCGGGATTGATTCGGGCACGTCTTCGGCGTTCGCGTTCGTACGCCGTCCCTGGGTGTAGTTGGCGACGGCGGTTATACCGACGGACGGTAGCAGGCGGGTGTTCAACTTGATGATCAGGTCGTACCCGGTGAAGGAGGGTTGGTAGAAGATCTAGGAGAATGAATTTGTGTTGAGTGTTTGATTGTTGTTTTGTTATTTGACGTCTTACGTGAACTTTGCTGCGAACAAGGGAGAAATTTTCTTCGATCTGCGTAATTACGACCTTGGCCAGCATCACGACCCGGTTCAGGACTTCCTGGGTGGGTGCGGCTTTGGCAAGCAGTCCGAACTTGTCTGCGTCGCAGGACGTGACGATAGCTAATGGAGGGAAGTTGTCGCGTCGATCGATGAATTGCTTTTCCAGTTCTTCCACCTTTTCGTCGGGGATTTCCTCGTTGAAGTTCAGCAGGACCAACTCCTTGCTCCAGTCGGTGTTGGCCAGGTAGTGGAGAAAGCGGAGGAAGCCGGCCTGTGGTTGGAGAGTGGGATCTTGCTTGAGGTAGAGGGCGGCTACTAGGAGTTCGGTGCACTCGTCCGGCCAGAGGAAGGGATCGATGAGTTGGGAGTAGAGCCACCGTTTGGCCATGGCGGCGACCGAGCCGAACGAAAAGTGCTGCTGGTGCAATCCGTGCAAGATGCTGGTAAGCTTGGGCAGGATGGTCGCTCGCATCTCGAGCTGAATGCTGCGGTCCGAGTCACGGTACAATTTGGTGATCTTGTTCTCCGAGAGGTACTCTCGCAGCAGGTTAATCTCCCGCTGGTGCACGATATGGAACCGGAACAGGTAGCCCTCTGAAATGGTGACTTGATGTAAAATGGTTCATTTGAAGCAATTCAAGGACTCTTACCAAACAAAACGTCCAGAAATTGGGAACTGGCCTGCGGCACTACCTTTACCGACGCGTCCTTGTACAGCCGCAACGCTTCAGCAATCTTCAGGTAGAACGCCGTCTTTAACCGCCGAATGGCCTCCAGCTGTTCGGGCCACTTTCCACTGGCTTCCAGCTGAATGGTGGCGTTCAGAGCCCGTTTCGCGCGGAACCTCAACTGACCGCGCTCGTCCCGCAAGGCCCGAGCCGTTGCTCGTGGCGGGTCCGGATCGCTGTACCGAAACACGGCATCCGTCCCAAGCAGTGCGTTGATCGTCAACGGCAAGCTGTCGAGATTTTTCATGATTTTGCTCAACGCGTCAAACGCTCGGATGCAGGCCAGCGAGCGCTCCTCGATCGTTTCGTGCACCTGGACGTCGCTGGGTTTGACCGATACTTCGAACTGGTGCGCCGCGTACGTGATCTTCTGCACGGGAATGTCAAAGTGCGCGTTCAGCAGGTACGTTACAATCTTGCGGCAGATGGATCGCTTCGTACCGATCGGATCTCCGCTGCTGCCCCACACGCAGCTCTCCGTAATGGAGCCGTCCTTGAAGCGACGAAGCTCGGCTTTGCCACGCCAAAAGTTTCGGAATTCTTCAGAGGCCGCCTTGTCAATCGCTTCCGGTCCCTTATCCACGGCGGCGAATGCTTCCTGTGGATTCAGCAGAATGCCCAGGGTAAGTTTCAACGGAGAAACTTCTCCAACTTCGATTGGGACGACAAACTGGGCGCGAGGACCCAGTCCTCGTCTTACGAGCTGGGAAATCATCTTCCGAAAATGTCCGTGAGGGTTTCCAAAGTAGTTCAGCTTGTCGTCGTCGCTGCCAAAACTCTCCAACACGTTCTGAATCAGTTCCGGTTTAGCGATACTCAGAATATGGTCATACTGCGTGTACACAGGGTACTTGTTCAGGAACAGCGGTATAAAGCTGTTGACTTTCTTGTCGTCCAACAGCTGGATCGCGATGGCCGATTCTCGCTTCACTCGGCGGTACAACTCACCCGACAGATTTGCACAAATGTTCAACAGCCCGGAATTGTCCAGAAACACCACTTCGTAGAACTGATGGTAACTCTTGGTTGATTCTGTGCCCGTCGATTCCATCGTAACTTCCTCCGTATCCCACTGACTGTTGGCCATCTGGTTCCAGAACAGTCGAATGATCTGGTAGCTGCTCATAGTGTTGTAGATCTTGCGATTCTGAATGAGATACGCTATGAAAAACGTAACCAACGCCCCATCAAACCCATAAAAGCCTTCGTTAAACTGTCGCTGACGAATCCACACCTTTAGCAGTATTATAGCTTGTCGCACGTGGTCCGATTGAACGACACTTTCAAGCACTTCCTGGTTCTTCAGCAACCGCAAATCGTACAAAATAGACGCATTGTAGTGCGGCGTCGGACACAGCTTGTAATCCTCCGTTACCTCCTTCCCAATCATCGCCGGCCGAACATTGTTCTTCTCAGGAACAAACCTCTTCAGCAGAAACTTCTCCGCCGCCACGGCATGAATCACAAACTTCACCTTCCCGGCGAACTTCTCCTCGCTTGGCGTCACCTCCAGCACCGGCTTCAGCGAATCACCCTTCAACGCCACAAATCCAACCTGCCCCGCCAGCTCGTACTTCGTCTGCCCAACCATCCGTTCCGCCAAATGGCACAGAAAATGTGCCCGCTTAAAGTGATACCTTATGTTGAGGTAATCTTCCTTGTGGAAGCATCGCTCCGGAATCTCCAGCAGCAAATCAACCACAATCGGCTTCCCATAATCCGTCCCCAACTTATTCGCGCCAATCTGGTGCACAATCCTCTGCTGCAAAAAATGAAACTTCACCTTCTGAAGCACCTCAACATTCTCCGGAAGCTCAAGCGGAAACTCCACCCCCTCATAACCAACATCGTCCAATCCCCTCTCTCCCTCCCCATCCTTCACCGTCCTCAAAAACTTCCGGAAATCGCCTAACCACCGCTCGACAAAGCTCGCTACCTTATTCTTCATCCGGACCTCCGCCAGCATTTGCTCCACCTGCAGCCGGAACAGGTTGGAGTGGTAAAAGTTTTCCGTCTCCTTCAGCCGGTTGATTTCCTCGACCGTCGGAGGCTTGTACAGCTGCTTCATGGCTTTGATCTTTTGCTGATGTTCCGCCTGGTCGCGATCGAGCGCCTTCCGCTTCGTGGCTTGGGCCGATTCCTTGCAGCGGGCAGGGGCGCGCACAAATCGGCCGCCACTTTCGTGGCCACTGTCACTGCCGGCCGGGGACGCGTCCGCGTCCTCATCGTTCGAGTCCTCGTCGGTTCCGTTTTCGATCATGGAATCGTTCAGATCTTCCTCCACTTGGATTGGCTTCGGTTTCGTCTTCTGCTTCTAGAATTTCAAACTTTTATCAGAAACAATACTTTGTATAACCCTTAAACGTACCTTCTGCTGAAACTTTTTCATTTTAAACAGTGAATTACACCAGCAAATTTACAAACTTATTCCAGATTGGGGACAAAACGTGAGAACCGTCGAAAACACCTCCACATTGTTTTTATTTTGCCTGCGAGGTTAGGTCGAGGGAGAAACGTCAGTCGCGGTGCTTGTTACACGTTGAAAGGAACTTGTTTGATTTTCGTTTGTTCTCAGTTGGGGCTACCCAAATAATGGGTAAAAACTGTGCGTTCGGCAACAAAACATTACGGAACTGGAAGAGTGTTTAGTTATTTCAGTTGATATAACAAAATCTTGAAAAACATCCAGAGATTTTTTGTACATAAAAATTGACATAGGGCTTTAGTACCCAATTAAACTAAAAATTAAAAAAATCAGAAAAAATAACATTTTGAAACATAATTCTGACCTAGATTCTGACTTTTTGTTTATTAGAATTGAGGAGTTTTAGAAAGATTTTAGCTAGGGTTTAAAAGTTTTTTAATTGGGTACTAAAGCCCTATGCCAATTTTTATGTACAACGGTAAAAAACACGATTAAAAACCATTTCTGATCACTTTTTTTCATTTTAATGCAAAAATTATTTTTGACAAGACAACATTTTTTCGATGGATCAACTATGGTCCCCTTGGAACGACCTGTCAAGTAGGCTTTTCTGTCAAGAAGGACCGCGAGGTTAATTTTTCAAAATTGATTTAAAAATCCATTTTAAGCTCTTTATGGTCGTACAAAGGGTCATTGTACTCAGAAAAATAAGCTTTATCGCTGTGAACAATAATATCAGCAATCTAAGCTTCATTTTAGGACCCAATTCAAAGATTTTAAGATCTAGGTTAAAATTCGAAATTACGAAAATCCTAAAATTACAAAATCTAGAATCATAAAATTTAAATTATTAATTAGAAATTTCAAATAAGATAATTTTGGAATTCACAAATTTATAAATTGAAATGAAATTTATTTAATTTTAATATTCGAGAATGAGAGATTACCTACAACTTTCTGATGTTTCGAAATAAAGAAATTCTAATAGTTTCAAAAGGAACTCAAAGGCTTTCTAGGTCTAGTGAAAAAAATATAATTTAACCCAAAAATGACGAACTTCTCGTCACAGTGTCCTGATGCAAACAATGATCGAGCTCGAGCTGTCACAGCCATGTTGGCTGTCATATCGGGAGGTCAGTCAAAAAAAAAACAGCTAGAAGTCGCCTGACAAAAAACTTTTGCTAGAAAGAGATAGGAAACCTGATGCAAACAATCGTCCAGCTGTAATGTAAACATACTTTGAATGTATTGGTAAATTTATGATTAGAAAGCCTTCTTGCATTTGGAAAATGTTAAATGTTAAGTTAATAATATTAAATCATAAAAAAAGAGTTGGAAAAAATATATTTTTATTTACTTCACTTTTTACTACTGCTGATATTTTTGATAATAAAATTAATTATTTTGACATTTTTGGGTACGAAGAATCTCACAGTTTTTAATTAAGTATAATAATTTTTTTTCGATATTATTATTTGGAAATTTCAAAGTCTGCAAATTAAAAATTTGTATAATAATGAGTTATTAGAATTTAAGAATCATACAATGTATCGATTGAATAATTGCAGATAGGACCAGTGACTTAAATATAATTCAACTCAAAAATTAAGAAATTATTAAACTAAAAACAAAAAAATTGGCAATAAATGCTAAATGAAAATCTCTTAATTCACAAACTAAAATTACATAATCACAAAAATGATGATAAAATTTAACATATGGGTCATTCCATCTCAACTGTGCACGAAAAAATGCAAATTTGAAAATTACCCTCTCCGATCCTGCTCAAATTTGGCAGAGCTGTTGATACTATCAAAACATGCAAGAATCCCAAATTTCATCCAAATCGGACCACCCCCTCCATTTTTGTTCCTTCCCAAAAAATCGACTTTTTGGCGATTTTTTACCAAACCTCCTAGTTTCAAACGGCGATAGCTCAGATTTTGATTAATTTATTTTTTCTACCTGTATTGCGCAATTGAAAACTTTAAACGGCCGTATCTCAAAACACCCCAACTTATTTTTTTTATTTGACCTCGCCATCGTGTTCCCCGGCCAATTTTACATAAGAATCACTTATTGACAGAAATGAATATGTTTCGTTCCAGAGATATCGAATTTTAAAGTTGTGTGTTTTTTATCGGCGACCAGAGGAAAGCAGAGGTCGGAAGTGAGAAGGAAAACGCGAGAATTTACAGTTAAGACTAACGTTTATTGTTGTAAAACACGACTGATCGAGTTGATCGCTAAACTGGTTATGAGGACGATCGACGAGTCGTCAAAGAAGGAGAGCTCGTCGTCGTCGTCATCGTGGTTGCCAGAAGGGCCTAGGATGTGCGCAGACTTGATGTGGACAGCGCAGATTTCCACACTCCTCCTCGATGGACAGCAGCAACGCCTACGCCAGCAGCCCGAGCGTTCCGCAGAACTGCCCAAGCTTCAACGGTCCCAGGGGCTTGGTGAAGAGATCGGCTACCAACCGGTTCGTCGGACAGTACTCCAACGCAATCTGCTTCGTGACGCACAGTTGCTGACGGCTTGCCCACGAGATTGCTCCTCCTCCAAAGGTGAAAACAAAGCCGGACGTTGAGCGTCTGTTTCCTGGGTCGCCGGCCCAGTCTGCTTCCGAGTGCCCAACAAGTGCTTCCCCAGGCTCACCGCCCAGTCGAAGATAGTACTCCCTCGTCGCTTTTAGATACCGGAGCACACGTTTTGCCGCGGTCCAGTCGGCTTCATTGGGCGCGCTGAACTTGCGCCCAAGAATTGCCGCACCGACCGCAATGTCCGGTCTAGCAGTACAGGCGATGTACATCAGTCCACCTACCAAGCTCCGGTACTTCGTCTGGTCTCCAAAGGGCGTACTCAGTTCTTCGGCTTTGAGGTACCCGGGGTCCATGGGTGACTTCGTGGTTTTCGCTTGCTCCATCCCAAACTTCGTGAGCAATTTGTCAATGTGGTTCTTCACCCGCACCTTGTAGCACCCGTCGTCGCGTTTCACCTCCATGCCCAGGAAGTGCTTGGCACTCCCCAAGTTGGTCAGCTCGAACTCTCTCTGTAGGCACCGGAAGATCCGGTCGATGTCAGCCTCCGCGTCGAGCCAACGAGCAAGTCGTCGACGTAAACAAGCAGCAACACAGTTGTTCCGCCTTGCTGCATCCGGTACAAACATGGATCTGCGTCCGCGGCCTTGAACCCCAGCTTCGTCAGCACTTCGTTGAGTTTCCGGTTCCAGCACCGAGCGGATTGGCGCAAACCGTAAATGCTGCGCCGAAGTCTGCACACGAGCTCCTCCTTTCCCAGCGCTGTACGGCTGGGCAGTGCTGCCAACTCCTGCATCGTCTTCCGCCACTCGGGTATCTTCATGGCTTCCTTGTAGTTCTCCGGATCTTCGAACGCACACGATGCCACGTCGACCTCGTACTCGTCAAGATGTTTCGGCAGCTGGATGTACTGCTTCGATCGACCGCCGCCGGCGCCGTCCGCACCCCCGGTTGGTGCCGGGTAATCCTCGGGATCTTCTTCAGGAACTGCGTCTTGAAGATCACTCACTGTTTCGTCCCCTTCATTTTCTTCTTGAGGCTCTTCTTCCAGCTTTTCCCTACACGGCAGCAACTCGATCTCCTCCTCAGCAGCTGGCGTTTCCGCGGCAGGTCGTTCCGCGGCAGGTCGTTCCGCGGCAGGCGGTCCCGCCACTGTTTCTCTGACGGCGGGCGGCCCCACGGCAGGCGGCCCCGCGGCTGGCAACTCCACTTGAGAACTCCTGTTGCTCAACTCGATGAACTTGGCGTCGCACTTTCTCAATTCTTTGCTGTCGAATCCGTTACCTCCGTCCAAACGGTTGATCTGCATCTTCCGGCAGGTCCGGTTCTCCGTCCACCGTACCTTGATCCTGTCCACGGCCTCCGATGTGCATCGACTGACGTCGTCGATGAGGTGCATGACGTAACGCTTGACAGTTTGTGTTGACATTTGTATCGGGCCGCACAAGTCTGTACGCACGATGTCCAAAATCTGCGTCGAATTTCTTTCGGTCACTGGCGAGAAGGGGCTTTGGCAGATTTCCTCCAGACAACATTCGCAAACGGACCGATTGCCACAGTCACGCACTTTCATCCCGGTGGCCAGCTGTTCATTGTTGATACGTTCGGCAGCTGCCAAGTCACGATGGCCCAGCCGCCGGTGCCATAGGTGTTGGCAACTCTCCGTGTGCTGCCCTGCGGATGCTTCTGCCAGGCACAGGAAGTACATCCCGCCGCGACGATCTCCGGTTGCCTCCACACGCCCGCTGGGGTCCGAAATCTGGCAGCCGACGTCGTCGAAGAACACTTTGAGGCCGTTGTGCGCCAGCTTGGACACGGATATCAAGTTCGTTGACAAGCCGGGCACAAACTTAACCTCTTTCACCTCTATTTTCACCACATCTTCTTCGCCGTCTAGGCCAAACAACACAACACTGCCTTCTCCTAGAATTTGCGTCTTCTTCCCGTCGGCGAGCGTGATCCAGCCGCCGGCAAACTCGGAGCGAGGTGAAAATCGACCGATCGCTCGTCATGTGTGCACTCGCGCCGCTATCGATCACCCAGCCAGCCCTTTCGTCACCGGGGTCACCGGCCGTGAACGCGACCGCTTTTGCGTCACTGTGAGCCGCCTTGGCTCTGCCGTTTTCTTCTTTCTTCGCTGGCGTGACACTTCTTCTTCTGCCCAATCGACAATTGCGCATCAAATGTCCGGGCTTCTTGCACTGGTAGCACATTTTTTCACACTGCTCGGCCGACCGCATGGCCTTTTCCACTTTCAGCTCACCGCCGCCATCGCGCTCCTGCCGACGATGGTACTCGTCCGACAGCTTGGACTTGACCGACTGCAGGTCCAGCGCCGCTACCAGGTGGTCAAACGATGACGGCAGACTGCGGAGCAGCATGCACACCCGGACATCGCTGGCCAGGTCCATGCCAGCCTCTTGTAAACGATCGAACAAATCGTCCAACTCCAACACGTGCTGTTCGAGGTCACCGCGTTCGGTGAGGTTCGTCGAACATAACCTCTTCAAAAGGCTTACTCGAAACGACCGAGTCGTTTTCAGGTGGTACGCTTTCAGCTTGTCGTACACTTCCTTCGCGTGGGTGCTGCCCTTCACGATCGGGAACTGGTTGTCCTCAATTAACACCCACTCCGGCTTCCGGGCGTCCCCGACCGGGATGGCGTCCGTCACGACGGACCACATGTCTTCGCGGGAAAGCAGCGCTTCGATCCGGATGTTCCAGGTTTGCCAGTTCCGGCCATTCAGTTTCTGGATGGCGAACTTTTCCGCCATTTTGTTCACTTCCGGTACGGAACACAAAGGCACAGACAAACAATAGTCTCTAAAAAAAACTTTTTCCACTGCGGGAACAAAGAAAACCACGCGGTTTTTCTTTTTACAACCGAACCTTCTATTCCGACTCTGCTGGGCCCATAACCTATCGGCGACCAGAGGAAAGCAGAGGTCAGAAGTGAGAAGGAAAACGCGAGAATTTACAGTTAAGACTAACGTTTATTGTTGTAAAACACGACTGATCGAGTTGATCGCTAAACTGGTTATGAGGACGATCGACGAGTCGTCAAAGAACACTGAGCAAAACTTACACAGCTTAACGAAGTGTTCTGCACATGATCTGACCCTGCTGTACAGAGCACTCAGAAATCAATCGCAAAACACTTGAATTTTGGGCACCTAAAGATGCTGTCAATTCAATAGCACAACACTTGAATTTGATGTGTTGTGTCACATGGAAAACCACGTTATATCTATTGGTTTTAAATGATTTTTCCTTCCATAATCAATGCATGTTTGTATGTAATAGAAATGGATTTCGGTTTATTTAAATAAGGGAAGAAGTTGCGTCATGAAATTATTTTGACAGCTTTTATTTGCTTGTCAAAAATGGAACATTCTTTTTGTTGTTAAATTGTCTCTTCTTCCGGTTGTCCCTGCTTTCAGGATCGTCCTCCTGGTCAGGTTCGGGTTGTTCGCCACCACCGCTTTCTGCGGAGATGGAGGCCCCCCGGGGAACCTTCTTGTTGATTCGGAACCGCGGTTGGTTCCAACGAATCAAACTGTGCCTTGACCATCCGAATGACGCATTGCTTGGCCCCTGGGTGGAATGTATCGAATCCTGCTTCTCACCGCTTCTTGTCCTCACCGACACCGATTCTCCAGCGCCCGGCGGGTGTTTTCCTTAATTTCATCAAACGCTTCCTGGTACGGCATCTGCAGCTCAATCGCATCCTTCCTGCAATTCACACAACAAAAATCCAAAAATCAAAACAAAACCCAACAAAAAAAAAAACACCAAGTGGATGAATCTCCGGAAAAGAACCTCTATCGCCAAAGTTGGCCTCCTTCCGGGTCCGGGAGACCGAGCCCTTCCGCTGACCATACGGATCCTGAGCCCGAGAACGCAGCCTTGTGGTGATGCTCGGCTTCGCGGCCACAAACCAGGCAGGCAATTTACTGGACAGGAACATGGCGGCAGCGAACTCACGCGGTCATTCGGGCCTGCGAAAAACGAACACACCGGACCGCCAAAGCACAAATGAAGAAACGAAGCAAAGTCTGACGAAGCTGTCACGAAACTGCATTTCAAATCAAAACAAGATCAATTTCAAGTGTTTTCCTCATCACTTTGAATAGTTCAGCACAGTGGGGCAAATTCATGAGCAAAACACTTGAAAAGTTTGAGCCACCCGAATGAAAATAAGGTGTCAAAAAATACCAAAAAGTCAATCGTTTAAACACTTGAATTTGATAATGGATTGGATTGAAATTCAAACACAAACAAATTAGATCTAAGATGTGGCTTCATTGAACCTTTCAAGTGTTTGGGCACTTGAAAAAAAAGTGTGGCGTATTTTCAGTGAAGGAGAGCTCGTCGTCGTCGTCATCGTGGTTGCCAGAAGGGCCTAGGATGTGCGCAGACTTGATGTGGACAGCGCAGATTTCCACATTTTTGAGATTACCTACATCAGCTTCATTTGCCGCATCTGCTAGAAGCACACAGGCGGGCTGATCAATAACTGCTACCTGGTGTTCTGGGAGATGATTGATTTAATTTATTTTTTAAAATTTTACGCAAATATTTATTCAAATGGCTCATAGGGGAAATACTCGTATGTTTGGCAAATTAAGTCCTCGCTCCTAGTTTCGTCCAATTTGCTCATTTTCACTATTTAAACAACAAATTTTGCAAAACTTTCAATAGAAACTTGCTTGTTCACTTCTTATTGAGCTATTTATCACTCGATTTCAGTTGAAAACGCTTGACGGCTGTAATTGAATGCCAAAGCGCTGATATGGCAACATTAGAGGAACGCTGGAATTAGATGCTGTTCCCCCTTGATCAATCTATTTTTGTGAAAGGATTATTTATTGGGTTATTTTGAATTCACCGTTTTTTACGTGCCGTCATCTGGGGCGAATCGGGACTACAGTCTGAATAGGGACAGCAGTGTTTAGAGCACTTAAAGGTTTTAAATTTGGAAATGGGTGAAGACATTTTGTTGGTCTGAGTCTGTTCTATCTGAAACCTACCAGAAAAATCAAAATATTGTGCTCTAACATGGTTAAAATGCTGTCCCAATTCGCCCCATGTGTCCCAATTCGCCCCAGTTGACGGTGTTGCTAACCGTTTTAGAGTACCTCCTAGGCCATGACTAGGGCCTTTATCATGGGCGGTAGCAAAATAGTGTCATTCAGCAAAAACCCCAAAACCTGCTTTATTATTATTATTATTATAGTTTATTATTGACACTTTACCATAATTTGGCAAATCTGATTTATGGTTCAAAATATTGATCATATTAAATCAATTTTTATATTGTGAGCCAGCTCCATTTGATTTAAAGATGATTTTGGTCAAGTTACATTTAATAAAAAAAAAACCTTATACGTGAGGACAGCAGTTGTATTGTGTTCCAAGAATCCAAGAATGATAGAAGAAAAAAACACTGTTGTTCGGAGGGTGTCGAAATCATCGCAACTAAATTTGGGGAATTAGCCGCTTCGCAGCAGATCAAACTTTGTGATTTTTTTACATTTTTCAGTTTTGCACTTTCCAGAAATCCTTTTTCTACTCCTTGTGATCGTCCTTCATTAGAGTACAACGTATCAACAAATTTTATTCATTTTAATTCATATGTTTTACTCAATTATGTATCGTGCACTTATTGTTCAGTGTTACTAACAAGATTAATTGCATTTTCCTGCTCGCTCCGTCGGAATCCAATTCTGCCCTTTACTGTGTGTCGTTATTGCTCTGTCCTGTGGGTTAACATAGAAATTCACTTAATTCATTTTTTTGAGCAGATAAACATTAGCGATTAAACTCCAGTTTCCTACAGTGTTATAGAGTTAATTTTTGCCCAATTTGATAAAGCTAATTTATGATGAAATATTATTTCAATAAATGACCAGGTAGCAGTTATTGATCAGCCCGCCTGTGTACTTCTAGCAGATGCAGCGAATGAAGCTCATGTAGGCAATCTCGAAAACACACAACTTTAAAATTCGATATCTCTGGAACGAAACATATTCATTTCTGTCGATAAGTGATTCTTATGTAAAATTGAGATACGACCGTTTAAAGTTTTGAATTGCGCAATACAGGTAGAAAAAATAAATTAATAAAAATTTTGAAAATGGAAATGGATTCTACGTCCAATTTCCTTCAAAATTGAGTCTAAGACCGACCTTCTAAGATTTGTGGTTCCTGAGCTATCGCCGTTTGAAACTAGGAAGTTTGGTCAAAAATCGCCAAAAAGTCGATTTTTTGGGGAGGTACAAAAATGGAGGGGGTGGTACGTTTTGGATGAAATTTGGGATTCTTGCATGTTTTGATAGTATCAACAGCTCTGCCAAATTTGAGCAGGATCGGAGAGGGTAATTTTCAAATGCTGTTCCGCTTCAGATGGAATGACCCATATTTATTTCAAAACAAAAAAAAAACTGCATTTAAAATTTAAAAATAAAACAGATTTTTTCAAGATTAACCATGCCAATAAAATTTAAGCTATGTTTATCAAAATAAAATGTTTTTTTTTTTTCAAAATTTCTATGAAATCGAAATTTAATAATATGGAATTTTGACGATTGACACAAAAATTGAGATAATTTAAAAAAATAAAAAAAATTCAAATATATAGTTCTAAATTTTACATGATTAGAATTTAATTGTTTTAGAGTTTTGGAACCATTAGTTTTAATTGTTGAATATTAGAACTTCATAATTTCATGGATAAAAAAAAAATATCAGGAATATTATATTTCATGAATTTTATTTAAAAATGAAAAAAGAACTTATGACTTTTTTGCTTGGAATATGAATTAAAGTAGTTTAGAATTTAAGAAACTAAAGAATTTTTGATGTTTTAATTGAGGAATTTTTGAGTTTATACATTTATTTTTTAAGTATTATTGAATTAAAGAATTTTATAAATTGATAATTTTAAAATCCAAGACTTTAATAATTTTAGGGTTTCAACATTTTTTCAATTACAGAATAGAAGATTCTAAAATTAGGCTCGAAATTTGAAATCTAGTTTTTTTTCTTTAACATAAAACTCAAGAAATAAAAAAGAAGAAATCTGGAGTTTTTTTTTTTGAAAAGGTTCAATAAACCAAATTTTCAGTTTTTGCTTTTTGGATATTTTTTGGTACCCCTGACTCAAGGCGAGTTCAAAAACACCCAAAACGCAAAAACTGGAACTTTTCAAAACAAAACTCCAGAAAATAACAAAAGTTTTACTATGCTCAACCTGCTCAACTAAATACAAACACGAAATGGGTCATTTCCAGAGCAACATTTGAAAGGGGCGGTACGACATTGCTCTTACGGCCTTTCATTACACGCGTTTAAATGGGACGAAAGGCCGTAAGAGCAATGTCGTACCGCCCCTTTCAAATGTTGCTCCAGATTTAAGTCAGCCGTGTGCACAACGACGAATTCGTCAAAACAACAAAAACAGAACCAAAAACATCATTCAGCAAAACTGTCAGTGCGTTGTTGACATTTTCCACCACACGATTTTCCACTGTTCGTGCCACCAACCGAGAGGCCAGTGTTTAGCTTTTGACTCTTGCTTGGTTTGCTGCTGCTGTCGCAAAAAAAAAGAGAGAAGTTTTCACTTTATTACTCCCTCACAGATGAGGATTGTTGCGACCTCCTCGTCCCGTTCCGTTACGCGCGTGTAACCGATCCCGGACAGACGGGGACCGTCCTACACACCCACAGGCAAGATGAATCTGCAGAGTCTGTTTCAGGACTTTAATCCGAGGTGAGTGCGTCGAAGGTCTCCCTTTCACACACGTCGGTGGTGGTGGCTTGCGCTGCGTATTTTCAAGGTCTAAACATCGATCGAACTGTCCAAAGTTGAAATTGCCATCAGCGTTGAGGGTCGTTTGTTTGGCCCGAATTATTACGATCTCGAGGTTTGATTCTTGTTCCATCTTTTCAGCAAATTTATCGTGCACTGCTGTTTGTTTACATTCACGGTACTGTTTTGCCTGCGATTGGACGACTATATTGGTAAGTGATGTGGCCGCGGGAGATCTACGATCGTGGTGTACTGACCGGATGATCACCTTGTTCACAGATTGGCCGTACTGGGTGATATTTATTCCACTATGGGTGTGGAAGTCCATCGCCACGCTCGGAGCGATCGTCGGGGCCATCGTTTGGTGTCGCTATCCACATTACAGGTAATTAGTATGAAACTTGTTGAAACTTTTTCTTTTATTCAAGAGACTGCAGCTATCCAAGATGTCGAACCGAGATTGCAGAATAACACGAATCTGGACGCGGTGTATCCCTATGTGCTCATATTGGTTTGAAAGCCAACACTTGTCGGGACGCTGAGGGAAACTTTCTCATGGACAAAAGCAATTTGTTGAATAGGTGGCAGCAGTTCTTCAACGAGTACCTCAACGGTGATGAAGCGAACGGAGACGACGTAGGAGTCAACCTTGGATCACCCACAGCTGATGAACGGTTCCTAGTGCCTGATCTTGAGGCGGTGAAGAAGGAGATCAGGAAGATGAAAAACAACAGAACTGTCGACAAGGGTCGGTTACCCGTTGAGCTTTTCAAATATGGAGGAGAGAAACTGGCGAGGGCGCTTACTGTGTGATCTGGTAGGAGGAGAAGCTACCGGAGGAATGGATGGATGGTGTCGTGAGCCCCATCTATAGAAAGAGGCAAAACTGGACTGGTGCAACTACCGCGGCATCACTCTTATCAACGTGGCCTATAAAATCCTCTGCCGTCAGTTGTCATCCCATGCAAGGAGGTTCGTGTAGCCCTACCAAGCGAGGATTACTGGTGCCCGGGCCACAACTGACCAAATTTTATCGCTCCGGCAGATCCTCGAGAAATGCCGTGAGCACAACGTGCCCACGCATCACATCTTCATCGATGTCAAGGCAGCGTACGATACAGTCAACCGCGAACAGCTATGGAAGATTATGCACGAAAACGGGTTCCCGGACTAACTGACTTGGTTGATCAAGGCAACCTTGGATCGTGTTATGTGAGCGGTTAAGTCGCATGAACCATAAACTACACGTTTTGTTTACAGAACCTACTGGTTTCATCAACGTGGTCTGATTCATACCTTAACAATTCGTTAACTTTCTTCCAGGGTCGAAGGCGATTCGTACGCGCACTTCAAAGCCATGCTGATATCGCTCTCACTGCACCTCATCCTGCTCATGTTCGAGCTACTGGTATGACCGAACACTTTACTGAACCCTGATCCTAGATAACTTATTCGAATTGTCACACTTTCAGGCATGTGATCGGCTAACATCCGGACGGCACCTTTGGGTACTGGTGTTTATCCCGCTGATCTTCGGCAGCGTGGCCAGCGTCGGCGCTTGCGTTTGGGCCGTCAAACACGACCGGTCGTTTGAGGTGGGGCTCTCATTAGTTTAATCTAGAGTTCCAAGATCAATTCTCATCATCTAAATTTCTAGCTCGAGCTGTTCTGCGCCGTCAACGCGCTCCAGTTTGTGTTTCTTCCGCTCAAGCTGGACGGATTCGTGTCGTGGAGCTGGGAAGTGGTGTTCGTTCCTTTGTGGATCGTGCTGTGCCTGAGCCTGGTGGCCGTACTGTACAGCATCATCTTCTGCGGCATTCTCCTGCGAACGCCGGAGGTCAGCCACCAGCAGAAGAAATCCGCCATCAACTCGGCCATCGGAAACTGCGCAACGGTTCTTCCCATCCTGGTGTTTCAGGTTCTGCTCGCCGACAAGCTGGACAATGAAAATTTGGATTGGCCGTTCATCGGCGTCGCCGGACCTCTCTTACTATCTCTGTTTGTACTAATTCTTCTCAGTTTCAACGCCAAAGGTGGCAACAAGTGTAAGTTCAAATTCCAGTGCCTGAACATCGACCATTCCAACTCAAATCTCGCTTCCTTCCCCAACAGGGTGGTTCGGCATTCGCAAGAGCTTCTGCCAGTTCCTGCTGAGCGTGCTGCCCTGCCTGCAGGAGTACGGTAACATATCATATCACACGGAAAGTGCGGCCGCCGCCGGCCAGAACGTGCCGCTGGACACGGCCGCCGTCTCCCAGCTGGACGAGTTTGAAAAGTTCGACAAAAAGAGCAAGAAAGCCCTGAGCAAAAAGAACGACCACCTCAAACCGGTGGTGCCGATCATCAGCATCGATCTGCCCGACTAGTCTGGTCCCGGAAGGCCGACAGGAACTACTTTCGCCAACACTTTTTTCCACCCCGCACGAGCCGCGTGCAAATTTGTGGGGTCTCAAGCTGCGAAAAACCTTGCGAGATTAATAATTTGGGCTTACAGAGAGCGAGCGGTCGCGCGGCAATATCCAAACTCTCTAAATGTGATTGATAATAACTTTTCCATTCATTCGGATTCAATTCGCCATATTATTTCATATCTTCGAACAAACGAATTCTTTTCATCTTGAACTCTTTTTTATACAAACATTATTTAGTCGCAACCTACTTACGGGTTGCTTATTATACCTACAAAAAAATAACCCTTACAAATAAGCTGCAGTTATCCTATTTATTTAACAGTGCAACCTACTCGGGTTGTTTTAGACACTAGTTAATGAAATGTTTAAACAAAAAAAAAACGCAAATTTTCATCCACAATTTTCGCGCCGCATTCTGAAGAACGCCACCTTTATAGCTAGGAAATTGGCAGTTACCAGCAAAAGTTAGCCGCATTGTTTAATGAGGACAATACATTAGTTTCGTTTTTCTTTTAAACAAATGACTATGTAGTTAGTTGGAACGAGGCGGCGACAAAAATTTCGTAGCAACCGGTAGCTTTTTTAGAGCAGACAATTGTTGTGTATTTAAACGACAGCATCGCAAAGTTTTGAAGAAAAAAACAAGGAAACACACAAAAATCGTGAGCAACTTTGTGGATAGCTATTTGTAAATAAAGGAATGTGAAAATAAGAACATTTTTTTTTATTTCATAGTGAAATTCGTTTTACACTATTGGTTGTTTATCATGAAATCCGAAGATAATATTAAATCTATAACAATAATCTGATTTTTTTTGTCTGATATCTAAAATTCAAGCTTTATTTCCAACATTTTCGAATAAAAAGTATCAAAAAATGCTTTATGCATTGCTAAAAATAACAAAAAAATAATCATAATAATAACAGCAATTATGTTTAAACCGTTCTTTGAATTAAAATGATGATGAAGTTTTAAAAAAAGAAACGAAATTTTAAGTTAAGTTATCTTTAACTTTTTGTCATTTTCAGTTGAAACGAAGTCGTTTGACGCATTTTGAGACAATAATTTGTTCAATCATATTTAATTTGGTCATTTTTTCTTTTCTAAATCTACAGATGGATGTTTTCAAGAAAGGACAGAACTTGCAAATTACCGAAAGCGTTATGCCGAAGGACCCGAGGTTGCTACAAGTCAGCATAAACGAAATAGTAAACCTCGTTATGTTGGACCCCAAGGCTGTCGGATTTATCATGTGCAAAAATGATAAAGGACAAAAAGGACTCGTAAATGTAGGCAAGGTCTAGGGGGTGTACAAAGTCAAAATAATTATATTTCGTCAATATATTAACGTTGTCGTTGATCTACTAGTTAATTTATTGACGAAAAATGGTATGACCTACATTTGCACACCTTGGTTGACAGTTGACAGACAAAAACAACAACAATTGTGGCGCAGAAAATTTCACCATCCTGAAGCATACTGTTCGGAATTTGTTTTGAAGAAGAAGTCCTGTCCAGCCACAGATTGGCCAAATCAGGCCTAAGCAAGCTTCCGCCATACTTAAGAATTTGATGTTCCGGACCGGGTTTGACGGAGCTCAAACGGGAAGAGGTTTCAGGGCGGCAGATATAGGCAGAAGATTCACTTAGATCAATCGTTACCCTCCGGTGTGGCTCGAGGAGGAGGAGGAATAGGTTATGTCAACAGCTGGAATGACTTTCCGGGTTCGTTCTCCAACGACGTGGATCTACCATGATTATGTTCAATTTTCTCCTCTTGCGTGGTGGAAGAAGATGGTAACCGTTCTCGGTGCTATTTGTTTTCATCCCGCCGCGCTAAATGGTTTCATTTGGCCACATTTGGTGATCGGATTTGTTTTGATCGGGTATGGTGAAATATGAACGGGGGGAGATTTCAATGTCGTAGGCGAAAGGAAATGATTGTTCTTGACCATCGTTGCTCTGTGATGTGGTTTGAGGTAGAGGAGACGGAGGCTAAATTACCGGTGGACAGGACTTTTGCAAGATTTCCCAGTGGGTCATAGCGACCATGGACATGGTTAAGTTTTTTTTTTTTTGGTGCGAGGTGGACGAAGACAATTAAGGATGTGCAATTCCGGTTGCTCAGATTGTTTAGGTTCTGCTCTCTATAGAGCACAGGAAACACGGAATATTTTACTTTTTGGTCCTCGAGTACGGGTCTAGGTTGTCTAGGGTTTTACTTTTTCCCCCTTTGTGCTGTTGAATGATATCTTGCCGGTGCCCTTCTGGTACACAGGAGTGGTTAGGTTCTGTCCTCCAAGTGTACTCCGGCTCTAAGTTTTCTAGTTTCCTAAAACAAATGATTATTTTTATTCTTTTGCGTTGTAACTTGACCAATCCTGGTCGTCGGAACAAGGTCCGCGCTAAAGATAATCTGTCCAATTCCGGCCGCTGCTAAATTTTTCTGCAGAATCTCCATGAGAATCTTCACCGCAAAAATTGATTTGCCATGTTTTGACATTTGATTTGACATTTCTATATGACAGTGGTGGTGGATCAAGGATGTACATAACCAGGTGAGGTTGCGTTAAAGTATTGACGAAATATAAATATATCAACGAACTATTGTTAGTCTATCGACCAAGTTGTCCTGCCCCTAGGGCAAGGTTAAGTCTGTCCGACTAATTGAAGAAAATAGCAAAATGTACTTCAAAGGAGGAATTTATCATTGCAAACTTTGCGTATTTAAAACGATCTCCCGGGAAGCATGCAGTGGCCACCTCTTCAAAGAATGTTCCCTCATGGTGGGATGTGATGTTTGCTCCAAAGTGTTTGCAGGAAAAAACTATTTAAAGAGACATCAAGATCGAGTACTCTGCAAGCCGGTGCTGGCAAGTAATGAATGCAAAAATTGCCTATCAACATTCACAAACAATACGAATCTACGTCAACATATGAAAAGATCGGTTTGCAACAAAGTGGCAGCAAAACTACGTAAAGTAAATCACGAAATTGTTTCGAACACGAAGAAGTTTGACATTTTCGGGTACAAGTGCAGTCTAGCAGATTTCATTGATGTAATCCCGTCGACGTCTTTGCTGAATGACGTTAAACCTCGGCTGGAAAACTTCATTAATCAACCTCAAGTTTTAATTATAAACCATTCTTCCATCTTCCAGTTGACGTCAACAAATTCAAGGAGTAATGCAACTTGACATTCAACTTCTGCCGCAGAAGAGCATCGGCAAGCAGATGGTCGCGTTCCACTGCGGCGTCCGACGGAGCGACTTCAAAGTTTATTAGCAGTCGCGAGCCAATTCTCAGCAGTTTGCGGCCGATGAACGGCAGAACGGCAGCATATATTGCCGTAAGAATCCCAAACAAAATCCAAAAACGCCCTAATATAGGCAATATGCATTTTTCACCCGGTGAAATGTTTCAATTTCAATTTAACACGAAATCCAGTTCGACCCCTGTTAAGGTGTATTCACATTATACCGCAGCCGCAGCCGCATCCGTATAAAATTTGACAGTACGGACGCACAGTGCCGAAGCGATTTTTCTAATGCATTTCAAATGTTCCCATTCACACTGTTCCGCATCCGTATACGGATCCGTACTGCGGATACGGATGCGGAACAGTGTGAATGGCTGCATTAGGTTTTACAGCGTGACGTCACGAGCGCACACGCACACACATTTTTGCTGAGACACACGTGCAAAAAATGTAAACAGTGCAGCCAAGCAGTCAAATTTCTAACCTAAAAATTTAGTCGGCGTAAAACCTAATATGAAATGCATTGGAAAAATCGCGTCCGCACTGTGCGTCCGTACTGTCAAATTTCATACGGATGCGGCTGCGGCTGCGGATGCGGTATAATGTGAATAAGGCTTTCTAGTCAGAAATTTACCAATACATTCAAAGTATGTTTACATTACAGCTGGACGATTGTTTGCATCAGGTTTCCTATCTCTTTCTAGCAAAAGATTTTTGTCAGGCGACTTCTAGCTGTTTTTTTTTACTGACCGCCCGATATGTCAGCCAACATACTTCGCAGGGCTGTGACAGCTTGAGCTCGATCATTATTTGCATCAGGACACTGTGACGAGAAGTTCATCATTTTTGAGTTAAATTATATTTTTTCACTGGGCCTAGAGCCTTATACACCTTTACACGAAAGTATGTAATCATACCTGAACTGAATTTCGTGTAATGCCGATCCTCCGTGTGAATCGAACTTGACTTTAAGTACATCCATCTGACCGTGCACCGGGAGTTGCACGGTCAGCTGGAGGTACTCAAAATCAAGTTCAAATCCACTCAAAATCAAGTTCGGGTCTCGAACTGAAAATGAGTGGTTTTCTGAATTTGATTTTGAGTGGATTTTTCACTCAAACGACAGTTCAAAAGCTGAGCCCGTGGGAGTCGCTCAACCTACATTCCTGTCACACATGAGGTCTGCACAGCTGATTCCACGTAGATTTTTCCCGCCAGTAATGACAGGAAACGTTGACAAACGGAATATGTGCCAAAATCATAAGTGGTTTTTAACATATGAAGGGAAATCATCGTGAACTGGAACTGCCGGTCGTTAGCCCGGGTAAAGTGGAAACGTTGAGATGATTGTTGTCCTCTGCTCTCATCTCGCAAAAAGCCATACAGAGAACCACGTCCCATTCAACCGGCTCCGTGGCTTAATGGTTACGGCTTCTGTCTCCCAAGCAGAAGGTTCAGGGATCAAATCCCGATTTACACTCTAGCAGTGAATTGATCTGTAGTGATGAAACATGTTATCTCTTCTTCTTATATTATTAAATACGCGCTGATCCCTGATTTGCCTGAGGGGATTGGAAGTCTAAATATAGATCGAGTTTCCTTCAGATGCTTGCTTCTATGTTTAGGCGGGGCCGAACAATGCCCAGCGACCTCGAAATTGGACCGCAAGGAGCTCTGTCATTCTGAAATGGGTCGTTGGAAGCAGCGCGAAGGCTATCACCACCTAATACCCGGGCCTGAGATAAGCTGTATCAGCATTCGGCATGTACAAAGTCTGATACAAATTATACTTTCCCATAATTTCGCTACCGGTTAGCGGGTATTGGATTGGACCACACGCACACAAACGACAGTTCAAAAGCTGAACTGACCTTTGAGTAGTTTGGACTTGGCGAAAAAAAAAGCATTAAACTCATAAATGAATTCCTCCACGCATGGTCCAAAATGAGTGAATCGAACTTGATTTTGAGTACCTCCAGCTGACCGTGTGAGTGTACCCGTTATAACGTTAACGTTAATTATTAAATAATTTAATTAATAAAATATTAAACTATGAAATTATGAAATTATGAAATTATTAAATTATTAAATTATTAAATTATTAAATTATTAAATTATTAAATTATTAAATTAATAAATTATTAAATTATTAAATTATTAAATTATTAAATTATTAAATTATTAAATTATTAAATTATTAAATTATTAAATTATTAAATTATTAAATCGAAAATTTGACAAACACAAAATTATTATCTACAATTCTTAAATTTTATTAATTCTTATGTTTTGAAATTCTTAATTTCTAAAATTCTTAACTTCTAGAAATTTTAAATAATTTGAATATTTTCGCCAGGTAGCAAATAGGAGAAATTCTCGTATGTTTAGCAAAATAAGCACTCGCTTCTGACTCCATCCAATTTACTTATTTAAACTATTCAAACAACTAATTTTTCAAAACTTTTGATAGAAAATTGCTTGCTCACTTCTTATTGGCCGATTTATCATTTGATTTCAGTTGAAAACGCTTTTTATGAGCTGTAATTGAATGTCAAAGTGCTGATATGGCAACATTAAAGGCACGCTGGAATTAGATGCTGTTCCCCTAGTTACAGTATTTTTTTATTATTTAATTCATTTCAGATCTGTATCAAACAGTCTCCAAACAGGACAATGAAAGTGTTAGTGGTGTTTGATTTTTAGAGAATGTCAAAATCGCCATTATCAATACTAAGACCTGGAAAAAAAGAACAAACTTGCGGCCGAGTACAACCTCTGAGTGAAAGCGATGGAGGTGAACGAACTACTCACGGGGCAGCAAACGAATTCTACCGGATTGGCCATCATCAAGCGAAATTTGGAAAATTGTGACTGCAGTGATAGTGAATATTTGGAAAACAAAGTGCAAGGCCAGTGAAAACTAATAGATATCAATAAAAATCAGCAAAACAACGAATAAAATGAATTTTATTTCGAAAATAACCTAAAAATTCCGAAATGACAGCACACGACAATAGCACGACATCCTAAATAACAAAACCGTGCGACGTCGGTCGAATGTCGTACGACAATGTCGAACAATTTCGATGATCGATCGCACGACAAATACGACATTTTGGTGCAAAAACGTATGACATTCGTGCGAATGTTGCACGACATTGTCGTGCGACGTCGTACGATTGCACGTACGACAAACGACGGACGTCGGACGGACTTTTCAGTCAGGGTACCGCTGTATATGTTTATGTATACATAAACGTCAACAAACGCTTTTGACGTTTCTCTACCCGCAACAGCGCAGAACATCAACAAACGTAAAGTAGAACCATGGCCAACCGCACGGTCAAGGACGCCCGGAACGTGCACGGCACGAACCCGCAGTACCTGATCGAGAAGATCATCCGGTCGCGCATCTACGACAGCAAGTACTGGAAGGAGCAATGCTTCGCGCTGACAGCAGAATTGCTTGTGGACAAGGCGATGGACATTCGGTTCGTGGGCGGCGTCTACGGGGGGAACATTAAGCCGACGCCGTTCCTGTGCCTGACGCTGAAGATGCTGCAGATTCAGCCGGAGAAGGACATCGTGGTGGAATTTATTAAGAACGAGGAGTTTAAGTATGTGCGGGCGCTGGGGGCGTTTTATCTGCGGTTGACGGGATCGTCGCAGGATTGCTACAAATATCTGGAGCCGTTGTATAACGATAATCGGAAGTTGAGGCGGCAGAACCGGATGGGTCATTACGAGTTGGTACATATGGACGAGTTCATAGATGAGCTGCTGCGGGAAGAGCGCGGATGCGACATTATTTTGCCCCGCATCCAGAAACGACACGTGCTAGAGGAGAACAACGAGCTGGATCCGAAGGTGTCCGCGCTGGATGACGATTTGGATGAAGAGGATGAGGAAATGCCGAGCGATGACGATGCAAACTTGGAGGAGATGGCGGAAGCGCTGAAGGCGAAGGAAAGGGAGAAAAAGCTGGAGACGATCAAGATCCGGGACAGCAAGAGGGAATCGTCGCGGGAGCGGCAGGCGGACAAGTCGAAGGAGTACAAGGATCGCGGCAGCGGGGGAGGGGACCGCTACCGGGACTACGACAGGGGGCGCGGCGACAGGGAGCGAGATTACGAGAGACGAGAGTATGGGGATTGATTTGTTGGTTTTGGGGTTCAGAATTGAATTGATTGAGTTTGGTTCTACTTGCAGACCACCGTCCGACTATCGCCACAAAGAGAGAGGGGATGGGCGCGACAAGGACCGGGATCGCCAGCGGCGCAGTGACCGTGACGAGCGAGATCGACGCCCCGCGGAAAGAGATCGCGAGAAGGACTACGATCGACGAGAGTAAGTTGACGAATCTTTTGAAAAGAGATTTCCTTTCATGATTTTAATCTGTAATTTTAGACCTCCGTCCGACTATCACTACAAAGATCGCGAGGGTCGCGAAAAGGACCGGGACCGACAGCGTCGCGGTGATCGCGATCGAGACTACGAAAGACGACACAGCGGGAGAGATCGGGAGCGATTTTAGGTGCGTGTTTGTGCGAATAAAAATAAAAGTCTTTTCAACCAAACTACTTTATTGAATCTTCAAACTTATCAAGTGCTAATCTGCACGAACGTCCGCTTGGCCAGTTCCTTTCGCTTGCGGCGTTGATTCTTCAGCCGGCGGTTCTTGGTCGCGTCCCGGAATAGATCAACCCCACCCTGGTTGGCTTCCGCTTCGCGCTGCAACATCTGCATGCCGTGGTGGTTCACGCCGATCATGTCGCGCTGCTCGTGGACGGCACGCTGTAGCTTGCCAATGAGGTCCTGAATGACCGGCAGCAGCGTCTGGTTGGCCACGATCGGTTTCTGGTGGATGCGGAACAGGAAGAGCACGACTTTGCAGATGATTTCGGTTTGGTCCTGGCGGGTTTGGGTTAGTTTTGGGATTCGCTCGAGCAGTTCACAGACGCTGGAGAAGGGCAGGAGAAGCAGGGCTTCCTCGAGGTCGCTGGCGCGGATGCGGGTGAGGACGGACAGTAGGAAGTCGTCGGTGTTGGTGGCTTCGTACGCGAACATTAGCGGTGGGATGATGCTCTTGTTGTCCTCTTGTTCGAAGGCTTTGCTCACGTCGAGACATTCGAGGATGTTTTCGGCGGCCTTTTCCGATCCGATGGTTTTCTTCGAGGGGAGTTTTAATCCCGGGAGTCCCGGCACGGCGGAGTCATCTCCAGTGGCTAGCGTGTTGTTTTCCAACTCTTCGCGCTCTTCTTCTTGGACGTCTTGCAGAACCAGAGGCTCGTCGGTGCGTTCAAAGAGACGTAGCGTTCGATCGGAACCGCAGCTCACCACAAACTTCCCGTTGGGACTGACGGCGAGTCCGTGTGCCTCACCAACGTGTCCCGGCAGGGTGATGATCTTCTCGAAACTGTCCGCGTCCCATTGCTTGAGGCGGCCGTCCTTTCCGCACGAGAAGAACAGGTGCGTCTTCGGGATGAACTGCAGTCCCATGACGGAGTTGTCGTGGGCGACCAGCGATCGGTGGCAATCGCCAAAGTCCATGCCCCAGATTTTGATGCTGCGGTCGGCGGAACCGGTCACGATGATGTTCGAGTCGTACGAAATGTCCATGCAAAGCACTGGGAGTTTGTGGCCGTACAGCGACAGGTAGAACTTGAGCGTGTCCAGGAAGAAGATCTTGACCGTTGAGTCGAGCAGCGCTACGGCGATGTACTTGCTGTTGCGCGAAAGCCTCACGCTCAGTACCGTTTCTTCCAGCTTGAGCACGTTCTTGTGCAGCAACGAGAGGACCTTCACTTCGCTGCCCTCCTCCCGGTTCGGGTCGGCAACCAGCTCAAAGTTCCAGAACTTGACCGTGGTGTCGCCGCCGCCGGTGACGCAACCGCGTTGATCCGGAGTCAGCACGATGCTCCACAGTTCCTTCGCGTGCGCCTCTATCCGCTCGATGACCTCCCCGATGACAATGTCCACGATGAGCAGCTGGCCCGTCTTGAGACCCACGAGCACGTGCCGATCACCGGGAACGAAGCAACAACTCACCACGTACCCGGTTTCAACGGTCCGCAGACAGGACTGCGTCGCGCGGTTCCACAACTTGAGCGATTCTCCGCTGCCCGAAGCGACGGCCAGGTTGTCCGAACTGAACCCGACGGCACGCACCTCCGTCGGATGTCCCTGCTGGCGGAGCGTATGAATGGCTTTCGGTTCGGCGTGCTTTTCCGCCACGTTCAACGTGTACATCTGGACGATGTTCTTGACGTAGGTCACGCATACGCGCAACTCGTCACGACTCCCCAGCAGCAGATCAAACGATTTAATCTTCTCCGGAACGGCAATCGCTGGTAGGCGTTTGATTTCATCGGTCAG
The DNA here is from genome assembly GCF_015732765.1 of Culex quinquefasciatus. Lineage (NCBI taxonomy): Eukaryota > Metazoa > Arthropoda > Insecta > Diptera > Culicidae > Culex > Culex quinquefasciatus. The sequence goes on along the minus strand of NC_051863.1, from coordinate 11,162,050 downwards.
CGAAAGTTGGCGATCCGCTGAAGACGAAGACGCCGCTTGATCATTCTTCGCTTTTGTGTCCAACTTTTTCAGACGCTTCGTCAGCC